>NC_042616.1:408024667-408339099 GCF_901001135.1 Rhinatrema bivittatum | reverse complement strand
GTTACCCACAAACTCTAACTGCACTAGAGTTGTAGTTACTATCTTATGCTTGACCCTTTGATATATCTGTTATGTTTTTGTAAGATGTGAACCCTGGGCTGAGATGAGAGGTGTCTCCTCCCACAGGGAGGAGACACCGTCAGCAGGCGTAGTCTCAGTGGCGTGGGACACAGCTAGAAGTAGAGACTTTATTATGAAGGAAGGAAAAAGTAATATCCACAGAGTTCGAAATGTAGTAGTACAGTCCAGAGCAATGGGGAATACCCAGAGCGAGGCCACAGATGAGAAGATCCGGTAGTGACCCGCAGAGCGGGGTTCGCTGGGGATCCTCTCTTACAAGTGTAGGCACCTCAGGAATACAGATCCGGTAGTGGCCTGCGGAGTGGGATATGCCAAGGATGTCTGTATTGTAGATGTTGAAGAACTGGTAGAGATGCCAGAACCCGGAAGTGGCTCCCATAGTTGATGTATCGATTCTCTGCAGTGCAGGAAAGCTGAATGGCTTCTACTGAAGGAAAGGCGGCAGTGGCCCGAGGTTTGGGGTACACCGCGTGAAATCCTCAATACAGTTCATATAGTAGAAGTCAGTAGAGGTACTCTCAGTAGCTGGTTCCTGGAGAGAGAGAGACCTGAGAAGCAGGTCTAGTAGCAGTCAGGCAGGTAGGCCCTCCGAGGAGCGGGTACTCAGAGCATTAGATGCCAATACCAAAGTCAGTAACAGGAAGTCCTTGAATGAGGTGGATTCAGCAAGACGGAACTCCTTCTAATGCTCAAAGAAGGCAAGGGCCGGTCAGATTAAATACACTAGCGGGTTGACGTCATTGGGAGGGGACGCCCCCGATGTTCCGCCATGACGTGTTCAAAGGAGGCCCTTGCGCATGAGCACCTAAGTAATTCCAGGTCCAAGATGGCGATCGGCAGCACCTACGCTGTCCCGGGAATGCCGGAGAGGTCGGCGGGGATTAGCAGAGACCGCCATTCTTCCCATTCTTTGACGGAGAAGGTAAAAAAGAGGTGAGCAATAGCATGAGAGGTCGCAGCCATCTGCGACTGACAGGCGTAACAATATCTTTTATATTGGTTTGTTTGACTGTAAATAGAGCCCTATCCCACAAACCTACCTGACTAAAGCTGTAGCTGTTGCAGATTTTGGTATCATCCATAAAAAGACAAACAATTCTGGAAAGCCCTTCATATCACTTATGAAAATGTTGAAAAGAACCAGTCCAAGGACCAATCCCTGCACATCACTAGTAAGTCCGTTCTCCTTGGAGTGAATTCCATTTACCACTACCCTTTGTCACCTCCCACTCAACAAGGCTTTATATCCAGGGCACTAAGTTTATTTATATGTCGCATATGTGGAACTGTGTTAATGGCTTTACTGAAATCTGAGTGCACTACATGTAGGGCTTTCCTCAATCCAACTATCTGTTCACCCAGTTAAAAAAAAATTGATCAGATTCGTCTGATAGGAACTATCTCTAGTAAAACCATGCTGCCTATGATTTTGTAATTCAATGGATTCCAGAAACTGCACTGTCCTCTGTTTTAGCAGTGATTCCATTAATTTACTAACCACAGAGGTCAGATTAACTGGCCTGAGGTTCCCAGTCTCCTCATTTCTACCACGTTTGTTCAGAGGAACCAAATCCACCTGTCTCCACTCCTCCGGAACTACTCCTGATTCTAAAGCAGCATTGAATTTAATTCTTTTTCGTTAGCAAGCAAACAATATGTTGAAACCATGTGTGTTTGTTGTAATTAAAGACTGCTCTTTGGAGAACATGTCTGTTTTTCTTCTATTTTTGTTCAATCTGTGCCTGATTTGTGAGCAAAAAAATGTTCTGTTTTCTTTTATTAAATTACTTTTTTTCCCATAAGGAGGAAATGGAAGAAATGCTTTGTTTAATGCCTTGGCTGTTAGTTCTTCAGGGTTTCCTGTGTTCTCTCTCTATGACATTTGTGTTTGGCAGTGTTTAGACTGCATGCTAAGAGTCTGCGTCCTTTTTTCCCTATAGAGTTGTTTTTGGAGCGCATATTTCTCTGGCTGCTATCTGTCAAATCCTTTCTTGCCGTCTGTGCCTGTGGTAAAAATGTTTTGAAACAGAGCTGTTTCTCTCTGACAGAAAGCTGTCCGGTAAACTCAATTTTTTACCTTTTTTTTTTTTTTTTTTATCGGCAAACCAAAAGCCATCTGATACTTGCTCTATTGTACTATTAAGGACCTTTGTTTTGAGTTTTTATTTTAGCTTTCCCAGGAATTTGTTAGTGTTCATTATAAGAACAAAAATGGGAGAAATCGGTGGAAAAAATTGCTCATTTTTCTAATGAGCAATATTTTTCTAAATAATATCATATTTGTTCTTATTGGAATAACACTGATAAATTCCCAGTTAAAAATTTTAAAAACCTTCAAAGCAAAAGTTCATATGTATTGATAAACGTTTGACGGTTATTAACCCAATATAATAAACAGTGGCTGGAACGTAAGGCCTTTATTCACTCTTTTTAGCTTCTAGAAGGCCTAGAGAGGCAAATATTTGAGTTTTGCTAAATAATAACTGTTGTAAATGTAGATATTTAGGGGAAATTTAGCACACACAACAAATATTTGAGATAGCCTGAAAAAAGGTATTTGGAGTGTACAGGAAGAGGTACCATCATAGATGTCCCATTAACACCTTCCATCCTATCCAGGGGCAAATTGGCCTTTCGGGGCTTTGGACATACCCCAGTAGGCTGGTCTAGTCAATCACATGGTTAGTCTTGGTTGCAGCAGCCCCATGCCTGAAGGCGCCGCTGCGACCAACGCTGGACCAAGCTGCGCTTCTCCCATAGTGGTTGCCTCCTCCTCATTTACTTTTCCTGCGGTGGCAATTTCTTAATCCTCCTTCTGCAGCTCTCTCGGACCCCTTCTCCCAATGTCAACCATGGAGAGGGAAGAGAGTGCAGCCACCTTCCTCCTTTGACTAGGGGTGGGAGTAGAAGGGTCAGGGGGAACGTGTGTGAGTGATCCAGTCAGTTAAGAGTCTGTAAGTGTGTGTGTGACTGAACATTTGTATGTGCATGTCAGTGAGCAGGAGAGTGTGTGACAGTGTTTGTGTGAGTGAACGTGTGTCAGTGAGCATGTAAGAAGTTGTGTGAGACAGGATGGAGGCTGTCCAGAGAAGAGCGACCAAAATGGTATGGGTTCTGTATCGGAAGACTTATGAGGAGAGGTTAAAGGATCTGAATATATTATGTATACCTTGGAAGAGAGGAGATGCAAGGGAGATCTGATGCAGGCCTTTATATACCTGAAAGGTTTTAATGATGTATGTTCCTCAAATCTTTTCCATTGGAAAGCAAACAGTAGCATGAGAGGTCACAATATGAAACTTCAAGGGAGACCAGTGTTTGTATGTGTCAGTATGTGTGACTGAGTGTGTATGTGAATCAGTTTGTGTAACTTTGTGTGACTGCATTTTTATGTGTGTATCAGTGAGTGTGAGCGTAAGTGAGTGTTTGAGTATGAATCAGTAAGCAACTGAGCATTTGTGTGTGTTAATGAGCATGTGAGAAAGTGTGGGTGCATAACTGAGTGTTTGTGTAAGTCAGTGTGCATGTGAGACTAAGCAGAGAATGTGTGGTTATATGAGTAGGAGAGGAGAAAGTCTGTTCAAATCTCCCACCCTGATATTCTCAGTGGTTTTGGAATTAAAAGTTCCCAGGTATTTATTTATTTTATTTTATTTAAGAGCGGGTGATTTTTTTATCCTCATTGACTAATTGTTGGATGGTTGATGTGTCCGTTGTTTTCAAATATTTATTGGTGTTTGGGAAAAAATTTTTAAATTGTAAATGAACTTTTAACTATTGGATATTCTATTTATCAGCTGTTTTGTAGTATGTATTTGTTGCGTCTGTCGGTCGCAGACGGCTGTGACCGCTCTGCCTCATCTCTCTTTTACCCTTTTCCTCCTCCCTGGGAAGGATGGCTGCCTCCGCTGCTGTTTGCCGAAACTCTCAGCGTCTCCAAGCCAGCATGGGCGTCCCCATCCGCCATGCTTCTTCCTGAGGCCTCCTAGGGCACGCACGTGCACGGTGCCTATGTTTTTTAATATGTCATGGCGGGAACCTCAGGGGCGGCCCCACCGCATGACATCAGTACCTCCGGGTATTTAAATCTCCACTCCACTCCAATACAACGAGTTAGCAAGGACTTCGGTTTTGCTACTCTGACCGCTTCTAAGCTGCTCGCTTGGATTCCTCACTACCCTCCGGAGTATCTTGCTCCTACGGAAGTTCTGGGTACCCACTCCTCAGGGGCCTCTCGCTTCTACTCGCCCTTCGGGGTTAAGCTGCCTAACCTTAAGGACACCCACCCCACGGGGGTCCTGTCTTCTTTTTTTCAGGAACCCTCGGTGATCCTAAATACTCGCTCCATGAGGGCCTATTCTGCTCAGGGTGTCCTGCACCTCGGACCACGGGTCCCTCTCTTCATTCAACTACCGAAGGAAGTCATCAGCACTGCTACTCTGTGAGTATCACTATGCTCCAGCTCTCCTCATTCCACCCTTCAGGTTCACGGCCTATCCTGCGCTGCGGAACACTACCGGATCTTTGCTACATCTTGGTGAGACCATCAACTACAGAGACTGTCTGAGCTTACTGTGATATCACTGGACTACAGTACTGTCCGTCCTTGGGCAAGATTCAACTCATCAACAGCAGTATAATAAAGCTTTCTTCCCTCAGTGTCTGCTTAGTAGAGTCTAGCCAATCGTTGTGGTTCCCCACGGGGCCCCTCCCCATGGGAGGAGTCATCACCACTTTGACCAAGAGTCCACAATATGCCACAAACCCAACAGTATTATTTTTTATTAGCATGGTTTTACTATTATGACTGATGATTTTTCTTGATTATTTTATGAGGTCTGGTAATGTTTCTGTTTTTCCATTGTTGTACTACACATAGTCTGGCTTGTTGCGATTTCCAATTCAATTTTTGTTTGCACATTTCCATTTACACTTTATGGTCTATTTATTCTGTATTTGGTGAGAGTCTGTCTGTGTTCTGCTCATATGACCAACGTGAGGGATTCTGCTAGCATGTAGTTTGTGTAGAGATCTCTACCAGCATGACTTGTTCTGTTTTCCTAATAGGAGATTTATTGGTGTTTGAGGGCCTAGTGTAATATTTGTAGTGTTGCCTTTTCATAGTTAGGGTTGCTATTGTTTGAGTGCTAGCAGTTAGTGCTGTTTTGGTATGGAAAGTATACTATATTGTTATTCTGTTTACACAAAACTTTCCAAGGGCCAAGTCCACAACCAGCACGTGTAACAATAGGCTCATACCATATGGGTTCTAAATGTCTTTTTTTGCCAGGTTTTCTGGTAGGCACCAAAGCAGTGCATGTAAATATAATATACATGTTGAAAATGATATTTTTACTTCAGAAGACATTACTTTGAATATCCTTTTGCATGTAAAAGCTATTATAAATGCATCATTTTAAATTGTGTGTGTGTGTATGGGGGGGGGGGAGGGTGGAATTTTCAAGTCTGTAAGATTCACCTAGGCTACCTAATGCCTATGCACTGGCCCTGGCAGTGCTGATTCCTCGCAGCTTTCTCCATAGCTGGACCAAACCTATGGAACGCCGTACCACATTACCTCAACTCTATTACTGAAAGCAAATCCTTTAAAAAAGAACTGAAAACATGGATCTTCAGCCAAACATTCAGAGATGGAATAGGCTAAACCACTTAACCCCGCCTTCAAATACCTCCGTCAACAACTTCCATAAAAGATGATCGCTCTATTATTACCTACACTTCACTCCCCCCCCCCTTCCCTCCTCCCCGATCTCCCCCCCAGTTCCCCCCTTGCAAAGATCTTCTACAATGTCACCCCGAGTTAACCCTCCCATCACCCGCTTTTCCCCTCCCTCCCCCTCCGGCCTTCCCTTCCGCCCTCTTCTTCCTGTCTACCTATCCTGTGTCTTAGAAATCTGCCATCAGTTTAGGCTTATTTATAAACCCTAGTTGACCTGTGAGTCTCTAGTTAAAAGTTATGTACATCTGTGGACAAGTGCAAGGTGTTGCATATAGGGAAAAATAACCCTAGCTGTAGTTACACGATGTTAGGTTCCATATTAGGAGCTACCACCCAAGAAAGAGATCTAGGCGTCATAGTAGATAATACATTGAAATCGTCAGCTCAGTGTGCTGCAGCAGTCAAAAAAGCAAATAAAATGTTAGGAATTATTAGGAAGGGAATGGTTAATAAAACGGAAAATGTCATAATGCCTCTATATCGCTCCATGGTGAGACCACACCTTGAATACTGTGTACAATTCTGGTCGCCGTATCTCAAAAAAGATATAGTTGCAATGGAGAAGGTACAGAGAAGGGCAACCAAAATGATAAAGGGGATGGAACAGCTCCCCTATGAGGAAAGGCTGAAGAGGTTAGGGCTGTTCAGCTTGGAGAAGAGACGGCTGAGGGGGGATATCATAGAGGTCTTTAAGATCATGAGAGGTCTTGAACGAGTAGATGTGACTCGGTTATTTACACTTTCGAATAATAGAAGGACTAGGGGGCATTCCATGAAGTTAGCAAGTAGCACATTTAAGACTAATCGGAGAAAATTCTTTTTCACTCAACGCACAATAAATCTCTGGAATTTGTTGCCAGAGGATGTGGTTAGTGCAGTTAGTGTAGCTGGGTTCAAAAAAGGTTTGGATAAGTTCTTGGAAGAGAAGTCCATTAACTGCTATTAATCAAGTTTACTTAGGGAATAGTCACTGCTATTAATTGCATCAGTAGCATGGGATCTTCTAGGTGTTTGGGTAATTGCCAGGTTCTTGTGGCCTGGTTTGGCCTCTGTTGGAAACAGGATGCTGGGCTTGATGGACCCTTGGTCTGACCCAGCATGGCAATTTCTTATGTTCTTATGTTCTTATGCTATTCTATGTTCAGTTAAATGTTTCGTTGACCTGCTCTATGTAACAAGTTTTGTTCTGCTGTAAATCCCAGTTGACCATGTGAGTCCCTAGCTAAAAGTGATCAACATCTGCTATTCTATGTTCAGTTAAAAGTTTCGATGACCTGTTCTATGTAAGAAGTTTTGTTTTACTGTAAACCGGGGTGAAGGCTAATTGCTAAACCTCGGTATATAAAAAACTCCAAATAAATAAATGTGGGAAGACAGAAATCCATCTTGAGCAGTGGCTGCTTCCAGTCTCTGCTGCAGTAATGATGCAATGCACTCTGTGTGTAGCATACAGTCAATGAGAAGGCACAGGGGAAGCAGTGCAGGAATTTGGAAAAATGTCCCATTTCCTTTAAAAATCCCTATCGCAAAGTTAAACTGATCAATAGGTCCAAAGAAATGTCTCCACAGAGTAACTTTTAAAGTGACAGATTGAATGACCAAGAAAATCTGACATGAAACCAAAACTTCTTCTATTATGTGTTTAAAAAAAAACAAAACAATTCTAACAGTAAAATCTAAGAATTCAGTTGCTCAGTTACATCCTACACAGGCAGCTAGTCATATACTTTACATTTTTCAATATACACATATACAGCCAATCAATTCATCATTATCTACATTTTCATTTCCTTGCATCATATTCTCATGACATCATCACCTCATAGAGCCAATCATGGAAGGGGTTTATTCTTTCATCGAAAGATATACTGATTAGTAATTAGTATGATGTAATCTATAATACACCCTTTTTCTCCATCTTAGATATTATCCTCCATTTTAGATCCAAGGACAAGCTGTCCTTTAGTCCTCCAACTTAGATGGAGCATCATATGATGATTTTCACTCTTTCAAAAGCAAAACATGTTTATATCTTATGAAATGGGGAACAATTGGAGTTTCATTTATGATCCAATACCCCAGATGTAGGCTTAAAATGATTCTTGTTTTCAGACAGTTATGACTTAATCATTCATTTCTGAATCAGATCATGAGACTTTAGACACATGCAACAATAAATTGCTTCACTCTTGTTTAAGAGCATGCCATACTGGGTCAGACCAAGGGTCCATCAAGCCCAGCATCCTGTTTCCAACAGTGGCCAATCCAGGCCATAAGAACCTGGCAAGTACCCAAAAACTAAGTCTATTCCATGTTACCGTTGCTAGTAATAGTGGTGGTTATTATCTAAGTCAACTTAATTAGTAGCAGGTAATGGACTTCTCCTCCAAGAACTTATCCAATCCTTTTTTAAACACAGCTACAATAACTGCACTAACCACATCGTCTGGCAACAAATTCCAGAGTTTAATTGTGCGTTGATTGAAAAAGAACTTTCTCTGATTAGTTTTAAATGTGCCACATGCTAACTTCATGGAGTGCCCCCTAGTCTTTCTATTATCCGAAAGAGTAAAAAACCGATTCACATCTACCCGTTCTAGACCTCTCATGATTTTAAACACCTCTGTCATATCCCCCCTCAGCCGTCTCCAAGCTGAAAAGCTCTAACCTCTTTAGGCTTTCCTCATAGGGAAGCTGTTCCATTCCCTTTATCATTTTGGTCGCTGTTCCACAGCATTACTCTTTGTAAACTTGCCTAGAAATGAAGACTCTAAGACACCAAGAGGATCTTTTCTATTCTTAGGTCTTCATTAGGAGGTCAGTTATGCTCACAATGAGCTCAAGAATCAATTAATACATACACTGGTCTGACACAGTTTTATTAAATTATCTCTCAACAGCTCCACATCCAAATTTAAATTAATGATCCCTGCACCAGGCACAATAACATCTAGAAAACTTTTCCAAAATGATGACCATGATCTCATTCTTCCAGGCTAGATTGTGATTAGGGAGGCTTTTGCTTTGGCATCCTGGGTATGTGTTGGTGTTTGGAGTTTAAAAACAGCAAAATGTGGCACAATATATCACAAGTTAATACGATGATAATCGTTATTTGTGTATTTTAACTATTTGTGAAAGGGAGTTTAGATGATAACTTTGCTCACCTGAACAACTAAAACAGATCACTGATGTGTGTGGAAATGCTAAGAAGTTACTCATTCTTCATTATCCCTTATATATCCTTCTAAGTGTGCATAGACATTATTACTTGTAACATTGTAATAGACTTCTACAGGCCAAGATACGCCTGACAGAGGCAGGCGTAAAAAGTTTAACAAGGTCGGGGGGGGGGGGATTTAGGTAGGGCTGGGGATTAGATAGGGGAAGGGAGAGGAAGGTAGGGGAGAGCGGCCTTGGAGGGAACGGGGAAAGCCATCGGGCCTCCCCTAGGCTCGGCGCGCGCAAGGTGCACAAGTGTGCACCCCCTTGTGCGCGCCGACCCTGGATTTTATAACATGAGCGCGGCAGCACACGCATGTTATAAAATCGGGTGTACATTTGTGCACGCCGGGTAGCGTGCACAAATGTGCCCTGCGCGCGCTTCTCTTAAAATCTACCCCATTATGAATATCCAGATGGACAGAGTTGGTTTAAAACGACTGCATCGGCATCAGAGTACCTGGATTCAGTAATAAAGAGCAGATCAGTTCTTAAATCCATTAAGAAAGTAAAAATTACATCCACCTTGTTTATAAACAAGCCCGCAATTAATAAAATACTTAATATTTAGTAAGTCTGGTACACACTGAACCTCCCTCTCCAACTTAACCAAATTAGGCAGCCACATACGACCACGAGGAAGCCCAGTCTCACTCCTCTTTAGTCTCCCCATCATACCTCAAGCATATCTACCCTTCCCAGTAAGTATAGGGATTAAAGGTGACCACCAAAAAAGGCCACAAAGAGTCCAGGGAAGGTGCCAGCCAAAGGACGAAACCCTTGCTGGCAACCCTTTGCCAGCAACCGGCCGCAAGCAAACTCGCTGGCAGCAAGACCCCCTTTAAAGGAGGTCTTGCAACTAGGAATGGGGCTTAGCTAGCCCGGGAAACACTTCCGGTACCTCCTCAACTGTATAGACATAAACACGAAAAAAAATCAAGAATGCTTTATCAGCATGTGATTCCCAGCCCTCCCTGATCCCAGTACTACTGCCAGAAACAGGCTCTAATGAGGCTCAAAGGGCAATATAATGCTTAAAAGGAATTAGGTACAGTCTCTATTATAGAACTGTAAACAACTAATGGTTAGCAGCTAGTGATGACACAATCTACTTATGTGTGCACAAAGGAACACTTAGTCGCGCTCTCTCCTGTGCGCGACTGAGGCCCGTGCCCCTCTGGAGCACAGTGCCTCCAGCGTTGCTGCAGAGCTTTAATAAGGGCCAGCAAATGGTGCCATCAAGGGGCGGGGCTTAGTCCAGCAACCGGGAGAGAGACATACAAAGCTGCAACAAAATGAAAGCAAACTCAGTCCAGGCACTCCGGCAGGGAACTATAACAGTTTCAGCACAGGAAGGTGAGCACAGCTAATGGTGAAATAAGTGGGAAGCGATATGCATCATTTTTATTTTTATCATTATTATTATTATTATTATTAATTTGGCTTGATATACTGCTTGATCCAAGTAGTATCTAAGCGGATAAATGTCCCACTAAATACACTTGCTTAAAGTTATCCGGCTTCATGTAGCCAGATAATCAGCTATTTTATTATTCATTTATGTACAGTGATTTATATGTCACCTATACAAAGTTCTAGGCAGCTTACAGCGTGAACATACATAAAAGTTTTTTAAAAAGAACAAAGTGAAAAGAAAACCATACAGCAAGAGCAAACATTAGTAGTTCTGATCTGACAGAATGTTTGAATATAGCCATTTAGAGTTAAGTTATCTGGCCTTGTATGGCTGGATAACTTGCTACTTACCTGGAAATCTTCAAAAGATACTTGGGTAAGTAGCAGAACTGAGAACTTAAAATAAAAGAAGTATTAAAGGGCCTAAAGCCTGATTTTCAGCCTTCCCCACAAACTTTCCATCATGTCTTGTTGGGCCATGCACCCTATGCCCCAAGCACTCCATTGACCGCCAATTACTTTTTTAAAGGTAGGGGTGTCATGGGATAGGGATTTGATATGGGATAGGGATTTGATGGGGAATGGGGAGGGCAGGCCCCTACCTGGCTTTTTATTTAATGGAAAAGTAGAACCGCGTGGTAGCAACAGCTCTTGGGGGCTGGGGGAGTTTGATTAAAGGAAGGGTCTGGAATTGGACTGGGGGGGGGGTTGGATGTAATAAGGAAGAGTTTGGCCAGGGTGGGCATCGCCGCATGGTGAGATTTATATTTTAAAAAATATTTTTTTTCCAGGGCCACCTTGGGGTGGGCAGGGGATCTAACAAGAGCCCTGGTAGCTTTTAAAACATTTTTTGAGGGGGTTCATGTTGGGCTACATGGCCCTTTAAAGCAATGGCGGCCTCAAGTGTTCTTTCGGCAATACCACCCCGATACTGTGTTGTGAGTGACAAAATATTGCAAGACCGCCCCCTCCCACAATAAGAAATCACAGCCTTATAATTCTAGGCCTAAATTAGCTGGATAAGTAGCCACACCCCAGAATTCCCTCATCCAGCCCATTATTTAGCTGGATAACTGCTTAGCCAGATAAATAATTCCTCGCTAACTAGCGAATGCTGAACGCAGCAGAATATTCAAAGAGCCCTACTCAGCCAGATGTCCAAACTTATGAATATCGACCTCATTATATTTTGTAGAAAGTTATGGTAGTTATAAAAGACACCCTTGAAGATGGCTCATAACCTGTATTCAGCGAGGGTCAAAAATTAGTTGACAAGTAGGGTTTAAGCCCAGAGCTGCTGTGGATGGTTTTTCATTGCCTCATTGAGAGCTGAGCTCTTGAGTAGTAATTTAGAATTTTCGAGCGGCTCAGCGACTTTTATTTCCATCAGAAAAGTATAAGTTGCTATTTTACCGTGTCAGTCCCAGAATCTCTTTTATATATAATAATAAGTGAAGCAAATAGCTTTTCACAGTCATTTCTCAGGATTGATAAAAATAAGGGGCCGACCTATCAGTAAATATCAGACCATGCAGAAAGCATTTGATATGTGTAAAGCACAAGGTGTTCAATTCACACAAGTTCAAGGCTTGTCTCCCACAGAGAAATATTTGGTGATCTGGGGGCAAATTTCAAATAGCCCACTTACTTGTAAAGTGCACAGATGCATGTATTCCAAGCTAATATTCATTCAATGAGAAACAACACAAGCAGTTTCTTTTTGAAAACTAGTGTCAAATAATATGCGTTTTACACTAGCTGTTTTCTGATTGCCGTAGATGGGGGAAATAGTGCAAGTACAGTAATTGAGAAAATATATATTACCATGGCTATGATTACTTGCAAACATTTATATACAGTAGCACTACAAGGTGCAGACAAATGCATTGAAGGATTGGTCCCTGATCCATGGATCTTACAATTTAGTCAGGACACGCAGACAAAAAAAAGAGAGACTTTGGGCTTATAATCCACAAAGGTATAAGAGGGAAGAACAAAAATCTGATGGGTTATTAAGTGAAATTAATTAAAGAAAAGGACTAGCTTCTCTTAGCAAAGCTGCTAAAAGTCTGGCCTCTGCCTAAAAACTCTGTGTAAGAGAAAGAGGATTTGGGATGGGTGAGACTTTCTTTAATTTCTTTTTATTTAGTTCTCTCTCTTAATATTCTGCAAATTCCAGTAAAAAAAAAATGTTCATTTTATAACTACTGACTTCCAAAGATCCATTCCAGACTTGATTTCACACCTATTCAAGATCAACACAGCAAAGTAGTATGATGCAGATACTTCAAGAATCAAACTTCCTATTAGCCAGCAAAATCTTGCACAATGTCCTCCCATGGATGCTGTTTTCCTTCCCTGGCTAGAACACACACCTGGGAATGCCTCTAACATCCCAGCTAAGAGTATGGGTGCTATGGAAGACTGCACATATTTTTAGCTGATCAGAAGAGGCCAATTTTTATTAGGGGTGCGCAGTCCCCCAAATTTTATTTTGTTTGGGGTTGGGTTTTTTTTTTGGGGGGGGGGGGCGTTTAATATTTATTTGGTCTGGGTCCTTTCCCCAAACCACAATGAACATTAAAATAATACCCCCAAAACAAAACAAACAACACAGGGACCCTCTGGACCCCATTTTCCCCGCTTCTCAAAAAAGTTGCCAACCCCCCACTTACCCCTTCCATGAGGGTGCTATTAGTGAAAAACAAAGGAGGAATGCCCACTTTCCTCCCATCCATCGGATGCTGCTTCCAAATGGCGCTGGTCTCAGGGCCAGATGGTGCCCTGTTGTTGCATTGCTGTATGCTTGTACAGCTGGCATTGAGACTGGTCGCCATTATGGCACCAGTCTCAGAGACAGCTGGCACTATTTTTAAAGGGATGTCTGGGGGAAGGAGGTGAGTGGGCATCCCTTCTACCCCTTTCATTAATAGCACCCCCAGGAAAGAGGAAAGCGGAGGCTGCGGCAGTCCCCAGTCCCTTTGCAGGAGGGGAGGAAGGATCAGAGGGTCAGAAGGCCTGGGGAGGTCCCAGGCTCTGGTAGATATTTGGGGGGGGAGTACCCTGAGAAGGCCTTGCAGAAGCCTCAATGAGACCCTGAGCAAGCTTTGGGGAGGCCTTGGGTATCCCCCATTGTAGCCCCAGGGAGACTCAGAGAGTCCTGGGGAGTCCCCAACTGGAAGCAGATGGGGGGGGTTTTCAGCATTTGTTTTTCAAAGTGAAACAAGAGGAAAACTAATGAAAATGTGTTGGTTTTTATTTTGTTCCATTTTGAAAACATAAAGAAACTAAATAGAAAACGTCTTTTGACATGTCCCTATTTCCACAGCCAGCTTTTCGGGTGTGCGTGGCGACTGCACAAGGCACTGCGACTGAGGCGGCATCGTGGAAACTCCCATATGCATAGTTTTATACTTTGGATCGGGCAGGGATAAACCAAATCCCAGGCGATCCAGTGCAGGCATCAGTTGCACCATCCCTCGGTTTTCATCCAGCTCCCCCCCCCCCCCCCCCCCCCCCCAGCCAGCAGCAAGAATCAAGTTAGACATTTGTGTTGGAGATTTTTTGGCTCAGTTCTGCTGGTGATGTGTGATCCAGGGATTCACGATGAATGGAACATTTAAAAAATGTATTTTTATTCTCTTGGTGCAGCATTCCTATAATCTAGAGAATGTGTATTTCGGTATTTCTCAGGCCAGCACTAGAATGGTAATGGGAGGGCCTATTTTATAGTGGATGCTGGGGCGAGGCTGCCAAAGGTGGCCCTGCTCCAATCAAGAAGCAAATCACAGGAGGGGTGTTATGGGGCGAGTGCTGAGGTCAGGGGGAGAAAGTGTGCCCCCTGCTGCTAATCCATGTCAATCTTGGGGAGGGGGGGGAGGTGTTCACCCTTCTCCCTCCCACCCCCTCTGACTACCTTACCCTTTGCCCCCCCAAGGACGGGAATCAGTTGGTTGGAGGAGCACCATCAACAATTTTTCATGCAAGGCCCCATTTGCCCCTCAGCTGGTCCGGTGTGCCCCTTGTGTTTTTCTTCGTGGGGGAACAGAGGCACTGATTTCAGTTTTCGCACGGGGCACTTGTTAGCCTAGAGCCAGCCCTGCTTAGTTCTTTTCAAAGGAATGCACATCCCTAATTATTATTCAAGTGATTTTTTATCCATTTGTAACTTAGTATTTCCCAGGTAAATGGTTTTCCAAATTGTCCTCCCCGCTGAGGAAAAATCATCACATCCTTTACTTTTTTTTGGGGGGGGGGGGGGGCACAGCAATTGTTTCTTACTCATTGGGTCTCCCAGCTCAGCCAGAACCGACCTCCTTTTTTTTTTTTTTTTTTTTTTTAAATTCTCTTTATTAAGGTTTTCAAAACATTACAAATAAAGATTCCATTCCTTACCATAAGGTATAGCATACCAATATTACATTACACATAAATAATAATATTTAACCAAAACATTTACTTTTTGCTATATCCTTATTTTACCATGAAATCTGAGAGATCGAATTTAGGTAATTAATGGAGCAAAAAAAAACAAAACCCAAATCGAAATACTAAAGCATAATTGAAAGTGGTCGAGTTAAATCATTTACCTGATACTTAACAGAATTTCAAGCTGGTCCTTCTTTAGAAATCAGGAATGTCTCTAAATGCTCTGGTTCGAAAAAAACATAACGTACATTCTCTTTTGTCAAAACACATTTGCAAGGAAACTTGATCAGGATCTGTGCTCCAAGAGCACATGTTCTAGTACATAAATGCAAGAATTTCTTTCTACGTATTTGTGTTGATCTTACTACGTGTGGATATACCCATATTTTTTCTCCCAAGTACAATTTTTCCCTATTTTTTAAGAAACTTCTCAGTACGTTGTCTCTTTCAATAGGGGTTGCAAATGAAACAAATAGTAATCCTCTTTTCTCTATCTGTTCCTCCTGTGAGGTTTCTAAAAACCCAGTTAGATCTTCTAAGGGTGACGAAGTCACTACATCCCCCCTAGAAACATCTTTATCTCTTATAGGTACACCTTCCCCTTCACGTCTCTTTAACGTATCAGATGTAAAATATGCTTTAATTACATTTGGAATACCGGTAGAAGGAAACAATACTTCTTTCATATATCTACTTAATTGTTCTTTAGGAGAAATAAGTTTACATTTAGGAAAATTTGCCCTTCTCAGATTGTTTTCCATGCTTGCATGGCGCAACATTATTATATATTGATTTGTTTTTATATTAACTAATTATTATTTTATAGATAGTTTTTATTTATTTTTTTTTATTTTTATTGATCATTTATTGTAACTTTATGCTTTTTATAATTCTATGTTTTTTAATTTCATTTATTTATTTATTTAAGGGGTTTTATATACCGCGGTTTGTTAGCAAACATCACCTCGGTTTACAATGAACATAAATTAGCAACAAGCTTTACAATCCAACATAATTAAATAGAGATACATCGCTGATAACATTAAATTATAATATAATTTAAATAAATTAACTTAAACTCAATTGACAGGGGTGTAAGGAGTCGGAGTAGCAAATTAATGGTATATTATTAACAGTACAGATCTTACAAGGTCAGAATTAGATAATAGCTAAATAACAATATTAATAATATTGCAAGTAAATATGTCGCCTAAGTGTGTTTAATGTTATTATACAATAGATAGACTGGAATGGGAAGATAAATTATATAAATGTCACATTATATATTTATTTCTTTGAGTTTACGCTTTCTTTGAGTTTAATTTCTTTGAGTTTACGCTTATTTTATTTACTTATGTAAACCGTTTAAACATTGTTTGTAAAGACGGTATACAAATACTTTTAAATAAATAAATAAATAAATTGTTATATCTGAGATTATTCTCCAGATTTTCTATTCTCTTATCTATTCTAGAGTCTTCCTGAATCAAATTCACCTGAACTTCTTTAATTTTAACTATCTGAGAATCCAGCTCTTGTACTTTAATAGAATTTGATAACACTACTGGGTTAACTATAGTAGATTGTTCCCGAAAATTTTTAAAAGCTTGGGTTAAAGAAATAATAGTTTTCTCAAACACAGAAACAGCATTCCATATTACATCTAAAGTAACAACTTCTGGTTTCTCTAATAGCATAAGCTCAGGAATATTAAACGAAGGTTTCTGAAAAACTTCCCCCGATTTTCCCCTTCTCTGTCACAATTCCCCCTACTGGGTTTCCTGGTAAAATTTTTCCCAGAACCACTTACTATCCCGATGTTAATTTCTTTCAAGGCGCTCAAAACTTCCTCGCCTTGAAGTTGACCATACTCAGAACCAGCTGTGGCTCCCTCGATCACAGCCCCTTCCTGGGACACTTTTGGTCTCAGGAGGTCTGCAGTCTCAGCTGGTCTAGTATGGACTGGAGGAGAGGGGGTATCAGGAGCCCCAGGGCTCAAAGGTGTTTGGTCGATGGGCTCTGGAACTTGCTCCTGTTCCATTAACCCAGCCGACTCTCCTGGGACCTCCACGACCGCGGGGTAGAATTCCTTTATCTTTGTTTGCGCTGAGGAAGGCAAGCATGGGGGGGGGGGGTCGAGGTTCCTTCCCTCACCTTCCCTTTTCTTTTCGTATGCGGCATTAGAAAATCAGTTCCAAAGTAAACAAGATAAGAGTTCTGCTTACCGACCTCCTCCTTTGAGCTAGGACCCCCATGAGCCTTCACTCATACTGTAAGTGTGGGGGCTTTTTCCGCCCCCCCCCTACATTTATATTCCTCTGCCAGTTCAGTCCGGTCACTGCAACGACAGCCCTTTGATCGGGAGCCCACAAACTGCAGCTCCCTCTGGGACTCGGCTAACACGAACCCAGGGACGGTAACTTTCAAACAGCCGCGCAGGCGCACGTGGACGCACGGGTGCTGACCCGCGACAGAGGTCGCCGCCGTTTTTATAACTCGCAAGTACGTGCGCGCAATTTTATACGGACGCACGCATGTGCGTGCAAATGTCGCCCCTACCGTGCAAATGGGGGGGGGGGGGATTTTAGCAGATACACACCCCGATGCAATTACCAGTTTACCCAGTTCGTTCCCAGTTTGCCCAGGTAACGAATAGGACTTCCTGACACCCCGAGTTAATTAGCCTCCCTTTTACCCTGTTAGCCCCCTACTCTTAAAACCTCGCTGACTGGCCTAGTTTTTTTTTTTTGTTTGTTTTAGGCCTGCACGCCATCCATAGCAGAAATAATGTTATGTGGCAGGGGACCCCGGCGCGTGCTGGTGCACCGTAAGTATTTACGCACTGGTTTAATTCATAAATCCTGGAACGCCCATGCATGCCCTGCCTAGACCATATCCGTACCCCTTCCCTTTTTTGGGAAAAAAAAAACCAAAACGTTTTGCGCACACAGCGCACACCGGCCCGACATCTGCACGTATCCCCTGGCTTTGCTGCATGCCAGGCTTTTTAAAACTCACCCCTAAGTTGGGCATCCGTGTCACTCCTGACCAATGACTGAGTCTCGTTGCCCCAGCAGTTGTGAATGTTGCCCACATAGCATCCCCAGCCCTAACTTACCTAGGGAGCCAAACCCTGATCTCCCTCCTGGCAAAGCACAGCACTGCCAATGAGTCAGCCTAATCACATCTTATACAAAACAGTGTTTCAGGGAAAGCAAATTAACCTCCTATGGTTGTGCTGAAGCTAGCTCGATCTGAATCATATATCGTATTTCATTTTTATTACAATATGCTTTTTCCCCCTTTCACATTATGCAGATTTGCTCTCCTGACACCATCAACACCTGGAATTAGTTGAAAAAAAAAGCAAAAAAAATCAGCATGTTTCTGTTATGATGCCAACTTGAACTAAGGGCAAGAGACCAAGAGCACTTGTGCACACTCCAATCACCGCACTGCCTCGTTTAAATATGCTCAAAAGCACATATACCATAGAATTAATAGTGGGAAAAGTAAAATAAAAACAATAGACATATTTCACTGCTGGTGGAAACATACATTGCCATAATTAGAAGGAAATTAAAGAGAGTGCTATACAGGAGTACTCACATGTACACAGAAATAAATCATTAAAATACAATGGGGTGCACATTGCCTTGCTTTGATTGCTTTTTCAGCAGCATTACATCAAAGAGCAATCCTTTCACAAACACACATCTATCTTTTACTACTCTGAACTTTCTGTTTCTGTCCCTCGTGGTTTCGTAAGCCTTGATAGTTTATAGCTTATTAAACAGAACACACAGGAAGGGTGTGGGGATGCACAACACAGCTATCCATAGCTTTCGACACACCACAATCAGACACACACAACAGTGCAGGAGAAGCAGATTATAAACTGAACAACTTAGTGAGCCCTATTTACTCCTGGGGGAATTCTGCGCAACAAAATTTACAATTCTGTGCACAAAAACTTAAAATTCTGCAAACTTTATATTGGTCAAAATAACACAATTTACATGACAGTCTTTAAGTAATTACATTTTAAATTAATACAGAAAAAAGTTATTACTTAAAGATGCAGAATTTTAAATATTTTGAGCAGAATTTCCCTAGAAATTCACTGTAAGAATGTCCCTTCCACTCGCTCTCCCTACTCCCCTGGCCACTTTGCCCTTTCAAGCCCCAACTCCTCCACTTGCCAGTATCTCTCTCCTCTCAACCTCTAGACTCAACCCCTTCCACTCTATCGCCAGTCCCAGAGTTTGACCCCGTTCTCAGTACTGCCCCTCACACAGGCTCCATCTGTCCTCCCTCTCTCTGGTACACAGACACACACCCTCATACAGGCTCCCTCACTCTCTCGCACACACACATCCCCTCATACAAGGCCCTCTCTCTTGCATATATACCCACACAAGCTCCCTTTCTCTCTCACACATACATCCTCACACAGGCTACCTATGTCTCTCTCTCATGCACCCCTTCACACAGAATCTGTCTCACACATACACAATCCCTTCTCACAGCCTAGCACCCTTACATACACACAACCTCTTTTCATACACACGAGCTCCCAATCTCTCACACACATACACACTCCTTCACAATCTCCTCATATAGGTTCCCTCTCTCTGAAACCCACACTCAAACATCCTCCCCCACTCTCTTACTTCCCATGCTCTTTCACACCCTCCTGCTCTCCCCCTCCCCTCCCCCACACCCCCTCCTCTCATACAGGCTCCCTCTCTCTGAAACCCACACTCAAGCATTCCCCACCCCCGTCTCTTACCTCCCATGCTCTCTCTCTCACATCCTCCTGCGCTCTCTAACCCTCCCCGCCCTCTCTCCTCTCTCTCACACACACACACATTTTCTCTCACTGGGGGCCTTCATCTTCGCCACAGAGCACACTCCGCTTGCGGCACACGGGGGCCTTCCATTTCTCTGCGAACAGCGCGCTGGGGCCTTCATCTTCACCGTAAATGGAGCACGTCCCGCGGCACATGCGGGATGCGCTCCGTTCGCAGGATGCCGGGGTCTTCTGCTATTTTCTGCACAGAAAATGGCAATTCTGCACAGGGGGGGGGGGGAATTCTGCGCTCCGCAGTAGCGCAGAATTCCCCCAGGACCTCCTATTGTACAGCCCCTTTTGCAGGGCCTTGGAGGAGCCTATTGCCTGGAATTTATATCTGATATCTGGACTAACTGTAGATATTTCCTGTGCCTAAAGAGGATGAGGTTTAGGGTTTAGGTGGGTCAGAGAGAGCTGTGGGACAGGGAGCATTTTAGTTTTGGTCCAAAAGGAAATGGTTTGGAAAAGCTTTTGAGGGATTTATATTCTGTCTTATAAATAATGTCCACTTGATGAGGTAAAATGTGCTTTAATGCAGTTTCGGATCAGATAATTAGAGCTGGTACTGGGGAGATTGCAGCCCACCTGCATATTTCTCCCAGCTGCCCCAGTAGTCGACCCTTAGGTGTGAGCTGCTCCCACCCCATGCTCTTTGAGCAGCTGGCCAGGTACTGGGGGGGGTTATAGCCGATCTGCATACATTTCCTAGCTGCCTTGTCTATTGACTCTGGAAGTTACTACAATCCACCTGGGGCCTTAGCTGCTCCCACCCCACAATCTTCAATCAGCATCAGGTAGTGGGGGAAGTTGCAGGCCTCTGTTTCCTATAGCTCCACTAGTTTCTCGTCCTGATACTAATCTTTCTTATTCCCTGCTGCAAATACTACTAATACCAAATCTACCTTCCCTGTCCCATACATGTGTTATCTCACCTGCCATTTTATCATCTACTGTCCACTGTATATTATATTTAAATGTCCAGAAAACCCTGAAAAAAGAAAATAGAAACCCCACTTGCACCCATTTGCCAGTAAGCCTATTGTAATACATGTCGGATATTGGCTTGGGCCTCGGAAAGCTATTAATAAACAATTTCAATTGCAATATATTAAAGCTCCGATAGCTAAACAGCACTAATTGCCAGATCTCAAACAGTAACAACCGTACCTATGAAAAGACAACGCTGAAAATATTACACCAGATCCTAAAACACCAATACACCTCCTATTAGGAAAAGAGAACAAGCCAGGCTCTATACAGTAGATACGTACACAGAAACTACATGCTAGCAGAATACCTCACTTTGGTCACACATGCACAGCACAAACAGATCCTTACCAATACTACTACTATTACTTATCATTTCTATAGCGCTACACATGCCACACTACTTTTAAAGTGAAACTCAAGACTTGGCTCTTCCGTCAAGCTTTCCCAGAGAGCTAAAGCAAGAAGAACAACAACCACCCTTGTCTTACAACAATAATGTAATGTCCATATTGCTTATATTACTTCAGTTATATGTTCCAAGTTGTGTTCTAAGTTGATCTTAGTTGTTTCATAATTGATTGTACTTTATTTTAGATTATCCGTTTATTATATACGATATGTTCCTTGTAAACCGCCTCCCCAGCGATAGTTATCTCTGTTAAATGTGAACCGGAGTGATATGTATTGTATACAGGAACTTCCGGTATATAAAAACCAAAAATAAATAAATAAATAAATAAAATATACACAGTACTGTACAAACACACACAAAAAAAAACAGTCCCTGCTCCATAGAGCTTACAGGACAAGAGATTTGGGGCATTTCATAAGGTAAGATAATGGCTAAAGAAGTAAAGAAAAGCAAAAGAAAATGAGTTAATGAGGATAAAAGCAAAAATCAGGCCTAAGATAGAATAAAGAGACCATAAATTGTAAATAGAAATGTGCAGACAAAAACTGAACTGGAAACCACAACAACCAGACTCTGTATGCTGTGCAACAATAAAAAACAAAAATATCATCATGTCTCATAAAACTTCAAATAAAAAATTTAAGAAATATAAAATATCAATCATAATAGTAAAAACATTCTAAAAAAAGGAATATTTCCAAACAGCTGACAAGTATAACATTCAATAATTAAACATATACAAATTTTTAAACAATTCTCAAAAATCAATATTTCAAAAGAGCAAACACATCAAATTACATCCAAAAATTAATAGTGATAAAAGAAATTTTCTGCTCTCCATATCTGGAATTTTTGATTTCCAGTTACCTTAATATTGTCATGAATTATATTATTATTATATACATTCTTTCATACATATATTCTCATACTCTCTTATAAGCTCACATACACACTCTACTCTCCCTCTAGAACACAAACGTTGCAGTAGCCTCCACCTTCAGCCCACGCAGTTGATGGGACTGCTCTTTCTTCTTGGGGCATGGGCCAATGCTGCTCTTGCTCCTTTCTTCTGGTCACATGGGCCAACACTGCTCTTGCTCCTTCTCCCTCACTCATCCATACCTTTTCTCTTTCCCCCTTCCTTCTCACTTACCCACACTTCCCTTCCCTCTTACTTTTCTTTCATGAAGGGATGGCATCACCAAGCTTGTTTCTTTAGCCCTTGGGGATAGGAACACCGCAGGCAGATCATCACCGCATTGCCACAGTTAATGCATGACAGGAGGGGGTCACAGCGTGAAAGCTTGAAACCCTTCCTGATATGTGATTCTCACATATAATGCATAAGACTTGGCATGTCTGGTTTCTTCTTACACTATACTCTCCTCTGCTTTAGTCACTCTTGCCCATCCTCCTACCCATCATGCAAAGCACACCAAACCCCAGCCTTGGCTTGCCCCTAGAATTTGTTTCCTACATTCCTGTGTCCACTCTGCAAAATGTCAGGGGGTGCTGTTGAGCTTATTCAAGATGGCTGCCTGATTTTGTTGCTCCTTCACAGTGCGCTGTGTTTTCAATTTCTATTGCCTTCTGAACCAGATTTGCCATCTGTTTTTGGATTTGGCTTGATGGTGGCCAGCAAGAAAGTCAAGCTTGAGACACAATTTGCGATTTCATCTGGCACAAAGCACTTTAAGATTGTCCTGCCTATCCTGGTGAATGTTAGGCCACCACAGGATAAGGGGGATATGTCAGACTCCATGCTTACTGAAATACAGGGCCTGCAAGAACTTAGGGAAGCTAACTTCTTCAATCCTAAGGAGATTAAAAACAATGTTGAACAGCTGGTCAATCAATTTACCTCAAAAACGGAGGTAAATCAGTGCAAGGGGTAACTTGAAGCCCTCGATAAAATTCCTGAGCAGGTGCATCATCAAGCCTCCGCCATTAGTGAAATGCAAAGTGCAACTGAGGATTTATCTGACTGCAATAGGAGAAGCAACATTCACATTTTGGGCATTGAGGAAGGATCAGAAGGCTCCGATATGATACAAGACCTAGAGTCTTTAATACCAAAATCTCTACAACTTCATTTTGATAAACTATTTGAAATAGAAAGGGCGCATTGGGTACAATCCCAGCCTCTAGTAAATGGCAAGTATCTGTAACTTATTGTGGCCAAGATTTATTTATTTAAATTCTACTTTTTGGCATGTCAGAGTGAATTACATTTAGGCACTAGAGGCGTTTCCCTATCCCCACAGAACTTATAATCTAATTTGTACCTGAGGCAACAGAGGGTAAAGTGACAAGGAATGACAGCAGGATTTGAACCCTGGTTCCCCTAGGTCATAATGCTCTAATCTCTAGCTACTTCTCCTCAAGCTCTGGCCATTCTAACTGTGGCAAAAGCTAAAGCTCCGTTGTTTCACGGCAGCAAGAACATCCTTTTTGTGCCTGATCTAGGGAAAATGACAGCACCACGTCATGGGTGTTTTCTGGTACTCCGTCCCAGATTGAGAGATATCGGGTCGCAATATGGCCTGCTCTATCCCGCCCGAATGTGCTTCACTCACAATAATTGCACTTCCCTCTATGATGACCTTGGATCCTTGGAGTCATTCATCGCCACAGTGAAGGAGAACAGTGCGATGACTTGAGTGGAAGCCTTCACTTTCAAAATCTTTCTTCTCTAACATTGTCCTACTTGCTGGTTGGGCATTGCGGGTTTTTACCGTGTAACCTTTTGGGCTCGACTGCCAAAGTCCATCATGGTGACTCTGTAATTTTTCTCTTTAAGCAATCGATGCAGGGCCCTTTTCTCTTATTTTTGTGTTTTTTATACTATTGCACACACCATGTAACTTAATACTTTGGTTTTATAGATTGCTATTCTGAGCAGGTTTGTTTGTTTTTTTTGCTTTTTTACCAGAATTTTCTGCCCTTTTTTATTTTTGGTTTGATGATGAACACTGTGGAACTGTTTGCTCAGAAGGTTTTTGTTAATGACTCAGTTTTATCTGCATGGTGGGAGTTGGATATTAGTGCTGCCACCTGTGTACTCACAGACCCTTTTCGTTCATTCTGTTGCAATCCCGCAGGTCTTCTGTTTTTTACACCTGTTTTCTGGGTGTGTCTTTGTTTATTTCCTTTCCTTCTCTGTGTTCTTTCGCTGGCCTGACATTCTTATATTAAAGCTGTGATCCACATATTGAATTTTCCCTTCTGTCTCTCTGCATAGTTCCTCACTTCATCTTGTGCACCAATGCTATTCTCATGGCTGTTAATTCATCTTCTCTCAAAGTCCTTAGTCTAAATGTCAATGATCTCAATCACCCAATTAAAAGGAAAAATGTGCTCGACTATCTTAAAAAATCCAAGGCTGATATCTTTATGCTTCAGGAAACTCATTTGTCTGGGAGGGAAGCCTTAAACCTTAAAGCTAAATGGATAGGGGAGTGCTTTTATTTAGCTTCACTCAGGAAGAAGAATGGGGTAGTGATACTTTTTAGAAAGTCTCTCAATGTCTGTATCCTTTCCCAAGAAGTGGATTTAGAAGGGAGATGGGTGAAATCAGAAGTTCTCATAAACCAGGTGTGGCTCCTATTGTTAAACATCTATGCACCAAATGTAGATAATCCAGAATTTTTCAAGATGCTGGCAGCTAAGTTGATGGAGAGTGGGAATACTCCCCTTATCATGGGTGGGGATTTCAATCAGCTATTGGACTTAACTCTTGAAAGGCAATCCATTTTCAAAGCAGTCAAAACTAAAACCTTGTACATTCTTAATGACTTGCAAATGGCACTGGGTCTTACGGATCCCTGTCATTTTCTCCACCCATTGGCAAAGATTATACTTTTTTTCCTCCTCCCGTTAGACATACTCTCATATAGATTACTTTCTAATTTTGAAAACTCTGATTCCGGAAATCACAAGTGTAGAGATTTTGCCTTTATTGATTTCAGATCATTCTGCAGTCACTCTATCTCTCTCATTTCTTCCTAGGGATGTGCAGGGAGAAAAGATACATTGCTATTCGGTATTCGTTGCACCGGGATCCAAATCCGTTGCATCCGTTTTCATAGGGGGAAACCCGATTCGTCCATTAGTTGCATTCGGTATTCGTTTTCCATTAAAGTTGGAAAAACAAAAAAAAAACCCCATCCCAACCCTTTAAATTTAATTAATTAAAACCCCCCACCCTCCTGACACCCCCCCAAGACTTTCCGAAAGTCCCTGGTGGTCCAGTGGGGGTTCTGGTGCAATCTCCTGCACTCGGGCTGTCGGCTGCCAGTAGTCAAAATGGCGCCGATAGCCTTTGCCCTTACTATGTCACAAGGGGCTACCAGTGCCATTGGTCGGCCCCTGTCACATGGTAGGAGCAAGGGTGCTCCTACCAAATGCTCCTACCAAATGCTATTCCCTTCTCATCCATGATATGTCCAAGCATCCAAATTCCACACTTCTGCCAAATGGACCAATTTATCATTGAGTTATCAATTAAAAGAGCAGGATTATGCCATAGAGAAGCAGAATAACTCGAGTTCCATTTATGCTTCATCAAGGAGTCAAAAACTCGCAAGGTTTTATGAGTGGCTGCAATTGTGGGAATTCCCTGCATAGAAGTTGGAAGTTTCATGCCTGGGAGGAATTGGCATGAGAAAGGTAAACAAAACTCTTGCTCAAATAAAAGCCAGTTAGGTACATTGGAGAACTTATCATCAGGGACCACCAATTTAATGCCATAGCGAATAAAAAAAAAAGCCTTCTGGTAATATTGAAAATCAGGTAATCCCACCACACTCCTTAATCAGTTTCAATTTCCACCACGCAATGCAGGGAAGCTTACCAGCCCACAAGAAACCAGCAAGCTTATTTCCAAGGAAAGGTAAAATGTCTGGAGAAGATGGCCCGGTGCCATTCTCAGTATATAGTTAATCTGTGGGGAGAGAACCATCTTAATGGATTCTAATCAATCCCACCAAGAGAGGTGAGGATGGGAACCATCATCTAGCAGTGTCATCGACCAGATGCAACAAACAAGATATAATGTCAGTCATCATGTGATCAATGTGAGGGAAAAGCATTTACCAAAGTATTTAAACCTATCGGGAGACAATCAAATCCAGGAAGGACAGGAGGAGTGTCATGGACATTCATCGGCATTAATTCTGTTTTATCTCAGTTAACTTTATAGAGAGAATAAAAAGAAGGGGAGAAAGTGGGCATCCCTGGCATGTGATCCTTCCTAATCAGAAACTCTCAGAAAGGGTGCTGTTCACCCTCAATTGTGATATGGGATTACTGTAAAGAACTCTAACAACTGTATAAAATCAGCTCCAAAACTAAACCAATCCAAAATCCTGAACATATAGCCCACTCCACTTGATCAAATGCTTTTTTAGCATCAATCAACATAGCAAGAATGGGCACATTCTGGGTCTGAGCAATATGGATAGCATTATGAAAAAGGTGTTCTTTATCAAAAATATATCTTCCGTTTAGGAAGACCATTTGATCGGAGTGAATCAGGTCCCCAAACACAGAGTTTAGGTGTGTAGCAAGGATTTTGGAATAGATTTTACAATCCAGATTATGGAGAGAGATTGGTCTGTAGTTTTGGCCCAATGAAGGGTCTCTACCTGGCTTCTCCAATAATACTATATTAGTTTCAGAGAAGCTACCTTCCACCTTACCAGCAGAAAAAAAAGAAAGGTATAAAGTTAAAAGTCTAGGTGACAGTATATCTTAGAATGCTCTGTAGAATTCAGCTGTCAGACCATCAGGACCAGGTGACTTGCAAGTGGGGAGGGAATCCATCGCCCCTTCTATCTCCTTAATTTGAATTGGTGAATTTAAATAGTTTTGTCCTCCATGCTCAAGCTCAAATGATGCAGCTGCGAAAGAAAGGACTGTTGCTGGCAGTCTATATCAGAGACCTCTGTATAGTAGAGAGAGGTATAATATTTGTTATTACGTGTGTTTTAGTGGATCCTTGGGTGTTGTGGAGATGACCATGCCCACGGGGAGGAGCCCTGTGAGGAGCCACAGCACTGGGCTAGACTCTATACACAAAACACCGGAATTGAACTCTTTTATTATACAGCTTGAAGATAGCCACCAGGTGGCAGTGGTGAGTTGTAGTCTCAGGGACCTTGGCAGAGGGAGTCCTTCTCTCCTAGGGAATAGCATCATTCACTACTTTAGTGAGCAAATACAATCTACTCTCTTCTCAATTTTTCCACTGTCTCCACTTACAACACTATCTGCACCATAGTAAGATTCCGATGTGTGATCTGATTAAAACCCAAGATCTCCTGGAGTTATGCTCAAAATTTGGGTCATGAGGCCTCTCACCTATACAAAGGGCTGAGAGATCTTTCTTCTTCCAGATTTGTGGGTCTGGAGAAGGCCTGGGAAAAAGATCTCTCTCTTCTTCCTGAGGCTTTCAACTGGCGTGAATATTGGTTGAGTATTATGAAATTTTCCTTATCTGCTAGTATTACTCAATATTTGTACTTTTTCACTCGTCATTACATGGACCCCACTGAAACTATTTAAAGCTGGTCTGTCTTCCTCTCAGTCTTGTTGGCATTATTCCCTTCAAGATGGCACATTGGAAGATAAGTTGTTTGCTTGTAGTAAAATATTTCCGTTTTGGTCTCAAGTATGGGACTATGTGAGCAAAATTCTGTCTCTCCCTCATGATGTATTCTATTCAATTGTGCTTCGTTCACAGTACTTTACCTAAATCCTCATCTCAGCTTTTAGACATCCTCCTAGCAGTTGCTCTTCAGTCTGTTCTCAGCAATTGGAAGATTATAGCTTTCTCAATGTTCATTTTTGGTGGAACATCATGTCTTTGATTTACAGACATGAAACAGTTGCAATGGGTAAAATTCAACACAGAGCTAAACTCAATGCTATTTGGAAACATGTAACTCAGTTTTTAGAGCTTGAATGTATTGGCTAGTGAATGCCACATTTCGCTTGTATCTGTGGTTATGATTCCTCCTTCTGTATTTGTGTTTCTTTTTTGTTTCTGTTTTACATTAAAATGCAATAAACAGTTTGAACACACTCTGCAAAATGTCTCTGGCTAAAATACCATGTCCATGCAGATTTGATACATTTCAAATTCATGCTGAACTCATTCCACTCTGCTATTGCACTTGCCAAGCAAAATTGCCATGTCCATCTGACAAACTATCTTGCATCCAATCCTCGCCATCTCTTTGCCACACTCAATTCCCTCTTCAAATTTCCTTTGCTTCCCTTCCCCCATTTACTCTCTACCCAGACCGTGCCTGTCTACTTCCTTGACAAGATTCACAAAATTAGTCTTGAGTTCTCAACCAGATCACCTCTACCAAGGGCCGGTTCTAGCTTTTTTGCTGCCCTGGTGCGGCCCCTGCTCCACCCCCCCCCCCACCCCCATCCATTCATTATCTGTCCTGGGCCCACTAAAAAGACACCCAGCTCCCTCCAGTGATACAAACTTTAAAAACTGACACCATCCCCCCTCCCCACCCCCGAGCTCATGGCTGGTGCAAGGGTATTAGGTGCCCCAGGCGAACCTTATAGCCTTGCACAATGTCCGCTGCTCCATTCCACACACAGTTAAAGAGTTATGCATTGATGTTATAAATGAAAAATATCAAAGTACAGTGTTCTGAGGTAAAAATATCACTTACATTATATTTACATGCACTGCTGTGATGACTAGAAATCCTGCAAAAAGAGATTTGGTATTATTTATTTATTTATTTATTTATTTAGAGATTCTTATATACCGCGGTACGTATAGTTATACATCACCTCGGTTTACAGAAAACATTAATTTTAGCAACAGGCATTACATTAAACAGTGCCTATTGAAAGCCTGAATACACTAATATACTTCCTATTAGAAAAATGCCTCACCTCAGTCACATAGGCAGAACATAAACAGACCCTCAAAAATACAGAATAGAACAACCATAAAGTACAAATACAAATGTGCAGACAAAAACTGAACTGAAAACCGCAAGAAGCCAGACTCTCTATGCAGAGCAACAATGAAAAAACAGAACCATCTCCATTCCTCAAACATCAAACAATAAAATCAAGAAATAAAATAAATAATAATTATAATACTAAAAAACATAATAATATGATTTAAAAACAAATGAATAAAAGATCAAATAAGTAACAATTCATATACAAGTTTTATTAAATATCCCAAACACCAATAAAATATTTCAAAACAGCAGACACTGCAAATAACACCTGAAAATTATAATAATATAATAAATAATAAAAATAATAATAAATATAATAATAATAATAATAATAATAATAATAAAATAAAATAATAAAATAAAAATAAAATAAAAATAATAAAAATATAATAAAAATAAAAATAATCTGTACATATGTTCCTGATTTATGGTTCCTGATTTATGGTTCACAGTTACATTTAATTGAGTTTATGAAAGTTCTCTTTTAATAGTTTTCCTGTATACTTGTGTTAATGTATTCTGCCTTGAGGCGACTGTTTTAATGTATTTCTGCCCTGAAGGCGACTGTTCAGTTCCTTGTAAACCGGTGCGATATGTATTCTTTACAGGAACATCGGTATATAAAAATTAAAAATAAATAAATAAATAACTAAATAAAATTAAACTAAAAAGGATTTTAAAAATTCAAGCTCTCCATACCTGGGATCTTTTGATTTCCAGATGCCCTGAAATTGTCATGGATTATCAGGCAGATAATCAGGTAAAAATTTCGTGTTGGGCTTCATTTTGGGGCCCCCCGCAGGAATTTTGTTTTTCCCATGGTTCAGGGTGTTTTTTTTTTCGGGGGCTCCGATTTTTGACATTGCCTAATTTTTTCGGGGGCTCCGATTTTTGACATTGCCTAATTCGGGAAAAACGATTGCACATCCCTAATACATACATACATGCTCTCTCACTCTCCCACACACAAGCATACATTTATTTTATTCGTTTATTTAGATTTTTATATTCCGCTTTTCAGCACTTCAAAGTGTACATCAAAGCACATTGCATGCTCTCGCTCACTCTCCCACACAGAAACATACATGCTTTCTCTCACTCATTTCCCTTGACTTAGCAGGCAGCAGCAGCAGCAGCAGCAGCAGCAGCAGAGTCTCCTTCTTCAGCCCCCGTAGCCAAGGAAATGACTTCCAGCCACGGGACATTGGATTACTTCCTGCAGGGTGTGCTCCTCTTCCTCCTCAGCAGAGCGACCCCGCCGAAATTGACAGCGTGGTCAGCGCTGCCTTAGTAAGTGGAAAAGCAGCGCAGGCCTGCTGGCAATGCTGCCGATTTTGGCGGGGCTGCACTGCTTCTCCACTTACTAAGGCATTGCTGACCATGCTGTTGATTTTGGTGGGGCTGCACTGCTTTTTCTTGGCAACACGGACTTCTTTCTTCCACCACGGTTGGGATCAGGTCCACTGGTGGCACCATGGATGCTCTTCTTCCGCCGCTGGTGAGTTCGGGTCCACTGGCAGCACCTCGGGCCTCCTCTTCTGCTGTCAGTGGGATCAGGGCCACCGGTGGTACCACAAACCTCCTTCTTCCACTGCCGGTGGGATCAGGTCCATCGGCAGCAGCACGGGCCTCTCCCTGCTCCTGACGCTGGCCCACCGGGTGTGCTGCCCCATGCAATTGCATGGTTTGCACACCCGGTAGTGCCAGGCCTGCATGTACCTCCCATTCTACTACTTCTTTCCTTTACACTTCTGCTGGCCTCTGTCACTCTCTCCTCCTTTTCTGAAGTCACAGTGGAGGAAATTGCCCATTTTCTCTCCTCCTCTAAACTCACTACTTGTTCCTCTGACCTCATTCGCACTGAGTTCCTCAGCTCCGTCTCCACTGCAGTCATCGCTTCCATCTGTCACATCTTCAATTTATCACTTTCCACTGCTACTAATTCTTCTGCCTTCAAACATGCTATGATCACGACACTCATCAAAAAAACCCTCAATGGACCCTATCTATCCTGCTATCGTCCCATCTCCCTCCTTCCTTTTGCTTCCAAACTACTTGAACGTGCTGTTCATCACCACTGTTTTGACTTTCATCTCAAGATTTTTCTTGACCCCCCTGCAGACTGGTTTTTGCCCTCTACATTCCACAGAAACAGCTCTTGCCAAAGTCTACCTATTTATAGCTAAAATCAAAGGCCTTTATTCAATTTCTATCCTCCATGACCAGTCTACTGCTTTTGACACTGTTAATCATCACCTATTCCTTGAATCTCTGTTACTTGGATTTCGATTCTCTGTCCTGTCTTAGTTCTCTTCTTACCTCTCCCATTGCACTTTTAGTGTTTCCTCTGGCAGATCCTCCTATACTGCCATCCCATTATCAATTGGTGTGCCTCAGGCTTCTGACCTGGGCCCCTCTTCTCTTTGTATATAAGTCCCTTGGAGCTCTGATTTTCTGTCATGGCTTTCAATATCATCTTTATGCTGATAATTCCCAGATTTACCTCTATACCATAAATTTCATCAGCAATCTAGTCCCAGATCTCAGCTTACTTATTATCATTGCTACCTGGATGTCTCACTGCCACTTTAAACTCAACATGGCCAAGATAGAGCTCCTTATCTTTCCTCCCAAGCCTATTTCCCCTCTTCCTCCTTTCTCTGTTTCTGTTGATAACACTAATTTTCTCACTTCCCTCAGCTCATAACCATGGAGTCATCTTCAACTCCTCTCTCACCTTCTCTACACATATATAAAACATTGCTAAAATGTGCCATTGCTTTCTTTATAACATCATCAAAATCCATTCCTTCTTTTCTGAACACACTACCAGAATCCTTATCAACTGTCTCATCACCACTCTCTTAGATTATTGCAGCCTGCTTCTCACAGGTCTCCTAGTAAGCCACCTCTCTCTCTCGCTATAGTCATATAACCCCTCTTCTCAAGTCACTACATTGGCTCCCTATCTGTTCTCACATATAGTTCAGGCTCCTCTTACTTATCTACTAGAGCCTTCACTCTGCAGCTCCTCACTATTTCTCTTTTGTCTCTCTCTACACCACACCTTGTGCACGCCGCTCATCAGGCAAGTCACTCCTATCTATTCCCTTCTCCTCTACTGCCAATTCCTAATTTTGTGCTTTCCACCTGGCTGTACCATATGCATGGAACAGACTTCCTGAGCTCGTGTGTTCTGCTCCCTCTCTTGCCTTTTTTAAATCCTGTCTAAAAAACTCACCTTTATGAAGCTGCTTTTAAACCTTAACCCCAGATTGTCCTGCTTACAGCCTCATTAATTTCTAACCATTATCTTAATAAATCAAATCCCCCAAGTCTCATTTGCCCTGTATGTTTGTCTTAATTAGATTGTAAACTCTACTGAGCAGGGACTGTCTATTATATGTTTTCTGTTTAGCACTGCATATGTCGAGTGTTGCAACAGAAGTGTTAAGTAGTAGCAGTAGATTAGAAGCAGATGATCAACCATGTCCTGTATCTTGGTCAGATCATTTTCTGTTTCTTTTTGCTGAAGAATAAATTCCATACTTGTCAGGGTAATGTATGTATTGTTACTCTGTTTTACATCGCTTAGACAGATCTTATGGTAAGATCCATTTTATGATTTAAAAATGTAATAAATAAATAGAATTATGAGTTCTTACTCAAGAAATTTGAGGGATATAGATGTATAATCACTTATTAACACTATTGATGATTCTATGGGTAGACAGGAATGGGGAGACTTTCTGTGGATCAGATAGTCAAAAAATTGAATAGCTCCTTAAGTGACATCTTAGATCAAGTAGCTCCCATGAAAGAGTATTCTAATATGACTAATTGTAATACCCCCTGGTATCATGGTGATTGCATTTGCTTAAGCAACAATATTGTCAATTGGAATGACACTGGCATAAGGTACAATTATCAACTCTAGCTGATAGATATCAAGCTCAAAGGAAATTGTATAATGATGCAGTGAAACAGATTAAGTGGAGTTATATTTCTACTAATTTATCTTCAGTAGATGATAGGCCATGGAAACGAATTCAGATTTTGAAAGGCCTTAGCTGTTGTTCAGCCCCTATGATAGAGAATACTAATTTCTATGAGGATAAAATTATTACCACTGTTCAAGCAAAGTTAATAGAGATTGAAAAGGTTCTGGGATGGATGAGGAACTAAGTTCCATGAGCTATAAGAGTTGGGAGGAGATGAAATCTCTGAGTTCTTTGGGTGTTTATGATTTGGAAGAATTTAGTACAATGAGTTTAGTTGGGCTTAAGAAAGTATTGCAGGGTGTAGCCGCTCTTCCAATAGCAAGCCTGGAAGAAAGGGATCACATTGGGTCTGGGGCTAAATCCTCTCTATGTCCTATAGCTCCGGAGGGAGTCAGATTATTCTGTGGGGAGCAGGGAGGGAAGAATACTCCTCTAAATCCCAAGGTCTGTCTTCTAGGGAGTTCTTTATCACTGTTTGTTGGAGAGATGTGAGTGCCAAATATAAACACTCTGGAGTCTCAGGATGGAAGTCTAAACAAAACTTTACAGCAGCAGTTCTTCAAAGCAAGTTTATGACACTATATATGCCAGTTCTTGACACAGCAACCTGTTATCTCAATTCTCTAACTGTCCTTTTCTGTGCAAGTAACCTTCAGTAGATAGGCATGGGAAACACTTATCCAGCTAACTTTAAGATAGCTGGGTATATTCAGCGGCATGGCCACACTGCTAAATATACAGACTCAGCCAGATAGCTTTATCCGGCTAACTAGCCGAGCTGCACAGCAGCTGAATATGAACCTCAAAGTAGATTTTCAACCTTCCTTGTCTCTGTATAATTTATTTTATGTTTATTGGGTTAGGAATATGGATCTCAAGTATCAGTACAGGGTGGAGATCTCAGGGATGGGGAGAGGAGGAGACTGAGAGAGGACCAGGTATGGAGAAAGGAAAAGGTGAAAGATTTGGGGATGGGGGAAGAGGGAAGACCAAGAATTAGGAAGATGGAAGATGGGAAAGATTAAGGAGGGGGTAGGATCAGAAATCTGGGATAAGGAAAAGGAAGGAGAGAGGGGGAAGGAGGTTCTGGGATTGAGGAAGGGGAGGGAAAAGTAAAATGGAGATTACAGGAGGCAGGACTTGGGGAGATGGAGAAGCAGGAAGGAAGGGAGTTCTAGAATCTGGGGGATAGATTCTGAGATCAAGGAAGGGGGGATCCTAATTGCAATGGAGAAAAAGGGAGGTGACCCTACCGTACTCCAGTCCTGCTCCCCCTTGCATCCCATCCCCTCTCTAACCTCCTACCTAATCTGGCATACACATAGACATACACAACACCAATCCCTTCTGTTTGATACAGACACTCCACCCACCCACTCAGCTGATGCACTGGTTCCTTTCCTCAGTTCTCAATGATCTCTCTCTCAGCGACTCCTAACTTCCCCAGAATGATCCTCCTTTCACTGTCTGTTCCAGGCTCACTCCTCCCCTCTTACCCCTGAATGACAGAAGGGGAGGGACTGGATTAGGGAGCAGGGTGGCTCTTCTTTAATCTACTATGTCTGCTCAAGGTTCAGGCCCTTCCCTTCTGTTCCATGAATACTACCAGAGAGGGGAGGGATTGGGGCAGGAAGCAGAGGTTGTTCTCTGTTGAGTGAGATTCAGAGAAGCTTGATGGCAGCAAATCTTCAGCTGGCCTGCTGCCCCCCAGATTTTGGCCTATTGGGCCTATTGGCAAATCCAGGCCTGTAGGTAGTTTAACTTCAATGCCTCAAGTGGTTACGCTACAGCTTGTGTGAACTGCTATTACCTCCCTGGAACAGTCTTTGATCCAGAGAACTGACAAGGTTTTGAGCCTTTCCGAAGACTAAAAGATGCAAACCAAGCAACTCAATCACTTATTGGAAGAGCAGTGGATCAGGCTGAAATATTTGGGCCATCAGGTCCAGGAGGTTCAGAACTGTAATGCTGTTCTTGTCATATATAGGAAAGCAGAAGCTTTGAAAAAGCATGGTCGACATTAGAATTTGTGCTTCCTTAATTTTTCTAAATGTCTAATTTCTACTCCTGAAGATATGCTTAAAAGATACTTTTCAGAAATCCTGAAAATTCCATCTGATAATATGCCTCCTGTAGGGTAAACACCAGTATCCTAAACAGGATATGCATCATGATCTTGAGGCTTACTGCTATGCTCACAGACTGAGTAAAAGTGCAGGCCTAAAGCAATGCAGACATAGAGTTGTGCAGCCATGTGATGTTTTTAGCATCTTTATAAAAGACTTTTTCACACAGAAGAGAAAAGACTGTGTTTGTTTCTTCATATCAAAGAGTTGTCATCACCTCCCAAATGAGAGCAGTACCTTGGACCAGAACTGAGAACATGTCCTTGATAAAACTTCGTATCCAGTCTGAGACTAGCTATGAAATGGGTACTGTTCTAATACTTGTTTTGGTGGTGGACTCTAATAAGTGTATGAGAATATTCCTATGCACTGAGACCCAGATGACATCATTTGCATCCTACCAATCCTGTGTCTATAGGAGGTAGCAATATCCATTCTGAATCAACACTGAACCCTTATGGAATTAAATATTCAATGTTTGACTTGGAGAAAAGAGACTCAGAGTTATCCAAATGGAGTTTTGATTTGACATCGAACATTATTTGAAAGAGCCTTTGCTAAGAGTTTTTCCCCATGGTTTTTCTCACAGACTACCCAAAAGCTTGATTTGAAAGCCTTGCTACCAGAACTGACTGTGCAGGTCACTATAACGTGACTTGTCAGCTAAGACCGAGTTTGAATCAGCACAGTTGCTCAGTAATGTGAATGCAACTGTTTAGCAATTATTCCCATTGAATGTTTACCCCTTTTCTGTCATCATATCTCATGGAGACGTCTGTGAGACTTTGGGGGTTTTATCTGTCATCCACTAAAAAGAATTTCATATGGATTAACCTTTTGGTATTGAGGAAGATACCTGGACTAATGCAGTACTACAGAGGATAATAACACTGACTTAAATTACCTTACAGATGGGTTAATCTATTATGGCAATTGATAATTTCTAAGATAATAGTTGAGCTTAGATAACACTTATAAGTTCTGATTATCTTTTATATGATAGTGCTTGTGCTGTAAAACTAAAACTGAAACTGTATCAAACTAAAAGAAAAAGAAATAGTTGTACTGTATTACACTTGCTTTCATGCATGCTGCTAATAAATTAATTGGCTACCTCACAAAATTGTCTGTATCTGCTCCCTAAAGCTAATGAATTTGAAATATCAGGTTATTGGTTAAATCTGATAATCTACTGTAAGGTTATCTATACCAGACCTTCGTACATGCCTATTACTAAGACATTTTATTTACTAACTAGAAACATTTCTCAACATGAGGTTAGAAAAAGGGCCACAAGCTGAACATCTCTCATTGGACAATTTAAATTTAACAGGATTATTAAAACGTTTGGAAATGTGTGTGGAGGTCCAAGTTAACTTGATAGTTATATTTGCATTAGAGCATCATCGCAACTAGACTTTGAAGCTTTTTATGTTGTAAAGATAAAATATGGGTGTGTCCTGAGTTTTATAAAGTGACTTAGAAGAGACACAAGGAATTTACGATGGCTACCAAACCAGTTAGCTCCCTTGGAAGTAATGTTTTGTTTTGATTTTGCTGTAAGGGTGTTGTTAATAATGTTTTAAATACATATAAAGGTGAATTGTAAAAGCCTGATGCGTGCATTAATTAGGGGATGCGCAAATATATTAAGCTCACGCATGCCAAGTGGATTTTAAAAGCCACCTGGATACGCGCGTAAATGCTGCAGCGTTCACATCTTGGAATTTTTCAAAAAGGGGCGGGATGTGGACAGGTCATGAGCATTTTGGAGCATGAAGCTGAGATGTGCACGAAAATACTTACATGATCCGACATGCACTGAGGCCTTCTGCTATGGATGCCATTTAAGTTATAAAATAAAGATAAATAGGCAGATCAGCAGGATTTTAAGGGTAGGATATAACTGGAGGGAGTGAAAGCTATTAAACCTGGGGGGTTTGGAAAACCTCTCTCTTAACTGGGCGAACTGGGGTCGAACTGGTAAAACTGGAAACGGCATCAGCGTACACCCTTTTTAAAATCTCTTGATTTAAGTCATAGAATCAACATTTGCGCACACTTGCATGCACCCAATTAAAATTTGATGCACCTGTACACGCGCCAGGCTATTTTATAGCACGCGTGCATATACACTCACAAGTTATAAAATAGCCACATTCCTGGGTGTGGGCCAACGGTGTTATCGCCGCCAGTAGCGCGCCCAATAGCACCACCTTTCATGGTGGCGCTATTGGGTGCGAAAACCGGCAGCGATAACACCGTGATTGTGCGATCGCTGCCGGCTTTCACAGGCCTGCACCCCCCCTTCGCCCACCCCACCCCCCATTACTGCCGGGATTCACCATTCTCTGCGAGACCGGAAAATCCAGGCCCAAGTCAGTTAAAGACATTTTTAGATACTAAAAAACCCAGCTGGTATGAAAGTGCAAGTGGAGTCAAGTGAGCCCCTCGTTTCTCCTTTCAGCTACTTTGAATTTAGAAGTCTCTGGATATTTCTTTTATCGTTTCATAGTTTAGTTACTGTTTGCATTTCTTGCATAATTCAAAATTACATTATCTCCTGTTTTCTAATTGGATCCATCCTTTTTCAGTTTAGATGTGAGTATATAATAGTGTAATATGATTTTTTTCCCCTTTTTTTGGTTTTCACATGATGTTGTTATTAGAACACTGTTTTGATCAATTTTTCTTAGTTCAAGTTTATGCTTGGATGCATTTTCTGAAAAATCAAAAATATAAAAAATTAATTTTAAAAAAAGCAGTGCTGGGTTGTCAATTTTTTGTGCGACTTTTAGCTAATTGAGCAAAGTAAGAGTTCATTCCAGCTACTTTTCTATTTTTTTGCACAAGTGCAATCAAAATTTAAAAGCGACAAAAATACTCCCATAAGAAACAATAGGAATTGTGGGGCTGCAGCAGTGCTCCAGCCTGGATTTAGGCCAGACTAAAGCAGGACTTTATTCAGGTTTGAGGTTCCTGGACGTGAATAAAAGACACATATATAGGAGGTAATTTTCAAAAGATTTACATGCATAAAACTAGGTTTTACACAAATTTATGCCCGTAAATGTGCTTTTGAAAATTGCTACTTTAACAAACATAACTCCTTTGAATTTTCAGTAAATGCTCAAAAGGTTTTATCCCCTTTGTGCACCCCTTTGTGCAAACCTTAGTGCAGACCCCAAAACCAGTAAATCTACTGCTACACTCCACAAGAAGTAGCAAACAATCAAACCCCTGACTACATCCTCCTCAAGTCCCACAGAAAAGATCACAGCTTGGGTAACCCACAGAAGGAAACAAGAAAAAAAACAAAGAAAGATTATAAGTACCAACACTCAAACATCACTCACATCAACACTAAGACCTACAGCAGTTACATAGCACTATCATTCCTACTATTCAATGCACCACAATCCATAGTAAAGAAACTACCTGTCAACTCCGACCTATTCGACAATCACAAACCAGATTTCATAGCCATCATGGAAACATGGATAAGAAACACTGACCAAGTCTTAATCAACCAAATCAATAACTCCATCTACAGAACATTTTCAATCCCCCGACCAAAAAAGAAAGGAGGAGATCTAATGCTAATCGTAAAAAATATCCTATAGATGAAACTACTCCCAACCAATACCCACCCACCACTGGAAATTGCACTATTCGATTCACCTTTACTACAAATCTGTCTGGTACACTGCCCTCCCCAATTCACTAGATCAGAACTGCTCTCCACTAATAGAATTCTTCTTGTCCAAACTATCAACAAACCCATCATCATCTTAGGAGACTTTAACATACATGTTGACACAATCCCCCACTCCCCCACATGCAACGCAACAACAGATGCCCTATCAACCCTAGGACTAAGACAAATCATCAAAGGCCCAACACACAAAGCAGGTCACACACTAGACCTCGTCTTCATCAATACTGATATATGGGCTAATTACCACACATATACCACTAATATCCCCAGGTCGGACCACTCTCTAATCTACGCCAACTTCTCTTCCAACTGTAAATTTACAACAGAAAAAAGCCCACCTAGATCCTTCTCCTACCGGCCACCCTTCAACATAGAGACACTCCAAGAGAATCTACAAAAAGAACTAACAAACATTGACCTATCGAATGCAGAAAATGCCACCTCATCCTGGCTCAACATCACTAAAACAATAGCAGACAAGATAAACCCCACGATAAAGAAAACAATAAAAAACCCAAAACACCAAAACCAATGATAAAATGACAACATCAGATCAGCCAAATGCGAATTCCGAAAAAAAGAAAAAACCTGGAGGAACAACAAAACAACTACACTACTGAATGCCTACCGATCACACTTAGCATACTACAAAAAACTTATCCACAATGCAAAAAAAGACTTCTGCTCAAAAAAAATAAACAAATTCCAACACAACCCAAGAATGCTCTTCAATATCGTACATGGCCTAACCAAACCCTCCAATGACCAGACATCACCAACCTCCAAGCTCTCAAGCAACGACTTTGCAGATTTCTTTAATGAAAAAATCAAAAGCCTCATAAACAACAACCTCAACAACACGCAAGACCCGAAAATACAAATCAATCAAACATCAAGCTGGCCCAACTTTGATTCAGCATCATCACTGGAAATCCAAAATATCATCAAAAAAGTGAACCCAACTAAGCACCCTATCGACAGCATACCCATACAGATGATCAAAGCCATTGAACCATCAATAACAAAAACGTTAACTGACATTGTGAACCTATCCTTCATAGAAGGAAACTACCCCGACTGCCTAAAATCAGCAATTATAAAACCCATAGTGAAAAAGACCAACCTTGATCCAGAAAACCCGACCCATATCAAACCTACCATTCTTTGCCAAAATTATTGAAAAAATTGTCCACTCCCAACTCAGTGACCACCTGGAAAGGAACAACATCCTACTCCCTATGCAATTCAGCTTCAGGAAACAACTAAACACTGAATCACTACTCCTATCTTTAAACGACACCATGCTCAAAGGATTTGACAACGGCCACAGCTACCTTCTAGTCCTACTAGACCTATCAGCAGCCTTTGGCAAGATAAACCATTTAATACTGATTGTCCGTCTATCCAAAATTGGTGTAACCGAAAAAAAACCCTTCAATGGTTCTCATCCTATCTATCACAAAGGACCTACCAGATGTCAATCAACGACACCCTCTCATGACACTGGAGTTCCCCAAGGCTCAGCACTATCGGCGACACTGTTCAACATCTATCTTCAACATCTATCATCTCCCAATATGCTACTTCCTCTCAAACTCACTTCATATATGCTGATGACACCCACATACTTATCCCAATATACAACTCTCTGGAAGACACCTACAAAAAAACAGCCAATTACCTCACCAAAATAAAGCAACTACTAACCAACATGAGACTTATTCTAAACATTGATAAGACAGAAATAATCATGCTGGATAGAAAGAACAACCCTACACACTTATCACCAGTCAACATAATGAATCAAATGACTGCAATCTCCCCTGTCACCCATGCCCGCAACCTAGGAGTCATATCGACAAGGAACTATCCTTTAAGAACCACATCTCTGCTAAAATCAAAGACAGATATCACAAACTCCTAACCCTACGACATCTAAAACCTTTCCTTTTCCCCAATGACTTCAGAACAGTCCTCCAACTACTCATCTTCTCCAACCTGGATTACTGCAACTCCCTGCTATTCAACTTACCTCTCACCAACATCCAGCCTCTCCAAATCCTTCAAAATACAGCTGCCAGAATACTCACAGGAACAAAAAAATACGATCACATTACTCCAACACTCATTTCACTACACTGGCTCCCAATAAAATACAGGATAGACTACAAAATACTATCCATAATACACAAAATAATATATGAAAAAACAAACAAACTGGCTAAGTGCATCCATAAAACTCCACTCACCAAACCGAAATCTCCGTTCAGCTAACAAAGGTCTATTAAAAATTCCACCTACACACCACAAAAAAACTTACCTCAACTCGGAAGAGAGCCATTATCCTAGGAAGCCCCGAACTCTGGAACACCCTTCCACCTAACTGAGAACACAGCAAAACTTAAAAACCTTCAAAAAAGAACCAAAAACTTGGATGTTCACTAAAGCATACCAAAACATATAAACATGCAGAACCAATCCAATGCACGTAATTAACCTGCACAGTTTAACAAGAACTATGCTTATAACGACTACGATAACAATGTTAACAAGCATGTAAATTTCTGTACACTCTGTTAAACATCGATACTTTGTAAACCGTTGTGATGGCAAAACCGAACGATGGTATATAAAACTCGATAAATAAATAAATAAATATGTATAAATGGACTTTACACATTTAAATAGGCTTTTGAAAATTACTGCAATATATGCACCTTTTACACATGCAAATCCTTTTAAAAATTACCTCCATATATTTTTGTAAAGGGAGAAAAAGGGGTCTGAAATAAGTATATGGATGGGCTCAGGGGTACATGGTAGGATAATATCTGCCCGGGGGATTTTTTCAAAATAGACCCACAAATTGTATGTCTGATACCTTGTACTTTCTGTGCAGCTCATGCTTCAACAGCTCTCAAAAGCATGCCAAGCCGAGCCTTGAGATGTACATCATGTGACGTGGAGCTAAAATATCTCGAACGCAAATTTCACATTTTCCTAAATAACTAAGAAGGGCATACCCAGGACCAGGAATGAGCAAACATAACTGTATTCCCTATTTCATCCATCCAACTGGTTGGCATCCTGCCCTCCTCCCTCAAGTTTGCTTAATATACTAAATGACAACAGAAAAAGACCCAAGTGGTCCATCCAGTCTGCTCAGTAAGGGTTTGTTTTGTTTTTTTAAATTTCTTTTAGGGTAATAACTGCCACTCCCTGCAAGTTACCTCTTTTCTTCATTTCCATCTTTTAGCTACTATGGATCCTATGGGGTGGATTTTAAAAGGGTTACGCACGTATATTACGTGCGTAACCGCGAAAACCCGCTCCTGCGCATGCCGAGCCTATTTTGCACAGGCCCAGTGACGCACATAAGCCCTGGGATGCGCGTATGCCCGGGGCTTGAAAAAAGGGGTGGGGCGGTCCAGGGGCGGGGCAAGGCTGGAGCCTCCAGGCACAGCGGCCATTTGCCGCTGTGCCCGGGATCCTGCCCGGAGGGAGGCACAACTTATAAGATAAAGGTAAGGGGGGGTTTAGGTAGGGCTGGGGGACGGGTTAGGTGGGGGAAGGGAGGGGAAGGTGGGGGGGCAGAGGGAATGGAGGAAGGCTGCGCGGCTCGGCGCGCGCAAGTTGCACAATTGTGCACCCCCTTGCACGCGCCGACCCTGGATTTTATAACATCGGACATACATTTGTGAGCGCCGGTTTGCATGCACAAATGTTCACCCACACGTACCTCTTAAAATCCGGCCCTATGTGTTTATCCCAGACCATTTTGAACTTCGTTACCATTCTGGTCTTCACTATTGCTTTCGGCAGACCATTCCATGCACCCACCACTTTTATCTTGAAAAAATATTTCCTGACATTGTTTTTGAGTCTATCTTCTTGGAGTTTCATATTGCAACCCCCTAGTTTTAGATTCTTTCCAACTGGAAAAAGTTTGATTCTTGTGCATTATTAATACTTTTCAAGAATGTAAAGATCTGTATCATATCTTCGTACCTCTCTCTCCTCCAGGGTATACACTTTTTATCCAAGCACGCCATATGGCCCATAATTTTCTCACACGTGGATACCCATACATGTGGTTAAGAAGGCTTTTAAATGTGCATTATATGCAAATCATGAGTGGCTATTTCTTCCTAATACCGGTAGTGACTCAGAGGCATTTTCTTGTGTTCTTCCATATTCCAACAGAGTGGGGCCTCTTTGTCATGGTTTTAAACAACTTTGGAATGTCTTATCTCTACATATGGTTTTTACTAATGCCCCCTGTTTTGCTTTTTGTCAGGACTGGAACCTGTGTGATTTGTTGCTTTCATCTGCCTTCCCCTCACGCAGCCCATGTCTACCTAGCCCGGGTCACACACCTTGTGGTGCTTGTCGTATCTGTCCGTTGTCACTGTCACTTTCTTGTTTTACACATCCTGTTTCTAACAAGGAATATAGATTGTCTCTTTCATCTAATTGCAACACTTGTAGTGTATGTCATTCTCTGCCCTTGTCCAATGCTTTATGTGGGGAAAACGGTTCGGGCTATCCATACACATATATCAGAATACTGTAGTTCTTTGTGCTGTTTACGGGAGGAGGTTCCCCTTGTAACACATTGGACATAGGCTCATCATTCCATACAAGATCTATGATTTTTTTGTGATTGATAAAATTTAGCTCAGTGTCGGGGGAGGGGGGGGGGGTGTGACATTGCTAGCATTCTCCTGCGAAAGAAGCAAAGGTGGATTTTTTGTTTGCAATCACTTCACCCATATGGGCCCAACCAAAAAATTAAGAGGACTCTGTTTTATTGATGACTGTTGACAATAATGTTTTACTAAACAATCTACATGTACAGTGTTAACGATGATGTAAATATATACCTTCTATGGGGATTCTCTCTGTGTAACAGGATTCATGCCAACTCCAAATGCTTTGTAAGCTACTTTCCCGATTGGCATTTCACTTGTCTTTGAATATGAAATTGTTGTTTATACATTAGATGCTGGTGAAAAGCAAGTATGTTTCTAGTTTTATCCAGGACATTTGGGGGTTCTTAAGTTATGCTTTTATTTATTTAATTGTGTTTTACTTTGTTCTCTTTCAGTGTTCAGGACATGGTGCAAGGCAGCTGAAGGTCCAAGGACTATAGGGCAAGGAGCAATGGTCAAGAAGGCCTAGAGGCTGCAGGGCAGGGCAAGGCCTGGATAGGCCACAAGGCAAGGCAAGGAGCAAGAAGGCCTGGAGCCACAAGGAAAAGCAATGAACAGCGGCCAGATCAAAGAGCCAAATGTGACTCTATGATGAGGCAAGGATACAATGACAGGGTTGGGTTACATAGGGCAAGAGTTTGGGTGTATTGTGAGCAGTGAGGAGGAGCTTGGCAAGGCTGGAGACCAAGTTCACTGAGGACTCCTGGTAGAGCAGAGGCTTCAGGACAGGCTGATTCAGGAAGTCATTGAGGAGATTGATTGGATAGCTCTGGGCAGAGCTCACTGGAGGCCTCTGCAGGTCGGGAGGCGTCATAGTAGTCCAAATCAGAGTATGATGAGGCTGCGCAGCAGACAAAATCATAATAGCAGTTTTGTCAAGAGGGTCTTTTTTGCATTTTGTGGCTTTTTATTTTCCCGCTGTGTCTCTCCCTTTTCTTTCTGTGTCTCTGCTCTTCTTTCTACCGTCTCTTTCTGTATCTGTTCAATTTTCTTCTCTCTTTCTGTGCGTCTGCTATTCTCTCTCCTTTTCTTCCATATATATCTGCTTTTTTCTCTCCCTGTTCCTTTTCCCTTCTCTTTCCTCCCTTCCTGTATTTCTCCCTTGTGACTCTGCTCTTTTCTTTCCTCTCTCTACCAGTGTGCCTCTTATCTTTTTGATTGCCTTTTTTCTCTCTCTATCGGGCTATCTACTTTCCTACTCTGTATGCAGGACCAAGCAGCATGCAGCCAGCTTTTTAAAGAGGCAAGGATTAAAGGATGAGGAGAGATTTAGCAGCTACATTGTGGACTCTTCCAGTTCTTCTTCTGGCCAGGTCCCCAAAAGTAGGCTTTTCAGTGCAACTCCTTTTGTGGCTCAAAACCATTGGTGGAACTAAGCCACCTTAATAATTATTGCTGTAGCAGAGGCTCCAACCTCATATTCTTTAACAAGAGGGCTGATTATTTTTTTCTTTCTGTTAACAAGGGGATGTAACGTTTGTAGTCTATGGGTTGCCCCAGAATGAGCTGTCTAATCCCTGAAGCATCAAATGCAGGCCACCAACGGTAGATGGACTTCTTCCTAGGCCAGCCACCTTCCCTTAGGGCTGAGCTCTCTGATGCTGGTGGCCAGCAAGTCATGCAAAATGGGGATAGCCCTGACATGGTGTCATGGGTAGCCCTGACAAGGCCATGGGGCCAGATAAAGTACATCCCAGGATACTGAGGGAACTCAGAGATGTGCTGGTGGGTCTGCTGAAAGACCTTTTCAATAGATCCCTGGAAATGGGAGTAGTGCCATGTGACTGGAGAAGAGCTATGGTGGATCCGCTTCACAAGAGAGGTAGCAGAGGAGGCTGTAAACTACAGGCCGGTTAGCCTCACCTCAGTGGTGGGAAAATTAATGGAGACTGCTGAAGGAATGGTTAGTGAACTAGCTAAAATCAGACAAATCTGACTGATATTTTTGATTGGGTGACAAGATAATTGGATTTCAGAAAATCTTTTGATACAGTCTCATATAGGAGGCTCATGAATAAAATGAGAAACTTAAGAATCGGAGTTGAGGTGGTAGAGTGTACTACAAATGGGTTGACTGACAGGAGACAGCGTTTAATGGTAAATGGAACCTATTCTAAAGAAAGAATGGTGTTAACTGGTGTGCCACATGAATCAGTTTTGGGACCGGTTCCGTTCAATATCTTTGTAAGTGACATTGAGGATGGATTAAAGGTAAAATTAAAAAAAAAAAAAATTGTAGATCCCTTCTTAATTGAAGAGAGATCTCCTGATTTAAATGTTTTGCCTAATATTGATTTGGGAAATGGGGACCAACCTACGGGGGCTGGTAAAGAGGATATGCCTGAACTAAGAATAATTATACCTTCTAAGACGTCAGAAATTACAATGGATACTCTGTGGGCTGCGATTAAGTCTCTAGAAACAGCAACTATAAAATTGACTAACATTAATGTAAACTCACAACAGAAAGTACTTGTTTTGGAAAATACTGTGTCCCAGCATAATAATAAAACAGGGGTTCATGATGAAAGATTGGAGAAAGTAGAGATTTTTCAGAAAAATGTGGCTAAGACGGAGATGTCTAACTTTAAGAAGTTAGAATATATGGAGAACACTTTAAAATATGCTAATTTAAGGATCCTAAATTTTCCTTATCAAAAATTGACTCCACCAAGTGAAATGTTCAAGGAATACTTATCAGAGAATGTACAACTCTCACTATAGAATTTATGGAGGGATATTAGCCACGTAACAAATAGTAATCAAAAAGAATAGCCAAACGTCCCACTTAGATGTAGTAATACAAAAAACCACCGTGTTATGGATTTTTTATCTCATTATCAATGGGCCTCATATATAGGCATAAAGTTCATTATATATGAGCAAAGATTGTTCAATGCCACGTTTTTAATCATAGGTCCAATAATGATTTTTTTCTTCGCTTATGAATTCACCAGTAGTGACCCATCTATTGCAACATTCATTAGTCTTTATAGTAATTATAGTAACATATTTCAATTTAAATGTTACTTAGCTTCTTTGTAATTCATAGGAGAAACACTGTTTTTGAATTCATGAGGCTGAGAATCTCTGGGCCCGACATGGACCGTGTTTCGGCGGGAGTCTGCAAACATTGAAACAGTCAAATGAAAAAAGCAACGTTATATATAATATCTCAATAGTAAAGTGCAGTGGTACTAACGTGCTAATAGCTTGGCGGCATTCCTTCCAGCTAGCAATGCATTTCCTCTAATGTAAACGCCATATCAGCACCATTTTTAAAGGGCTGTCAGCCAATCAGGTAACCCCATGTCAAATGCATTAGATGACATCAGTGATTCCTAGTTGGGTCAGATGACAGAATACCATTCTATGGACATGTTTAAACCATTAGGCTGTATACTATTTAAATAGAAGATCCATCGTTGCTCTTGCAGGTTAAGAATGGTTTGTGGAATACTTATTACATATTTTAAAAATGCCAAACCAGTCTATTCCAGCCTTAGCTAAAATTTATTACCTTCCACAAAAAACATGAATAGGAGACACGCAACCAGAGTAATCCATGAATGTTTCTGAAATTTTAGAAACTACTATAGATACTGAAATATCGGTAAGGGCATCTTTGATCATTTATGTTCCCGACTGAAAGAGATACTGTATTACGTTTATTTCTTAGAAAAAGGTTGGAGAAATTTCATGGGCAACAGATCTGGATTTATCCAGATCTAGCAAGAGCAATTCAACTAAGAAGGCAGGAGTTTCTTAAATTAAAGTCAGCAACTATTGCTAGGGATGCCAATTTTTTTAAATGTGAAATTTGGTTTCAGGAACATAATATGTCTTTTATGAGATAACTGCTTTACAGGCATTCCTAGATTCACACCCCCGTAATGTAGCAGTTGGTTAGAGAGCAAATAGTAGAACTACTGCTATCTCTGTTTTTTCTTTTCTATAGAGAGGAAAGAGAGTTTTAATTTACTCTCTTTGATTACCCATATATCGCTCATATTTGTATAATCTGTATCTCTTGGATTTCCTCGAGTAATAATACTGATATATAATTTGATCACTTAAACGTGATATTATATTTGGTAATGTAATTACTTTTATTTTATGTTTCTATATCAGTATACATTAACAATTTTGCTAGTTATATTATTGAAAAATTCATAAATAAAAAATTTTAAAAAAATGTAGCTATTTGCAGATAATACTAAGGTCTGCAACAGAGTGGATATGCCTGAAGGAGTAGAGAGAATGAAAAGTGATTTAAGAAAGCCTTAAGAATGGTTGAAGACTTGGCAGCTGGGATTCAATGCCAAAAAGTGCAGAGTCATGCAGCTGGGATATGCGGTAATCCAAAAGTGCTGTATGTAATTGGGGGGTGAAAGACTAATATGCACGAACTGGGAGAAAGACCTTTGGATGACAGTATCTGGTGATCTGAAGGCAACGAAGCAATGTGACAAGGCGATAGCTAAAGCCAGAAAGAGAAATAACCAGTAAGAACAAGGAGGTGATAATGCCCTTGGTGTGGCATCACCTGGAATACTGTATTCAGTTCTGTAGATGAGTATCTCAAAAAGGATAGAGACAGGATGAAAGCAGTCCAGAGAAGGGCTAACAAAATGGTGTGGGGTCTGTATCAGAAGACTTATGAGGAGAGGTAGAAGCCTGAATATGTATACCCTGGAAGAGAGGAAGTACAGGGAAGATATGATATAGACCTTCAGATACCTGAAAAGTTTTAATGATGCACGGCTGGCGTCATCTTAAAAAATGGCACGAGCCATCCATTGCTCCTACCATGTGACAGGAGCTGGCCAATGGCACCGATAGCCCCTGTCACATGGTAAGGGCAAAGGGCTACTGGCGCCATTTTGATTAGTGGCAGCCTGAGAGGGGGAGATCGCTCCCAGGACCCTGCTGGACCACCAGGGAAATTTGAAGGGTTGGGGTGTTTTGTTTTTTTTTAATGTGCCCTTTCTCCCCCGCCCCAAAAAAAAAATGATAAGAAAACCACACAAACTTTTGTGGGTTTTCCTATCGATTAGTCAGCCCGCCGAATTGCACGTCCCTTTGCATTACTATAAAGAGAAATGAAGAGATGGCACAAAAACACAGATGTATAATTTACTTCTAAATCACCAGTCAAATCTGGCCAAGGTCAGTGGGAGTGATCAGAAGTCATTATTTGAAAGCTGTTTGGTAACCTTTATAAATGTGACATGAGCTGGTCCTTTCAGTCTGGATAAGCATCCATGCTATTGTAAAACCACCTTCACAACTGGTACTAATAAGCCCTCATACAGCTAATCTCAGAAGAAAGGCTGATAGGATATGAGGAATGAATTATCCTCTCACTCTAAGAATGGCCCCTTCAGAGCAGAATTGAACAGAGATGTGAATCGGAACCGGAATCGGTTCCGATTCCGGTTCCGATTCACATCGTGATTTTTTTTTGTCCGGCCCGATCGGGTTTTTTTTATCAGCTACACCCGAGCTGATAAACAAAAAACCCACCCCGACCTTTTAAAACTAATCCCTTAGCTTCCCCCACCCCCCCCCAAAACCTTTTACAGGTACCTGGTGGTCCAGTGGGGGTCCCGGGAGCGATCTCCCGCTCTCGGGCCGTCGGCTGCCACTAATCAAAATGGCGCCGATGGCCCTTTGCCCTTACCATGTGACAGGGTATCCGTGCCATTGGCCGGCCCCTGTCACATGGTAGGAGCACTGGATGGCCCACGCCATTTTTAAAGATGGCGCCGGCCATCCAGTGCTCCCTCCATGTGACAGGGGCCGGCCAATGGCACGGATACCCTGTCACATGATAAGGGCAAAGGGCCATCGGCGCCATTTTGATTAGTGGCAGCCGACGGCACGGGAGCGGGAGATCGCTCCCGGGACCCCCACTGGACCACCAGGTACCTGTAAAAAGTTTTTTGGGGGGTCGAGAGGGTCGGGGAAGCTAAGTGATTAGTTTTAAAGGGTCAGGGTGGGTTTAGGGGTTATTTTTGTGTGCCTTTTTTCCCGCCCTCCCCCAAAACGATAAGAGAACCCCCACGAACAATTTAGTGGGGTTTTCCTATCGGTTTCGGGGAGCCCCCGATTTCTGACGATTTTGAAAATATCATACTATATTTCCAATCGTCAGAAGCATGATTCACATCCCTAGAATTGAATACATTGGCGGAAAATGAGGGGAAGCTCGCACTGCCACTATGCATTGCTATACCGAATGGAAGACTTCCATGTCTAGAGCTTTCAATCCAGTGTCATTCATAAAATCTAAATTTACAACATAAAAATGGTTCAGAATGGAAAACCAAAGAAACAGTGAAAAAGGCAAAGAAATTTACGGCCTTGCTTCTTGCAGGTTTATTGAATAAACGCTTCAGTAATTGTACTGAAAGCAATTTTCAAAGCTGCTTTCCCAAGTCTGTCTGAAAATAACCCTCTGTAAAAGTACACATAGGCTTCCGTAGCATATCTTCTTTTGTAAATGATATTTTATTGACACAAATATTAGCATGATGACATTACAGCATGTAAGCATGGTAATAAACTCTACATATGCAAAACACTTATTATTATATGCATTCTAATAAACAATCTCTTATACAATACACAGATTAATGTCCATGTGTGCCTCATTTTCGGTGTCTAGTATAAGAAGTCTATTGTCCAATGTTTAGCATGATACTGTCTTTTCCCCAGGCTACGGCACTATAGTTCTGAGTTACCACAGGGTGAAGCCTATAATCATTCAGTCAGGGGAGAGTTTGAGATGTAGCCCTCCATTGTAGGAAGGGGTTCCACACCTGCATGAATATAAGAAGTGCATGATGCTTGCGGGTAGTGACTTTGTATAGCTCGCTCATCGTATCCAGCTTCAGAAGAACCACGTCTAGTGGGGGCACTGAAGGCCTTTTCCATGCTGCTGCTATTATGCAACTAGTTCCCAAACAAATTTGATTCACTAATATCCCATTGCTCCTTGAACAATCTGTGGGAGCATTCAGTAATACCCTTTCAGGTGTGAGCTGTATAGGGAGTAGGGTGATTTGTTGAATAAAAGCGGAAACGTCATTCCATAATCAGCGCACACTGGGGCATTCCCACCACAAATGGATAAAGGACCCCCTTTGGCCAAAACCCTTCCAGCATAAGTCATCCCTACATAGAGGGGCCCTATGGAGTCTATAGGGAGTGATGTACCAACGAAGTAAAACTTTGTAGCTATTTTCCGTAAGCGATGCAGTAATTGAGCTCCTTTTAGTATGCATAAATATCTGATCCTAATCCTCCTCCGACAAGATCCTGCCCAAATCCTTTTCCCAAGCAAAGATGTATGCTGGTTTATGCTCAGGATCCCTCTGAAGGAGACTGTGGATCTTTGAGAGTCCCCCTCTAACATGATCCGCTAGCTCGCACCAGCCTTCAAACTGCGATTTCCCCAGAGCGAGATCCCCCACAATTGCTTCCTGTCTGATAAAGTGACGTAGTTGTAAATAGGAATATATAGCGGTGGTCCCTAGCCAATATGTGTCCCTGAGCTGATTAAGGGGTATTAGCCCTCCCGGTCCCACACTTTCCCCAGAGAAATTATCCCTTTGGATTTCCATTCCTCAAAAAGTGGTGAGTCCCAGCCTGGAGTGAACTTAGTATTATGAAACAATAATGTGTTGGCAAAATACCTCCATGTACCCACCAATATATATCGCCACTGTTTCCAGATGCGGAGAGTGGTTTGAAGGGACGGGGAAATATCACCCTGCACCCTCCATGTCTCCCAGGGTTGCAGGTGAGGGCTTGTATTGGCATATCTCCCAATATCGTTTGTTCAATGGTCACCCACTTTTGTCGCTCGCCCTGTTTATGCCAGGATAAGATGGCACTAAGCTGAGCAGCAGCAACGTACCAATGAAGCTGGGGTACTCCCAAACCGCCCCATAATTTATGTCTGTACATAACACTGCTCACAACCCTTGGCGGCCTCCTCTTCCAAATAAATGCAGTCTTTTCTGCCAGAATTTCAGTGCAGCTGTTGGGATATGTATTGGCAAACATTGAAAAAGGTAATTAAATTTAGGAATGACGTACATTTTTATCGATGCTATTCTTCCTGTCCATGCCATTGGAAGGTGAACCCAAGTGTCCAAATCCCTGAAGATCTTAGAAACCAAGGGGGTGTAATTTAGGATAAAAAGTACCCAAATATTTTATGCTCCGAACTGCCCATTTGAATGGATATTGCTGTTTCAAAGGAGCTACCTGATCGGGTGGTATCAATATATTTAAACCTCTGACTTAACTATATTGAGGCGAAATCCAGACATGGAGCTGAATTCCTTTAGTATTTCCACCACTCCAGCCAAGGATTGTTGAGGCTGTGACAATGTAAACAGGACATCGTCAGCAAAGAGTGACATTTTATAATCCATTCCCCCGATCACTATACCGGAGATTGTAGGCTGACTTCTGATCCTGATGGTGAATTGTTCTAAAAAACTGCAAACAACAACAGGGATAGAGGGCATCCCTGCTGGTCCCCCTCTGGATTGGGAAAAGAGCTGAATAAACACCATAGATTTTAACTCGGGCCATCGGGGATTCATAAAGTTTATGCAGCCAATTCCGAAACAGTGGGCCGAAATTCATTCTCTCTAGGGTTTTAAACAAGTAAGGCCAATGGGCCATGTTGAAAGCTTTCTCCACATCTATGGAGAGCAGCACAGCGGGGAACTGTTGCTGTTTTGCCCACCATAGCAGATCCAAAATCTTTCGTACATTATCTACAGCCTTTCTCCCCGGGATGAAGCCCACCTGATCAGGGTGTATCAACTTTGCCATTACTCTATTGAGACGATTAGCTAATATTTTGGCTAGGATCTTCAAGTCAATATTGATCAGAGATATGGGTCTATATGATCCACACTCCAAGGGATCTCATCCCGGCTTGGCCAGTATGGTAATCCCAGCGACATTAGATCCCAGGAACAAAGAATTTCCATTACAGAGAGCATTAAATATCTCAGTTAGATGGGGGGATAAATGATTTACAAATTTTTTTATAAAAAAAAAGACTTGTATACCCATTGAGTCCAGGGGATTTGTCTTAAGCTCTTTTATTACCTGCCTGATTTCCATTTGGGAAATTTCTTTTTCAAAGAATTGCTTTTCTTCATCTGATAGCTGGGGTAGCTCTACCTTATCTAGATAGGACATAATCTCTTCCTCCTGTATACTAGATTCAGCCTTATACAAGTTCCCGTAAAATTGTTGGAATCGCTGCTGAATTTCTTCAGGTAAGGCCAGAAGTGAGCCATCTGCAGCCCTTATCCTGGTAATTTGATTTTGAGCTATCTGCTTTTTCAATTTCTGGGCCAACAGCCTACTGGCCTTGTTGCCCCATTCAAAATACTCCTGTTTCACAATCTGTAATTGTAATGCAATAGCATCTAATTGTAGTGCACTAAGTGCTTGCCTGGCCCTTTGTAATTTTAAATAAACTGGCTGGGATTGAGATATTTTATGCAGCGCTTCTAGTTGGGCATTTTCTGCATTCAATAAAACTGAACGAGCCTGTTTCTCTTTCTTCTGGTATGAGGCTTGTGAAATAAATTTCCCTCGAAGGACCGCTTTTAAACATTCCCAGAACAAAGATTTAGTTACCGTTTGGTCCCCATTGTGTTGTTGATACTCCTCTACAGTCTTTTGCACTGTAGAGCAAAATGAGTCATCTTCTAGCAAAGTGTCATTTAATTTCCAATAGCGTGTTCCTGGGTTGATATCATGCAGTTGAATGCTTATCCATGTGGGGGCATGGTCCTATGTCTGCCTCCCTAACTCTCAGGTTCAAAATTTTATCCACTAGGAAAAAATCTATCCTGGCGTATGAGTTGTGGTGATGCGAAAAAAAATGTATAGTCCCTCTGTGTGGGATTTCTATGCCTCCACCAGATCCATCCCCTGGATAAAATGTTTAAGATGTTTACGGCCAGATTTAGCTCCCAACCCCCCTCCTGATGAATTGTCTAAGTGTGGTTGTATAGTGAAATTGAAGTCCCATACTATGATCAGGTGCCCCTCCCCTAAAGTGTCTATGAGAGCCCCCAGGTCATCGATAAAGATCTGTTGGTCAGTGTTAGGAGCATTTATTTATTTATTTATTTATTTAGAAACTTTTATATACCGGTATTAGTGGGGACATCATACCGGTTCACATAATGCATATATAGCAATGTGTACACCTCCCTTCCCATTTCTAATTGTAAAAGTAAAAAATCACCCTAACTGGTCTTCCCAGAACTTCAAGACCTGGCACTGGAGATCATTGTGTATCAACATGCCCACCCCTGAGTAACGCGCCAGCTTAGAGGCTGCAGCAAAAAATTGGCGGGGGAAAAGGTGCCACTGAAGCAAGTGTTCATGTCAGCGTTTCAAATGGGTTTCTTGAAGGAAGAGGATATCTGCCCTCGAATTTTGTGCCTCAGACTGAAGTCATTGCCATTTTTGCGGGCTGTTTAATCCCTTCACATTGAGGGATAGAATTTTAATCAACGTCATCCCGCCCAAAATATCATAGTAACTGGTCTCTCCCCTTTGTAAGGCCCCATGCTGTACCCCCTTTGCCTGAGCTCCATCCTACTTCACCTCCTGAATGCCACCATCCATGTACTGCCCGAGGTAGGGAATTCTTAACAACATTTGAAAAGAAGCTGCAGTCCTTCATAACCATATAATATGTAGAGCTTTCATACATGCTAATCGTTAACCCCCTACCCCCCTCCCTTCTTCCCCATGTCCATACCCGCTGCTATTCTCCCATAGCAGATCTGCAACTGCAGATGGAGGCGGATTCATTCACAGAACATGCCCCATCCCTCCCCGAGCCATTCTTATTAAATAAAGCCAACCATTCACTTCTTAAATTGGGAACCGCTATCAAACTAGTGTTTATGTCCTGAACTGTGCAACAACGCCACTTAATGACTCAGACAATATCTCTCAGCTTTCCAAATCAAAATTTGTAGTGAGAATTTTCATCCCTTCCCATTATCCTGCTCCGGTGGTGCGTCTCCCGAATTCCAGCACAGTCTCTTGCCTCCTTTACGCACTCTCTGCCATCGGGGGGTATCCGCAGGCACTACTTGAGTGAGATTCTTCCCAGGTGCTGCTATTTTAACTGCGTGGCCTGTCTCTTTCAAGATGGCCGCCGCGTCCTCCATAGTTTTGGCCTTAGACGTTGTGCCTTGAATCGTCATAGCGATACCAAAGGGGAAAAGCCATCTGTACCTTATGCCCTTTTTTCTCAGGACTGCAGTATTTTCTCGAAAGTCCATTCTCCTCCTTAAAGTCAGCGGTGTGATATCTACAAAGACCATGATTGTATGTGACTCCCACTGCCAGGTTGGTTGTTTTCTGGCTGCCAAAAATACTTTCTCCTTCACAGTATGTTATGGCTGCCGGCCACAGTGGTCCGCAACCAGGGCTGGCCACTCACCGGCTCGGTCGGCCCGCTCCCGAAGCACTGGCAGCGGCAGTTCCCTGACGTTCCTCCTGCGGTCATTCCATCCACCGCTGAGCCTGGCCACATGTCTGGACTGCTCCTCTTCCTGTTGCTGGCTCCTCCCACGCCGAGCCTCCCTAGAGCCGCATGTGCGGCTGACTCCTGTAATTAAAGGGGCCACAATAGGAAATTGCCGTGGTTCCTTCCCGGGACTCCTCCCTGCAGTTCTCCATTTAAGGCAAGGTCTGCTCCTCAGACCTTGCCTTGGTTACTTGGCTCCTAGTGTTGTGCTGGTTCTGAGTTCCTGTATTTCAGTTCCTGTTTCCTGTGCTCCACTGCCTGCCCTCCTCGGTCCTACTCCTGTCTCCCTGCCCGGTCCCAGCTTCCGCTCCTCTCCTCATTGGACGATTCTTCTGGCTTCTGACCCCTGGACCGACTTCCGACAACTCTTCTGGCTTCTGACTCCTGGACCGGCTTCCAACGATTCTTCTGGCTTCTGACCCTGGACCGGCTTCCAATGATTCTTCTAGCTTCTGACCCCTGGACCGGCTTCCGACCATTCTTCTGGCTTTGACTCCTGGCCTGGCTTCTGATTTCTCTCTGGCTACCGACCTCGGACTGAACCCAGAGGACTGAACCCAGAGGACTGAACCCAGAGGCTCAACCTGCGGGGAACGGGGCTGGTATTGGTGAAGCTCCAGTCGGCCCCCGCATCAGTTTAAGTCTTGCCTTCTGACGGTAGGGACCTGATAGGGCCTTCTCTCTCAGGTAGCGCCAACTCTACCTCGGACAAAGGATCCACCTCTCAGAAGTCTAACTCAATATACCGATTAAAGCAGACAACAATGTCTCTGGGCTTGTCATTCACCTTTAGGCCCAACGATCTGTGGGCCCTCTCCAGCTTCACCTTGGGCACTCCATCGTCCGCTGCAGTGTTATTGTGTTGGCGCAATAAAAAGCTACAGATTTTCTGGATTGTTGCCCTGCAGTCAGAATACTCATCGGTTTCCGGGATGCCCTGGAACCTCAAGTTGTTTCTCCTGCTCCTATTTTCCAAGTCCTCGATTTTAGCCTGGAGGTCCACATTATCGTTGGTAATTTGAACGCAGGATTTCTATAAAGTCTCAATTTTTAGAGCTTGTGCATCTAGCCTCATGTCACAATTGTCCGCTCTCTCCCGATCTCCTACATCTCCTCCCTCATGTCCGTCATAGTTGTGAGGCGTTCCTGTTTATTGTCCTTCATCTCTTTTCTCAAATCGCTAAACCAGTGTCGAAATTCGTCCCAGGTAGGTAGTTCTGTGAGACTAGCCATGGTGCCTCCTGTTTCACTGCCTTTCTCTGGCTCATTTTCACCTGAGGGCGCTGTTTCCCGGTCTCCTACAGGCCCATCCTTGTTACTCGTGATTTTAGAATATGAAAATTGCTTGAAATCCGGGTCTTTTTTCTTCTGGGCCATTCTGGAGTGCTTGCTCACCCAAATGAAGTTATTCTCTGGCGTTATCTATCTTTTTGCGTGTGTTTTCCCAATATATGGCTCGGGGATGGCAGGAGCTCGGATTCAAGCGTCCATCTTGTTCCGCGGTGAGAGCGCCCCCCCCTGCATTTCTTCTTTTAACTAGGTTAAAGGAGCCATTCCTATGGGTGTGTTTAAGTTGGAGAAGTCAAACAGCACCTGTACATTCAATTTTCAAAAATATGCGCACTGTTTGCCCTGGCTCAGCCACCCAAACAAATCGCAGGGACAAAGTATGTGGGTGCTTCTAGCAAGCTTACTTTACGGCATCCTATTTTGAAATGGAAAATAATGCATTTGATTTCCCTTTGAAAACTATTTGCAGTGTTACTGGTTATATAGCCTTCTCTGTTTTCAAAGGCTTTTATCTAACTAGCTATGTCCTCACTTGGCCACCTAGGTCTCTTTGAAAACTGACCTTGTAGCTTGTTGACAATATTCAGAGCATTCACAGAGCAATTTTTCTCTCTGCATCTCCTGCTTCAGCCAAAAACATTTAAAATGAAAGCAAGCACATTTTCAGGTCCTAAGCCTGAGTACAGTTAAACCACAGTTTCTTTCAGGTTCCAAAATAGGTTTTATGTTAAACAACAGGGGCAAGAGAAACAGGTGCACCCATTCTCTTCACCACAGCAATCCAAATTCAAATGCAAACTCCCACAGGCCATGGAGCAAGAATAGTTCACAGTCTCTTAGTAACAAGTCCAAGCAATTCATCCAACAGGTCACAGATTTCAGTTCTGAGTAGACATAGTCAGGCTCCGTTCATGGTCCTTGTAAGTCCTTGTAAGTCCAGCCCAAGGTTCAAATATCCAAGCATTCCCAGTACCCACAAATATTTCCAAGTCTCAAGAAATTCACTTGAATACCAAGAAATGGCAGATCACAGTATCTGGGTTCTGCAGCACAGTTCAACAGCCCTTAAGTTGCTCAGAACAACTTCTCTGTTCCAAGCAAGCCCTTTTCTAGTCCCTGAGATCACTTTGGCTCCTCCGGGGCAGGATCATTGACAATACCATCAGGCTCATACAAGGTCTCCTCATTTGTATCAATGTACTTTTAATAGTACCCTCCAGTGGCTCAGATGGCAAACACCAGCCATCCAGCTGCCAGATCCCTGGTTTGAGACTCACCAGTGGCCAATTTCAACACCATTCCTGCCTTCCGTAGGTGAACTCTGTGTGCAGGGGACCCCTGGGATTCAGCCATCATGATATACTAGTGTCTATAACATTGTTTCAAGAAGCAGGATTCTTCTAAAAATTCCAAGTTGTTCTTTAGCTATGCAAGTGTGTTTTCATCATCTGGGAACTCTGCCGCCTCTTTTGAAGGTAAATCATACACATAGGGTTATTACATCAAACGATATCCCTAATACATAATCCATACCCAATACAAAGAATATCACATACTATTCGAGGCAGTATACAAACTTTATTAATTCACATAGAATACCTCACTCTATCTAGACCAGACCTGGGCAAGGGGCGGCCCGCGGGCTGAATCCGGCCCGCCTACGGTCTGTGACCGGCCCGCCCACTGCTGAGAGCAGACGGAGAATGAGGCACGCTGACTTCCCTCTGCAGGGAAGGCAGCGTGCCTCATTCTCCGCTCCCTCGCTCCCCGATTGGCCGGCCAATCGGGGAGCGAGGGAGCAGAGAATGAACTGTTTTTTTTACAGCGTTCGGTGGGGGGGGAGGGAGTGACTCGAGCGAAGACACGCTGTCCGATTGGCCTGTGCTGGGCAAGCCTTGCCCAGCACCGGCCAATCGGGCAGCGTGTCTTCGCTCGAGTTTCTTTCCTACCTACCTACCAGTTCCGCCTTTCGTGGTCTTTTTCAGGGGTCCTCAACCACCGGTCCGCGGGAGTTTTTTGCCGGTCCGCGGCGCGCGCTCCCGGTCTCTCCCACTGCCGTTGCCGCTGGGCTGTCAGCACGTTCAAGCCCAGTGGTAACGGCAGCAGTGTTAGAAGCTGTGGCACCCGCGGCTGGCCTTTTCTTCTTCCCGCGCCTGCACCCCCCCCCTCCCGTGACCCGGAACAGGAAGTGATACACGGAGCGGTGCGCGGGAAGGAGAAAGAGCCGTGCCGCGTCGGCTGCAGCGTCGGTCCCCGAGCAATTGAAGCAGCCGGTAATCGAGAAAGGAGTCAGCAGCATGAGCCTCCCGTGGCCGATGGGATTCTTCTTTCTTGGCCTGCGGGGGCTGCTGCAGCTCCCATTTCTGCTCGGGGGGGGGGGGGGGGGGGGAAGAGGAAGTGAGTAAGAGAGAGTGAGAAGCAGCCAGCCTGCCTGTGTGTGATTGACTGGTCAGAGAGCTGATGTGTGTGTGTATGTGAGAGACAATGAAAGTGATTGCTCAGGGAGATGACTGATGTGTATGTGAGAGTGTGAGACATTAGTCAGGGAGGTGACTGATGTGTGTGTGTGTGAGAGAGAAAAAGCATGGAAGTGAGAAGTCTGGGTATGTGGGAAAGCATGAGCGTAAGAAGCCTGGTGTTGTGGGAGTGAGAAACCTGGGTGAGTGTGCATGCATGAGAGAGAGAGACTGCTTGGTAAGGTGACGGTGTGTGTGAGAGAAAAAGACTGGTGTGTGTGAATGTGAGAGAATGTGATTCAGGGAATGAGAAGCCTGTGCACGAGGAGAGTGAGCATGGAAATGAGAGAGACTGGTGTGTGTGTAACAGAGAGAAAGTGATTATGGGAATGAGAAGCCTGTGCATGTGAAGAGAGTGAGCATGAGAGTGAGAAACCTGGGTGTGTGTGAGACAGCATGGGAGTGGGAAGCCTGTGTGTGTGTGTGTGTGCATGCATGAGAGCGAGAGACTGGTTGGTAAGGTGACTGTGTGTGTGAGAGAAAGAGACTGGTGTGTGTGAATGTGAGAGAAAGAATGTGATTCAGAGAATGAGAAGCCTGTGCAGTGGAGAGCGAGCATGGAAATGAGAGAGAGACTGGTGTGTGTGTAACAGAGAGAAAGTGATTATGGGAATGAGAAGCCTGTGCATGTGAAGAGAGTGAGCATGAGAGTGAGAAACCTGGGTGTGTGTGAGACAGCATGGGAGGGAGAAGCCTGTATATCTGAAAGAGAACTTGGGAGTGGGAAGCCTGTGTGTGTGTGTATGCATGAGTGAGATCAGGTGACTGGTGTGTGTGTGTGTGTGTGTGTGTGTGTGAGTGAGAGAGAGAAATAAAGTGATTATGGGAATGAGAAGCCTGTGCATGTGAAGAGTGAGCATGGGAGTGAGAAACCTGGTGTGTGTGAGACACATCATGGGAGGGAGAAACCTGTATATCTGAAAGAGAACATGGGAATGAGAGACTGGTGAGTGTGTGTGTGTGTGTGTGTGTGTGTGTGTGTGAGAGAGAGAAAGAAAGTGATTATGGGAATGAGAAGCCTGTGCATGTGGAGAGAACAAGCATGGGAGTGAGAGACTGGTGAGTGAGTGTGTGGGTGTGTGTGTGTGTGAGAGAGAGAGAGACAGAGAAAGTGATTATGAGAGTGAGAAGCCCATATATGTAAGAAGAACACGGGAGTGGGAAGCCTGTGTGTGTGTGTGTGTGTATGGCATGAGAGAAACTGTTCAGGAAGGTGACTGGTGTGTGTGCCAAAGACTGTTTGGGAGATGATTGGTGTGTGAGAGACAGAAACTGGTCATGGGGGCATGACTGGTATGGTGTGTGTGTGAGAGACATGGGCACTAAGGAAGAGGACCATAAGTATAGAGCTTAGCTTCTACTGCTGCTTCTGGTGTGTGCCACGGCCTGCAGGGAAGGGGAGTAGGAGAGCTACTGGAGGGGGTAAGTAAAGATGGCTTTAAGTTTATTTTTCTTGACTGCCATTTTAATTGTGTGATGTCTGCTTTTTTGAAATATTTTATTGGTGTTTGGAGAATGTTTAATAGTTTTTATGAGTTTTTAATTGTTGGATGTTATTCTGTTCATAGCTGTTTTGAAACATTTATTCTGCTTATTAGTATAGTTTTACAATTATTTCTGTGTGGGGATCTATAGCTGCTTGCTATTCTGTTTTCCTAATAAGAGGTGTATTGGTTTTTAGGACCTGATTTAATATTTGTGGTGTTGCCTTTTCATAGATAGGGTTGCTCCTGTTTGAGTGTATTCCATAATACAGGTGTAACTGTGTGTGGATTAGTTTATGTGCATTACTACAGATCCTGGGAGTATGTTAGGTCGGTTCTGTGTCTGTTACTGAGATGAGATATTTTGCTAGCATGTAAGCGTTTGTATCGGTCTTATTTGTTGTGTTTTCTCAGAGGACATGCATTGGTGGTAAACTGCTGTCTTTTCATAAGTAGGGCTATTGAGAACTGAGTTAATTATATTAGTCCGGCCCTCTAAAACCATCCCAATTTCTCATGCGGCCCCATGGGAAATTAATTGCCCACCCCTGATCTAGACAATAAAAACTCACTACCACATACACACTCATTCACATCCAGCTAAAAACATATTAAAATGTTATCTCCAAACATTGTGATCACAAGATATTTTAACAATAAGTTATATCATAAATACAACACATTTATATATAAGGCTTTAATCACTTCATCTTCATTACGATGTATTCATCAATATCGTTGTTCCGTTACTATAACATTGTCCGACAAAAGATCTTTGTTTCTCCCCTCATGGGGCTTCCTCAGGGACTTATTCCATAAAATGACTCCATAAGATACTGAATGCCAATATCTGGAACACCAACATAAAAAAGCTTTAATATGCCTGATATTATATTCACATTATATCAACTCCCAACACTATCACTAGATAGATACCAACCCGTATTCTCAGACTTCAATGATACATTTACATCCGCTTTATCTCGTATGTCATCATCAATATCGCAATTGCCAAAGCATCATTCCAAAATTATTTTTCTTCATGGATGTGCCAAAACACACCATACCCTACAAAACAGCAAGCACAGACGCAAACAAATAAACGAATACCCGCAAAAAAGAGTAAAACCTACTCACCACATAATGTCGCTACCAGTCCCGCCACCATGTTCTCTACTCACGTTTAACGGAACTGACGTCCACACCAACGCAAATCACATGTTACAACGTCATAGCGTGCCTCCCGAGACATGGCTGGTTTATAAAAATCCATCAATCAACTTACTCAATTCCGAGAGGCCCTTTAAACGTCAATCACACTATTTAAAGAAAGCGTTCCATTCAATGGGTCCATTGAGCCCATGCAGACTCATTGTCCCCTATTGAAAAATAAACCGTTGTTCCATCCTCCGAAGTTTAGCTGACATATCACCTCCATTATGGGTATACAATTTCTTAATTACCAAAAATCTTATGTCACTCACAGTATGTCCCTGTTCCACCCAATGATCGACAAGCGGAGCATGCTCGGTCTGAGCATTTATCCAACTTCTATGTTCAATAATACGAACACGAATTGCTCTTATAGTTTGACCAATATAAATAAGATTACACGGGCAAATGATCGCGTGCACTACTCCTTTAGTGTCACATGAGAATAAACCTGGTAAACGATAAGAACCATTTAACTTAGGATGACTAAACACATTACATTGTAACACATGGCAGCATACAGAACACGTCCCGCACTCTATTTGTCCAGTTTGATAATTATCCATAGCTTTCCATGATCGATATTTCAACTTTCCCCTTAAATTCTGACATTTTTTAATGGCAAAAATAGGTTATCCACAAAACCTGGCATCGATGACAACACATGCCAATATCTAAGTATATTCGATTTAATCTCAGTCGATTTAGACGAATGAGGAATGGTACAAACCATCCGCTTTGGTTTTTCTCTAGGTTGTGGTATTAAAAGATTCTCTCGATTAGCATAGAGGGCTCTTCTGTATGCTTTCTTAATCACCAATTTCTTATATCCCCTATCCATAAAACGTTGAAACAGCTGCTGACTGAATTTCATATTCAGGAAACGAAGTACACAACCTACGATACAGTAAAAATTGTCCGATAGGGATGTTGTTATGTAATAATTTGGGGTGAAAGCTTTGATAATGCAGTAGCATGTTACGATCGGTCATTTTTCTATACACCGTAGTTACTAATTTGTGCCTGTGAATGTAAACTGACATATCAAGAAATGTCACAGTCGATGTGTTTTGGTTAACTGTAAACCTCAAGTTAACATCACTAGAATTTAACATTACTAAAAAGGCTTGCAAATCATCCAGATTACCCTGCCAAATAAAGAAAAGATCATCAATGTATCTTTTCCAAGTGACCACGTTTATAAACCATTTAGAACTGTAAACATATTGTTCCTCAAATGCCGCTATATACATGCATGCAACACTCGGTGCTATTGGTAATCCCATAGGGATACCTTTGGTCTAAATAATATCGAGAATTATAAGTGAAGAAGTTACAATTCAAAACCATGGCTGTTATGTACAATAAAAATTGCAGTCTACGTTCAGACAAAACCATCTTTCTTAACTCACTTTCTACTATCTGCATGGCGGCATGTTGAGGAACATTTGTATAAAGAGATACAATATCGGCATTCGGCTGTGACTAAAATCCAATTCTTTTGGACTCGAGGTAACTGATCTAACTGGTTTATAAAATCAGTCGAATCCTTGACATAAGATCGAATAGCAGTAACTTGAGCCTGTAAAAGTCGATCAATGAATTTTGCCAACGGTTCCAAAATTGTCCCCACACCAGCCACAATTGGTCTACCCGGTGGGTTGACTAGCGATTTATGCACTTTGGGCAGAATATAAAAGTATGCTACATTAGGATGTGCCACATAAAGGTAACGAAACTCCTTCTGTGTAATAATCTTCTCCTTAACAGCCGATATTAATCGTTGCTGAATCTTCTGACACACCTGACTGTGCAACATCTCATCCGTCTCTGTATAAAATTGGACATCATTCAACTGACATAATACTTCATGATCATAGTCAATACTATTCATAATAACTACCCCTCCCCCCTTATCAGCAGAGGTAATTCGGATGGACCTATCCCCCTGAAGTAAACGTATAGCCTGCCATTCGTCCTTTGTTAAATTATATGACAAATGTTCTTTAATCCTATCAATGTCCTCTATATCTTTTAATACTAGCATCTGAAATGTTTAGTCATCCTAAGTTAAATGGTTCTTATCATTTACCAGGTTTATTCTCATGTGACACTAAGGGAGTAGTGTATGCGATCATTTACCCGTGTAATCTTATTTATATTGGTCAAACTATAAGAGCAATTCGTGCTCGTATTATTGAACATAGAAGTCGGATAAACCAGCCATGTCTCGGGAGGCAGGCTATGACGTTGAAACATGTGATTTGCGTTGGTGTGGATGTCAGTTCCGTTAAACGTGAGTAGAGAACATGGTGGCAGGACTGGTAGAGACATTATGTGGTGAGTAGGTTTTACTCTTTTTTGCGGGTATTCGTTTATTTGTTTGTGTCTGTGCTTGCTGTTTTGTAGGGTATGGTGTGTTTTGGCACATCCATGAAGAAAAATAATTTTGGAATGATGCTTTGGCAATTGCGATATTGATGATGACATACGAGATAAAGCAGATGTAAATGTATCATTGAAGTCTGAGAATACGGGTTGGTATCTATCTAGTGATAGTGTTGGGGTAACTATAGACCAGTGAGCCTGACTTCAGTGCCGGGAAAAATAGTGGAAACTATTCTCAACAACAAAATTGTAAAGTATATAGAAAGACATGATTTAATGGAACATAGTCAACATGGATTTACCCAAGGGAAGACTTGCCTAACAAATCTGCTTCATTTTTTTGAAGGGGTTAATAAACATGTGGATAAAGGTGAACCGGTAGATGTAGTGTATTTGGATTTTCAGAAGGCGTTTGAAAAAGTCCCTCATGAGAGGCTTCTATGAAAACTAAAAAGTCATGGGATAGGAGGCGATGTCTTTTCGTGGATTACAAGCTGGTTAAAAGACAGGAAACAGAGAGTAGGATTAAATGGTCAATTTTCTCAGTGGAAAAGGGTAAACAGTGGAGTGCCTCAGGGATCTGTACTTGGAATGGTGCTTTTCAATATATATATAAATGATCTGGAAAGGAATACGACGAATGAGGTTATCAAATTTGCAGATGATACAAAATTATTCCGAGTAGTTAAATCACAAGCAGACTGTGATACATTGCAGGAGGACCTTGCAAGACTTGAAGATTGGGCATCCAAATGGCAGATGAAATTTAATGTGGACAAGTGCAAGGTGTTGCATATAGGGAAAAATAACCGTTGCTGTAGTTACAAGATGTTAGGTTCCATATTAAGAGCTACCACCCAGGAAAAAGATCTAGGCATCATAGTGGATAATACTTTAAAATCGTCAGCTCAGTGTGCTGCAGCAGTCAAAAAAGCAAATAGAATGTTAAGAATTATTAGGAAGGGAATGGTTAATAGAACGGAAAATGTCAAAATGCCTCTGTATCGCTCACTATGTCATACGGGCGACAAAGTGAGGGCAAAGGTAGCGCCGGCGCCATTTTGAAGATTGGCAATATGGCCCGCATGCAGGAGGGTCGCTCCCGGACCCCCGCTGGACTTTTGGCAAGTCTTGTGGGTGTCAGGAGGCCCCCCCCAAGCTGGCCAAAAGTCCCTGGGGGTCCAGTGGGGGTCCGGGGGTGATCTCCTGCACGCGTGACGTCGGGAGCCAGGAACCAAAATGGCGCCGGCGCTACCTTTGCCCTGTCACATGATAAGGGCAAAGGGCCACCGGCGCCATTTCTCTTAACGCAGCCGTGGCCAGAGAGAGGGAGATGGCGCCGGGACACCCCCCCCCCCCCCCCACTGGCCCCAGGTAATTTAAAACATTTTGGGGGGGGGGGGGGTTCAGGAGGGTGGGGGATTTGTTTTAAAGGTTCGGGGTGGGTTTTAGGGGGTTTTTTGTGTGCCGGTTTTCCCGCCCTCCCCCGATTTACGATTTTTAACGATTTAAAAAAAACAAACAAACCACGACGATCAGATTTCCCTCCCCCCCCCAGCCAAAATCGATCGTTAAGACGATCGATCACACGATTCACACCCCTAGTTTCCAGAGCAAAGGATCCAGGATTCAGCTTTTGCCCAGGAAATGGATCTAGAGAGCACCCCCTATGGATGCAGATTCAGGGATACTATCCATAGTGATGATGGGAGCTCCCATTACATGGGCATAGGCTCTGGCAAGCTTTTGGCAGGAGTGCCTCCCCACATGGGGTTCGGGTCAGCCAAGACTTAAGGAGCTGCCAGATCAGAGGGTGAAACTGGCTTTCTTACCAGAGACAGGAACAAGAGAGTGCACCCTGTGGGTGCAGGATTTGGAGTCACTTTTAGCACTAAATAACGGGGTAAAGCTAGTGCGTCGAAAAAGCGCATCCAATCGCGGGTTAACAGTGCTCCACTGGAGCGCACTGTACTGTATTGGCCTGCAACTCAGGTATTGTCACTCTATCAAATTCCTCAAGCATTTGAGCCACACTGCTGGCATTACCTCCTGAGCCTCTTCAGTCATTTTTTGTCCAAGCACAAGGACAGATGGGTATTCAGTCTCTCCGGATATCTTTCTCTATAATCTTTAAATCTCAACATTTTTCTGTATATTTTCTTCAGCTTTTGCCTTTTCAGTTGCCTCACTGCCTCTGCAGCACCCACAACAGCATTTTTCAGTGCTTAAAAGAAAATTCACAAACTTGCCTTCTCAAAATTTCTGGTAAACAGAAATCTATTATCAGTGGCTTTAAGAGTTGCATCTTTGGTAAGACAAGCTCCCTCATGGACAATCAGAACCACGATCAGATGCCTGTGGAGGGATATCTCTGTGGTCCCAACATTCTAGGGCCAGAAAAATTGAAGAGCTGTGTAAATCTCTTTGGAGTAGTAGCAAATCCTCATCCCACAATGCAGCATCATATGCCATACTGGGTAAGGAGTTGAACAGGAACTCCTCCAAAATTCCCACATTGGCAAACGCCATAGCTGCAGGGTCGAGTGGAAAGAGCCGCCCTGCATGGAAGACCATGCAGCATCACTCTCTGGAACTGCTTGGGCCTGCTTCGAAGAATCATAAGGGCTCTATGCATGATGCATTGGCATCGTCAACACAGCAGACATCAGCACTGCCGGCGCAAGGCACGTCAGTGCAAGATGCTCAACATATCAGAACTCTTTTTTTTTTTCTTTTAATTTCTCTTTATTACTTTTTCCAAATTTTTCCAAAGTAAACAAACTTTGCACATGAAATACATCAGCATTAGACATAAATACTTTGATAATTCTTAATTCAAAATAAAGAAGAACTATTTTACAAAAAAGAATTTCTTTTTATCTAAGCATATGTCATTCCGCTGAAACATCATAGAGGCAATACTTGCAAGAGATTTTTGTGTAGATTATTTAGGGGAGATTACAAAATAGAAAATATTAACTTAAAACTTGGTAACGAATTAGGTTATATAAGAGTCAGCATAATTTCTAAATGCCTCTATTCACATTTTCAATATTCAGAGCCTGTTTTTTAGCATTCAAGAATTTTTTTAACTGAATCATTTCAAAAAAAGATATATATTGACCCCTGAAGTTTTAACACACATTTGCATGGATATTTTGTTATCATTGTTGCACTCAATGCAATAGCTTCGGGCTTTAATGATAGAAAAGCCTTACGACGAATCTGAGTGTTTCTGGCAAGGTCTGGAAAAATCCTGACCTTGCCACCCATAAACAGATTATCCATGTTTTTAAAATAAGCTTTCATCACTATTATTTTTATCCTGTTCGGATTGAAAGGTTATCAATAATGATGTGTGTGCGACTATTTCCACTTGGGATTCCTCTAAAAACCTAGTTAGGTTTTGAAAATCTATGGGGTTTCCCATTGTGTTCTCATTATTAGAGCTTTGCTTACACGATAATTGAACTAACTTTTTTACTACTGGTAAAATATCCGGTGGAATTTTTAAGTTTTCCACCAGGTATTTCCTAAAAGTAATAAGCAATTGCTCTTCTTTTATTTTTGGGAAACTAAGCACCCAGATGTTTAAATGTTTTATAGAATTTTTCAAATACTCCATTTTTCTAGATGTTGCCAATTTATCTCGGGTAATAGTTGATGATAAATCTTTCAACCCCTTTACTTCTCCCAGCGATTGTATCTGCGCACATTGTTCTGTGAGAATTTTTTGATGATCTTGAGATACAAAGTCTAACTTCTTGGAGACATTATTAAGAATTAGAGATTGCTCCTGAATGCTAACTGACAGTTTTCTGATCAAGTTCGCAAGGGACTCTAATGATACAACTGATAGTTCTTTAATCCCAGTCAGTGTCTTATCCTCTACAATTCCAGATTTTTGTTTTTGTTCTTCCATACCTATATCAAATAGGTTTCCTCCCACAAGAGCTTCTCCTCCCTTGTGGACTTTAAAACCATAATCTGGTAGAGGTCCTAACTGTTTCCAATACCTAAGCTGAGTTTCCAGCTGATTGGTGTACTGTGGTGGAGTTACCTCCATTTCCACCAACAACTATTATTATTACTTCATAAACTAGCAGAGTGTCGTATAATCATGTTATAATGCTAGAGTTATTCTCCTGAGGTTGGCTCCAAGCCCCTTCTCTCTGTTTATATCTCTCTACTTTGGTTATCCTTCTCATCATTTCCAATTCCAAGTTATTCACCCTTGTTATAATGTAACTTTTTTACCTTCTGCTCCCAATCTGTCTCCTCTTTTGAGGTTTGACTAGTTATTGTTAATGTACTATCGTTCTATGTAAACCGAGTTGATTTGATCTGTATCAAGAAAATCGGTATATAAAAACCCCTAAATAAATAGATAAATAAACTAAGGAAAGTTTTGGAAGGGAAGTTGTAAGCAGCTGGCGAGGTTCAGGAGGGCTTAAAGATATTTCTCCCAGTGATAGTGGTACCCCCTCCCCCCGCTTCACCAATGGGACTAGCATCCCCCTGTATCACAGCCGAAATTGCAAATTCAGGGATGAGGCATTGTTGAGATAAGGGAGAGGGTTCAGCTGGAAATACCCCTACCTTAGCTTTCCTTTTGTGGGGCATCTCTATATTGGAAAATAATTTTAAACAATACCTCTTCTCCTGAATAAACACCCTCATACAATCCCAATTTCAATACTCAAAAACCTCTTAACGGGGAAGTTCAGAATTTTCCAAACCCCAAATATTACATATAGCAAGTTATAAATATGAAAATTCCTAGCCTAAAATCTGTACAAACCCGGACTAAGCCGGACAAACCCACACGCCCCTTAGGCGCGCGCGGCTTTGGCAGCACGCTGGTGGCAGCGGGGCGCCGCTGAGGCGCGGGTCTTATGTGCACCTCTGGCTCCTCCCACAGGCGTCCGAATTTGAAAGAGCAATTGTTATGCAGGCAAAAACTCACGCTGCTGCGATAATGTCCCACACAGTCTGGCTGATGAGACTCCACTGAGGAAAAGATTCCAAACCGCCCGGTGAGCTTCTCTTATTTATTTATTTATTTATGAGCTTTTTACCGACATTCGTAAAAACACATCATGCCAGTTTACAACGAACTGAAAAGGAGGAAAATTACAATAAACAATGGAAAGAGGAGATTGGGGCAGGCAGAAGAAGGCGAAGAGGGATGGGAGAAAGGAAAAAGGTGGAAATAAAAGAAAGGAGATGGAAAAGCAATAATAAACTGAGTACAGTAAGGAACTGTGTACAAAGGAATTGTATACAATAGGAACTATATACATCTTATATATCACTAAATACATCTATAAACATCTTATATCAGTCACGGTTGCTAACAGCAACGTAAGTATGTGGGAAGTTACAGGGAAAATTGAGGTTTGGTTTGTTGGGCTGGGGAGCAGCTAGGGTGAGAGCAAGGATAAGAGGGGGGGCAAAAGGATGGTTCAGGGAAAGCAGATCATGGAAGTACTGTTTAAGGGGGACAGTCTATGTTTGGTTCGCATCAGGGTAGGCCTGCTTCAAGAGCCATGTCTTGACTCCTTTCTTAAATTGAGGAAAAGATTCCAAACCGCCCGGTGAGCTTCTCTTGGGTCGCGGGTATTATACGCGCCTCTGGCTTCTCCCACAGGCATCCGAATTCATAAGAGCAATTGTTATTAACATATCAGAACTCTTGACACATGGCGCATCAATGCACATCTCACTGATGCACTTGATGCATAATCAACTGATGCACGGCCTAATGTTGCACTCAATGCAAGACACATCAAAGTCCTTGATGCATGTGGCCTGCACTTTATCAACACACCCCAAAGCATCAATGCAGCACAAGATCCATCGATGATTAGCACAAAAACATGTGGAACCATTTTTTGCTTACAATGCATGCATCAAAGAAACATTCCAGCTCCACACCAGCATCATTTATGCAGCTTAAAGGGGTCTCCCCAAAACCCTTGGGGATGCATTCCATGGCAGCATCCAGGCATTTGATTATCAGAGCACTGGGCGCCCCTACAGTTGCAATCAACGCATCCAGCCTTGGAGCAGATTCTTCATGCTGCTTTACCCACACAGCTGTATGCCGGTTGTCACTGAGCAGGCACAGAAAGGAGATTTGTTACCTCTGTCCCCTCCAATTACAAGTGCTCACACTCCTTCATGAATACTTGTGGAGGGCTTCTGTTTGGAGGCATCAGATCCGGTTTCCTCCATAGCACTGCTCACCTCTGAAAAACCTCATATTGTTGAAGAGGAGCCCATTCTCGTCTCTAAAGAATGGACTCATCTTCACCCACACCAAGTCAGTCACTCGATCATATTCTTCATCATCCCACTCAACTGCAGTGGAGTCAAATTGTTTGGAGATGGCAGACCAGGGCGTTTCCCCTCCTGGACAACTGGGAGAAACCCCCCCCCCCCCCCCCCCGTTTCACCTTCTTCGGCACTGGGGTCCTGACCTTCGTTATTAGGCTCAGAAGAGAGAGCTACAGGTATTTTTTCTGACCCACTTCTGAATCCTCCTGATTATACTTCCCCTCTAGAAGTCCTTACCTGCTCAAATTTCATAGAAAAATTGGGCAAGATACTAGTCATCAATGCCCCAATCAGAAGTCTTTGGTCTCCTTCAAATAGTGGACATTCCATCAGAGCCTGCGGATCTTCCAACCCATGACATTCTGAACCTGTTACTGATGAAAATGTGGGAAGCTCCTATTTCTGGCATTCCTAAGGCCAGGAAACTAGATCTCAAGTACAGAGTACAGAAGTCACTTTTCTACAGAGTTCTCCAACTTCCTCACCAGTCCATCATTATCAAGTCTACACTAAAAAAAAGGCGAAAAAGACAAGAATTCATTCCAACTCGCCTCCAGGCAAAGTCTATAGTCTACAAGATAATTTTGAAAAGAAAGTATTTCAGAGCTCCATGCTTGCCACTTGTATCTCTACTCACTGGTTCTCTATGGTGCAATATCTCTATGACTGAATTTAAAAACTAAAGCCTTTTCTACAACCTGTTAATGGCAGCATGTATTATGTCTAACTGTTGTATGAGCAAGAATGTATAAAATACCTTCTATGTTCTGTCAATGAATAATTTGGCAGCCTCCATCCGAACTTGTCATATGGCATGGCTTAGGACGAGTAGCATATGTGAAGAAGTACACAGCAAGTTAGTGGACATCCCTTTTCTGAGGGACAAACTGTTTGGTGAAAAGCTCAGAGAAATAAAACTAGAATCATTGGGGCTGGTTACTAAAACCCTAACATAAGTAAAACATGATATATTTGTATAGAAATGGGCAATATTTGAAAAAAGGCAATATTTGAAGAGCTATGTACACTAATGCTCATAGTACAGGAAATAACGTCATGGAAGAAGCTAATCTAGCTATACCAGCTGTCAATGGAGACCTGTTACAAGCTATGACTGGGATATAATATACTGGGCTACAATCTATTCAGAAAGGACCAGGTAGGAAGGAAGGGAGGAGGGAGGTTTTATATATATATATATATATATATATATATATATATATATATATATATATATATAAAAACAATATTAAAGCAACAGTATTGCTGAGCTTATGAGGTAAGGAGGGTTAATCTAGAAAGAGGGAATGGAACATCTGTTTATACTGGTGTAATTTAAAGACCTCCATCACAGAAAGAAGAAATGGATAGAGATTTTATGGAGGATATTCACCGGATTGCTGTGAAAGGGAGGTGCTATTGCTAGGAGATTTCAATCTGCTCAATGTTGATTAGGACATCCTGGCAGCAGTATTTCCTAGAAGCAAGGAGATCCCGGATTCTCTGCATATAGAACTGTTCTGTCAACTGATAATGGAACCCACACAGGAGGGGCGATATTGGACCTGGTGCTTACTAGGGATGTGCATTCTTTTGCAATGAAATAGGAAAAATAGATGATATTTCCTATTTTGTCGCAGTTCGGGAAGTCGCCAAAACGAAAGGAAAACCCACGAAATTTCGAGTGGTTTTTCCTATTGTTTTCAGGGGTGGGGAAAGGGCACATTAAAAAAAAAAACAACTCAAACCCACCCCAACCCTTCAGATTTAATTAATTACAACCCCCCACCCTCCCAAACCCCCCCCCCCAAAACTTACAGAAAATGCCTAGTGGTCCAGTGGGGGTCCCAGGAGCGATCTCCTGCTCTCAGGCCATAGGCTGCCAGTAAACAACATGGCGCCGGTGGCCCTTTGCCCTTACCATGTGACAGGGGCTATCAGTGCCATTGGTCGGCCCCTGTCACATGGTAGGAGCAATGGATGGCCTGCGCCATTTTTTAAGATGGCACCGGCCGTCCATTGTTCCTACCATGTGACAGAGGCCGGCCAATGGAAAGTAAAAACAAATACCTGTTTGGTGACTTCAATTGCCCCAGAAAACCCAGACAAATGTCTCCCAGTGCACTACAAAAAATAGGTCTCCTCCTGGAATCCACAGCAAACATCTCTCTCAATGGAAAGGAAAGTCAAACACTACTCATAGGAGAATTCTGTGCAACTGTACAATGCAGAATTAATGCAGAAATTCCCTCCTATGCAAAATGTAATAGTGTGTGTGCAGAATTAGCTATTGGAGAATGGTTGGCATAGTCCCAAAGAGGAAGGAGGTGACAGCATAGGCCCACAAAAGCTGGAACAGGAAGGAAGTTGTTTCCTATATGCCGGCGCTGTGTTTTTCCCTCTACTATGGGTGCCCCTCTTCTGTGGTTTAGGTGGCCCCCCTCCTCTGTTGGCAAAGAGCTAATGGGACTGGTGGCAGCTTTGCTGCCCTCACCATTCCAGTACTTCTCTGGCCTTGCCCTCCCTTCCACCCAAGTGACACAACTCACAAATGCTACCACAGCCACTGAAATTGGTGGTTTTGGCTGATGCAGGCACTGGCAGCTATTTCCTTCATGAAGATGTAGCTAGTCCGGAGGCTGGCCTGCTTCGGATGCTTCTTTTAAACTGTCCCAGAGCCTCTCCTCTTTCACAGTTTGGGACAATGGTGACATCGATGCTAGCAGGCTTAAAGGGGCAGGCACCCCAAACATTAATAGCAGAAGACTGAGCTGTGTTAAATGGGTGGGATGGGTTAAGTCTAGGTGAATTGGGGAAAAGAGGCCTAGGTGGAGAGAGAGAGAAAGAGAGATAGAGGTGGGAAGATGAGAGAAAGCAGGGGAGGGAGAGAGAGAGAGATGGGAGTGCATGTTGAACATGGAGTGAGGGGAGGGAATGGAAGTGATTGCTCGGGGTGTTGAACTTGGTTTGTGGGAAAGGAAAGAGAGGGTTTGGGTGGAAGGAAATTATCAGCTCGTGGGATTTTTCCAAAACTGGTCCACAGGGTATATGTCTGTTTCTCTTGTGCACTTTCCCTGCAGCACCTGCTTCAACAGCTGCCAAAAGCATACCAAGCTGACCCTTTAGAGGTACATCATATGATCTGGACCCTGGCAGAACTGAGCCAAAAAGATCTCCAAAATAAAATTAAAAAGTTTCCCTAAATAACTAAGAATTAGAGCACACCGTAGACTAGGATGAGCAAACAGAACTGCAGTCCTCTTCCATCCATGCAACTGGTTGGTTCCCTCACAAGTTTGGTTAAATCTCTCATATATATATATATATATATATATATATATATATATATATATATATATATCTCCTGGATTCCTGGCCTGATTAAAGTCTCTATCCAACTAATCATCTCTTGAACCAGCTGTCAGATAATGAGACAACCACACTGCCTGCTGGCATCAGGCACACACACACTCTGACACATACTGTGTCTGATACTCTCTCTGGGACACAGACGGGTAGATGGATTTTCAGAATAAGGAAACTTTATTGGCACATACACACCTTTGTGTTGGACACAGAGAGTGTGTGTATGGGTGTCTTTCTCTGAACACACATTCACACCCTGCTGTTGTGCTGCAAGTCACATGTTCATATAGTGAGTGCCCCCCCCCCCCCCCCGCAGTACTGCCCCATCGTTATGTGGTGCTTGTTTGCTGTCAGGCCTTTAGAAGCTTTCTCCCTTTCTTATTTCAAACCATCACCCCATGCTCCAGGAAACTCACTTGTTCCATAGTCAGCTGCTCCTATCAGAGCTCAGTTCAACAACCTCAGACATAGGTCTCCCCAACACTGCACAAGCACTTACTCCTGTCTCATTCCCCTAGCTTTCTGTGCCTGTAGCTTGCCTCTACTTCTCTGTTACTATCCAACACCCCGCCACTCCAGCGCATTCCCAGTGACTGTGGGCTACACAATCTGCTTTAATGGTTCCCCAGGCTCGGCTCTGCATAACTTCTCCAGGGGAGGGGAGACCAGAAGTGACTCCTTGGCTTTAAAAAAAGGAAAACTAAGCCCTGATTGAAACTGTGGAGAGTCACTGACCTCAAAGCAGCACAATTTTAGATGGGAACCCTGCTTTTCCCATGTGGAGCCAGTACAGCCAATGCTGGTGCAAAAGAATTAGGCACCATAGGCAAACCTTACAGCATTGGATCCTCCAGCCCCACCCTCCCCACACAAAATTAAAAATTATGCATTTATCATAATAGATTTTACATGAAAAGTGACATTCAAATATAGTCCTCTGAGATAAAAACATCATTTAAAACTTGTATATTACATTCAGATGCACTACTGTGTTGCTAATCAGAAAACCCTGTAAAAACAAAAAAAGTCACTTGGAAACCATATGGCATTAGGCTTTTTGTAACATGTATTGAGTATGGGCTTGATCTTCAGAAAGGCATGAGTAATCTGAATTACCATTACAAATAGAAAACCTCCCGTATGTAAACAGCACTTACTGCCAGTACTCCAACAGTAACAAATCTACCTATAAAAAGGCAAAACAGGCCCTAAACACCAAAATACCTCCTATTAGGAAAACAGAACAAGCCAGGCTGTTACAGATCCCTACACAGAAACTATATACTAGAATAATACTTCATCTCGGTCATACATGCAGAAGACAGACCCTCATCAATTACAGAATAAACAGACCAAAAAGTCTAAATAAAAATATACAGACAAAAACTTAATTGGAAACTGCAACAATGGAATAACAGACTCATCAATCTGCAAAACATCAAACAATAAAATCAAGAAATATAAAACATCAATCATAAAAGTAAAACCATACTAATGAAAAATAATAAATATTTCAAAATAGTTGATGAATAGAACATCTAATAATTAAATCCATATACATTTTTTAAAAATTCCCAAACAGCAATAAAATATATTACAACAGTAGACACATCAAATAACACTCAATAATTAAAACTAAGGATAAAAATAATGCCCCACTCGCCATATATGGGAACATTTGATTCCAGTCACCCTGAGTTTGTTGTGAATTAGTTGGAGAGTTAAGAGTATTCACTAACTTTCTTCTCTCTCTTTCATATTTATACACACACTCTCTATCACATGGTCATTCACACACACACACACTACTTCGTATCCTCATTTACAAATGCTGACTGACTCATACTCTCCCTCATACACACATACTGACACAAATATGCTTTCATGCTCTGACTCACATACTTGCTCACTGGCTCTCTTCCTGTTCCTCACACACAGGCTCACTGGTTCTCTTGTTCTCCCTCACACACTGGCTTACTTGCTTACACATATGTTCACTGACTCACTCTCACTCATAAACATGCTCACATGCTCACTGGCTCAATCACATTTGCTCACACAAATGCTCACTAGTTTACTCATTTCTCTCATGCTCACACACATTCTCACTTGCTCATGTTGACCCTCATGTTCACTGGCTCACTCGTTATCTTTCATGCTCAGACACATGCTCTTGTTCACACACATGCTTACTGGCTCACTTGCTCTCTCGTTTACACACATGCTCTATTGGCTCACTCACTTGTTCACACTCATGCTCACTCACACACATAAAATGATCTCTCTCACACTGAATTTGGCATACACACCATACCGAATTTGGCAATTTCATTGTAATTGCCTAATTCGGGAAAAACGAATGCACATCTCTAGTAGAGTAAGCCCATGAGCCATCACCATAGGTAAAATCTAGATGCAGCAAGAGTGAACAGAGAGCCTCTGGGGAGAGCAACTGCCACAAGGCCTGATGTTGATTGCAGTGGCTCCACAGGTATTGGGCCGCTGTGACCAACACTTACCACGTGATTGGCTGGACTGGCCTACAGGGCATGCCCAAAGTCCCAATAGGCCAAACAACCCGTGGGAAGGAGATAAAGCTGGGGGGGGGGGGGGGGGTGGAGTTTAAATGTAGAAGGGAGCGAAGGAAATAGAGCTGGAGGTTCAGCCTGACAGGTAGGAAAGAGCTCAGCATGAGTTTGGTAGAATTGTAGAAAAATTAGGAGGAAAGAGTGTGTATGACAGAGAAAGAAGTGGGAGAGAGAACTGGTGGGACTGTATTATTATTTTGTATTATTTTGACATATAACATATGCTGAAATTTGCAGAATATTAAAATATTGTGCACATAATTTGTAATTTTTTTGCGTAGAATTCCATCAGGAGAAAAACACCCCTTTCTTTTCTGGGAGCTTGGAGTTCCACAGCTCTTGTTGCTTCTCCCTTGTTTCCTTTGTGGATGACTCCTTCCTGTGATTCGTGGAGTCACCTTTATAACCTTTACACAAACGACTCACCCTATAGGGGATGAACCCTAACCAGCATTCACTACAAACACTAAATGGAACCTCTCATTTCTAGAACTTTCCACATTTTAACACATAGTGAGACCAAGTCAGCCTTACAAATACAATGTGAATTTACACTTGCAGTCATACATGCTCACATATTGCTATGCAAACAGGCAAAGCAGATGAAACAAGTACTCACCAGGCACATGAAAATTATCCACCTCTGTTGTCCTCATAGGCTGGAGCACACATTTAGGGCCTCCTACAGCCACTAGGGCAACTCCTTGTCTACCTTCTCTACTTCCCAGTAGTAAGGACAGTGGCTACCCCAACCACTGCCCTACATGAAGAAAAGGGTATCTGCAGGTTCCTCATCAGACTGAAAAATAAAAGTTATAAAAGAGTCATAAGATGTCATATATAAAAAAAATATAACATTGGCAGAACACTTCTGCTTTAACAGAATCCCTGCACAGAAAGAACATGACACATCTCTAGGCTCCCTATAATTAGTTGAATGTTATAATAAACTTTGTCTTAAACAGAAACACATTTACTGAGGCAGGGAGGAGAAATAAACTGGGTACCCTTCCTATCTGTTTCAAAAGAAGTCTGGGAAGATCAGCTGGACCAGCTTTCAGTCATGCAATGAAAAACAATTATCTGATGGGAACTTCCTGAGAGTGAGACCACAAGCAGTTAATAAATGTAAAGGGCTCTTGACCATGTCACACTATTTCCCATACCTAATAACGATAAAGGGTAATGCATTTTAGTGAAGGACAGCCTATATATGATAAGTGGGTGGGTGGGTTCTGGCTTCATTGTTATGTGACGTGGCCTAGCTAAGATGTCTATGTCTTGAATGTTCACGACTGTGGCTCTGCAAGTGTTTTATGAACATTGCAGGAGATGTCAGATTCCATCTGTCTTCCCAACCTCAATCTGGAAGAGCTGAATGAGCACATTTTACATTTCCCAGCTAAGTGAGCGCTTACATGGATGCCTGAGCTCTTGCGTAGACCAGACTCACAGCTTACCAGTGGGCATGAAAGTCCTAATCACTCTGCATTATCTAGCTACCTGTTCCTTTCAGAAGATGATAGGAGCCATGACTGGCATTAGTCAGTTCTTTGCCTCTGGATATGCCAAATTATTTATGAGTATACAAATGAAAAAAGGAGATTGATGTTCTTATGAACATATCAATCCTACATGGATTTTCAGCAGAGGATTTTAGCTGCCAAATGACCCAGTTTAAGAGGGGGAACTTTTGACCAGTCCTGGGTTTTGAAATTACATCCCATTTGTATTGCCATATTTTCTACCATTTTAAATAATAATTTCTTCTAATATATATACCAGCTCCTTAAAGTGGCACTGCTGTGATCATTAATTAAAGGTGCTCACTACTAAATGAGGACAAAATATTCTGTGAAGGCACTGATTACAGAACAACTAAAATGGTAAGCCTTAGATACAAATACAGGGGTAGATTTTAAAAGAAGTGCGTGGGCAAACATCTGCGCATGCTACCCGGCGCGCACACACATGGATGCCCAGTTTTATAACACGCGTGCGCAGGTGCACGCAGGTTATAAAATCAGGGGTCGGTGCGCACAACGGGGTGCACGATTGTGCACCCTGCGCGTGCCGACGCCCGCAGCCTTCACCCTTTCCGTCCCCCTACTCTATCCTTCCCACCCTTTCCCCTTACTTTCTCACCCCCTAGCCCTATTCTAACCCCCCGACCTCCATCTTAACTTTTGCGCCTGCCTCTGGGCAGGCACAAGTTGCACGCGCCGGCAGCCTGCAGGCACACAATCCTCTGACACAGCGGCAAATGGCCGCTGTGCCGGAGGCCTCTGGCCCTAACCCGCCCTGCCCCTTTTTTGAAGCCCCAGGACTTAGACGCTTCCCGGGGCTTTACACGCGCCGGGCCTTTATAAAATAGGCCTGGCGCACGTAACCCCCTCTACGCATATAAATCCACTGGATTTACGCACATACAGCTTTGAAAATCCGGCCCATAGTGCACAGTTATGATTTAAAGATATAGCATCCATAAATTATTTCAAGATAACCCAAGTCAACATTTTTTTTAGTCCATTAGGGGTATATGTAGTATTCCCAACCATTTGGGATTAGGATGGCTCTGCCAAATAAGTCATGATTTTGTTCCACTGCATATATGGGCACGTGATCCTGTTCATTTTATAGAAATCAGAACTAGAAGTCCATGGATATAGTTGAGCAAAACCAGGACTGGCTCAGCCCATCAGGGTTGGCTTTGGTCAGATGGAGCTACTAGTATTCGGCAATTTTCTCTGCCTGTTTCCCTGTGGCAACTGCAGACTGTAACCAAGATAGCTGTACTTGTCTGTTCCCATATATTTCCATACAAGGCCTCTTTTTGAGATAAAGGAAAATTATAGACTGGAGCCACTACAGATACACTGACCACAAAATCTGGAGCAAATGTAGTCTTTTCCGCAACCTGCCTGTGATAAATGTGATGCTGTATACTTAGCGGCCCTTATAAACTGATGTATTGTTGCCCTGCTTTTTACCTTGGAACTTCTCAGTAAAGTGTCACTAAGGAGACTTGATCTAGGGACCAACCTATGAATCTACCATGATCCTAGTGTGCCCATACCTACAGTTTGGAAAGCATGACTTTATAATTCCTTCCTGCAGAACCTGAAATCATTGTTTTCCAGGTATTTCCTCCCTTCCCACGCTTGGCACCTCTCTCTCTTTCCTTGCATAGAAGTCTCTAGTTCAACTCTACAGAGAGGATTGTGTGGTGGAGAGGAAGGCATCGTTTTGTACAGCTTTCAGGTTTGCAAATATGCTGTCATATTGTTGGTTCCTTGCTCTGCAGAATAAATGAGTTTGTCAGTAAACAATTTTGGGAAGCTATGCATGACAAACCTCAACTGTAATTTCCTTGCCCTAAAATTCATCCTTATTAAGGAGGCTGACATAGGATCTGTCACTGAGACGGAGGAGAAGATATGGATAGACAGAAGAGGTGTCCTCCTTTGCTGACTGTTGGCGACATTTCTGCTGACAGGAAACCACAGATATTTGTATATGACAAATGAGCCTTTATATTTAATTGATTGATGGTAGTCCATTTGAAAAAGAAAAGATAACCTTTTATTTTATGTTTAAATGTCTTTACAATTACCCTTTTGAGTTCTCTCGCCATTTACTCCCTCAGATACTCCTTTAAAATAGGAATATTTGGAAGCTATTACATTTATTTCTTGTGATTCCTGCTTGTCTAAATATTTTATGTATTCATTTTTCTATTTATAGTCTTCTCTTTCCAGAAAAGCCCAGGAAACAGAATCATTGTTCTTAAAATTCATCTGACAGAGAATGGTGGCAAGCTTGCCAGCCTTGCAGGGACACAATAAGATCATGCTTTCAGTCCTTGTGGCTGCTCTGATTTTTTCCTCCTGCCTTTCTTTTTTTAAACAGGAAATACATGGGAAAGTAACATTACAATTGTCTGCCATTTCCAATGGAGAAAGGGAAAAAGTAGAGTGCCCCAGGGATCTCTTCTGGGATTACTGTTTCACTTATCCATTAATGATCTGGAGAAGGGTGCAACAAGTGACGTGATCAAATACATAGATGACACAAAAACATTCATGCTCTGAGGAGCTGCAGAGCTATCTTGCAAGACTTGGGGACTGGGCATCTAAATTCCAGATGAAATTTAATGTGAACAAGTACAAAGTGATGCACAAAGGAAAATAATCCTAACTGTATGTACACAATGATGGGTTCCATATTAGGAGTAATCTCCCAGGAAAAGGATTTGGAGTCATTGTGGTCAATTCTCTGAAAAATCCTCATCTCAGCGGCAGTAAAAAAAAAAAAACAAAAACAAAAAAAAACTAATAGAATGTTAGGAATTATTTGGAAAGGAATAGAGAATAAAACTGAAAATATAATATTGCTTCTGTATAGATCTATAGTGTCATCACACCTTGAGTATTAAGTGCAAGAAAGGTAAAGCGGAACTAGAAAAGTTACAGATAAGGGAAATAACAATGATAAAGGGGATGGAACAATTTTCTTATGAAGAAAGGCTAAATATGTTAAGGCTTTTCAGCTTGGAGAAGAGATGACTAGGAGGAAATTTGATAGAGGTTTATAAAATCATGAGTTGGGTGGAACATGTAAATAGGGAACAGTTATTTACCTTTTCAAATAATACTAGGACTAAGGGACACTCTATGAACTAGCAAGTAGTTAGATTTAAAACAATTTGGAGAAAGATTTTTTTTTCCATTCACCTTGTAACACTCATTTTATTTATGGATGTTTTACCTGTAAACCGTTGTGAATTAGTGATTTTCACGTGGAATGACGGTATATAAAGCATTTAAATAAATAAATAAATACGATAGGAAAAGCTATGGGTTATGGTTAAAAGTAAAGCAAGTGTAGATGTAATGCTCTGTGCTCTGGTTAATTGTAATACGAGTGTGAACGAAAAAGCTCTGGGCTCTGTTAATTATATATTGCAAGTGTGGCTATAAAGCTTTGTGCAATGTTTAATTGTATGGCAAGTTTTGATGTGAAGCTCCATAAGTTGGAAAGTGAGAGTTAAATATAGAACCATCCCTAGGACCTACAGAAGGGTAAAGTTGTTACTACTAATTAGGTAGCAACTCTGTTCCCTGATTTCAAAGAGTTGCTGGGACTAGCATAGTTTAGGAGGTTGTTTATAGATCCTATAAGAGTTAGACCTGAGCTAGGTCAATGAAGAACTCTGAAGCTAGTGTTTCCGCTCTTTGCTGTTTATTAAACTATTTGAAATTAAGCTAGAGAATCTATGAGGGAAAGTATTTTTGTTATTAGCAGCCTCTTAAACATCAGGAACTAGTTATCATGGAACCAGTGACAGACTAGTGAATGCTTAATATGTATGGTGTTATTAACATTTCTTTAAGCCTGGGGGGTATGTTCAAAACTGCTGTTTAAAATAATGGAAATTAGGTTTATTAATTTCTTAGAGGGTAGTATTTGTTACTGCATGTCTGAATCTCTGTCACAAGCATAATGAAAACTGCATGTTTCTTTCTTTTGGATGTTTCAGACTGGTTGGTTTATTGAAGAACTGTATTATTATAGTTGTAATAATAGTCAGGAGTAAGGGGTATTGAGTAAGGGGGTTATTGAGTAAGGGGTAATAGCGCATCGAAAATGTGCGTCCAACCCCCCTGAAACTAATAGCGCCCGCAACATGCAAATGCATGTTGATGGCCCTATTAGTTATTCCCGCGCGATTCACTAAGTAAAATGTGCAGCCAAGCCGGCACCGGGAAAGTGTACAGAAAAGCAGTAAAAACTGCTTTTCTGTACACCCTCCGACTTAATATCATGGCGATATTAAGTTGGAGGTCCCAAAGTAAAAAATAATTTAAAATAAAAAAAAATTTAAAATCGGCCCGCAGCTCACGGGTTGAAAACCGGATGCTCAATTTTGCCGGCGTCCGGTTTCGAACCCGTGGCTGTCAGCAGGTTTGAGAACCGACACCGGCAAAATTGAGCGTTGGCTGTCAAATTCACTGACAGCTGCCGCTCCTGTAAAAAAAGAGGTGCTACTGACACGCTAGTGTCCCTAGCGCCTCTTTTTACCGCGGGCGCTCATTTAAATCCTGAATCGCGCGCATAGGAGAGTGGCCTGTGCACGCGCCGGGAGAGCAGGCACTCACCCGCTCTCCCGCGACTTTTACTGAATCGGCCTGAATAATAGTAATAATATGGTTGTTTGTTCTGTCTGTTGGACCTTTGAGAAAGGGGAACTTAACCTGGCTACAGTGACTGCAGTCTTAGGAAAACAGGGATAGGCTGTTCTTAAGGATTCTGCCCAGAATTAGAACAAGAGAAGTAGCTCATGCACTGACAGCCTGACTCATTTTACTGGACTCCTCACTGCCAAGATAGCTGTTCACTGCAAGCCAATACTGCGCCCCGCTCTGGCCAAGAAGTGGCAAGTCGCTACATCATCATTTAAACTATTGGAAGCTTAAGGGCACAAATGTATTAAAGATCTAAATAGTAAAATGGATTTTCAGATAACAAGAACTGTAAGAAACACTGTCATCAATTTCCATCATTCATCAGTAAAAATTGTTTGAAACCACATTAGCTTCCAGTGAGATTATTACTGCAGTTCACAACAGCCTCTAACACTAAATAAAATGAAAACAATGCTCAGGGCCTTCCTCCCACAGACAGGGCACTTTGGCTGAGCATCAGGAGAGGACATTAGCAGCCTAAGCCCCATTTTGAGGTGCGGGGTTCTAAGTGGGGATGCCTACGGGTTGCACAAAGAATAAAGAAGTTGTGATCACCTGGGATATCCCCATCTCAACAGATACAAAGTTTGATTTAAGAAAACCAGATATAGTGGTAAAGGAAAAAAAGTACAAGAACAGCATTGCTGTTAGAAATGTCAGCACCAGGCAACTATTCTGTAGACCATGTGCAAAGAGAGAAGATCCTCAAGCATCAAATGATGCAATCAAGACCAAGAAAATGTGGTTGAAAGATACAGAAATAGTCCCAATTTTGAGTGCCATTGGCCTGATTAAAAAACATTTCCAAACACATCCAGACATGTCTGTGCATAAAACAACTCATGGATTTCAGAAGGAAGCTTTCTTTGACACGATGCAAATATTAAGAAGGGCATTAGCCGTGAATGTGAGAGACTGACTTATAAGTGAAGTGCAGTCCTGCCAAGATATGTACAACACTAGCTCACTGGGAGAACGGAAATGAAGAAATGGGATAACTCTTCTATTACACCTATAATTTACATTTAGGCCTCATGGTGGCCTGCATGGAGCAGCAGTTTCTACTACCCTAAAAAACAAACAAAAAAAACCAAACAAATAAATGAATAAAAATAGCTGAGCAGGGCAGCTGAATTCGGACTGAAAGATTTACCTGGTGAGACCCAGAGACGCAACATCAATCTTTCTCCGCTGGCCCTGACTTAATTGGGAGGGGGCCACGCACCAATAAAACCAGCGCAGCAGTGGCGCTTCTGTGCAGCTGAATTCGGACTGAAAGATTTACCTGGTGAGACCCAGAGATGCATCATCAATCTTTCTCCGCTGGCCCTGACGTCATTGGGAGGGGCCCACACGCCAATAAAACTGGTGCAGTAGTGGCGCGTCACTGCCACTGGCGCGCCACCAAAGCCGCGTGTGCCTAAGGGGCGCACGCGGCTTGGTCCGGCTTAGTCCAGAATAGAATGGAATAGCGGAGAAGAACTTTCGATCTGTTACAGCTGCCACAGAGGTAAGGGTTTTTTTCACAGTTTACTGACTATATACGAAATACCCTGTTGAAGAACTTTACAAGTTTTTCTATATTAATATGCCTCCTAAACGAAAAGGGAAAGTCAGGGTATATCCCTCGATGCCCCTCCCATCTCCTATTCAACAGGAGATTGTTCGGTATATGTCAGCGTCTGTACTGAAAAGTCCAGCTGCCAAGGAACCTGCTAAACTAGATCATTTGGGAGGAAGATCTGGATCTATAGAGGAGACATCGCTGAGTCCTAATCTTGGTTTACCACCTTTGCAGAGGGCGAATGAGATTTCTCCTGGGAATATTCTGACTAAATCACCCTCTCTAGGAACCAAGGAGCCCTTGGAGTGCCTAGGAGTAGGGACCTCAGCTGCAGAGGGATTTAACGTGGGTCAGAATGAAGATATCCCTCGAGACCGCGATCGGAGGAGAAGATCTAGCAGCTGGGGGAGAGGTTTTGGAGACTCTAGCTCGCCCTGCAGTGGTTACACTGGAACGGGTGTGGGATTTCATGGTTGTGATGTCAACTAATATTAAAGGGTTAGAGAAAAAGATTGATTTCATTGCAGGGAAAAGTCAACAGGATTTAATAAGTATACAAAATTTTGGTTAAAAAATCTGAGGATAGAATTAAAGTCCTGGAAGAAACAGGAGTAAAGAATTTGGAATTTCAGGCTGCTGTAGTAAAGGATAGAAATGTATTATCTAGGCGAATAGAGATCTTTGAAAACAATTCCAAACGTTTAAATATCTGTCTACTTAACCTCCCGAGGGTAGCTGGGGAAGTTTCGATGGAGTCGTTGCAAAAATTTCTAAAGGAAGTTTTACTTTTCACGGAACAAGAATTGCCAAGTATATGTTACTGTTATTTTTTACCTAAGAAAAATGTTAATTTGAATGTTTCGGAGTTGCCTTTTCAGGGTAATTTAACAGCTTTTCTAGAAAGCTCAAATAATCAAATAATAGATCGGGGTATATTACTAGTTTCCTTTATACATTTTTCTGACCTTAATAAGTTCATGAAAAGATATTTTTCTAAATATCCTATTTCTTATTATGGAAATCTAATAAAGATATTTCCTGATCTATCTTTTGCTACGCAGTTGAGGAGAAAAGAGTTTTTGGTTTATCGTCAGGAAGTATTAGCTATGGGATATTCCTTTATCCTAAGATTTCCTTGCAATTATTTAATAAAGAAAGAACAAGATGTTTTCATATTTTTTCTACCTGATCAGTTAAAATATTTCGTTGAACAGCGGAGACTAACCACCTCTTCCCCACTCTCTGGTGAATAAAAAAGAAGAAAGAAATAGTACAGAACCGTGAATTGTTACTTGAGTAATGTGATGTTTTATATTGTATCTCCCAATAATCTATAAGCCTCTGTTAAGTTGACAAAAGTACCTGTTTCAATTGACTATGCTATAAGAAAACATATAATTACTTACTTATTTCCTATCTATTGGTGAAAGTAATAAGTTTGGAGGGTAATGTACTGTACCAAACTTGTGTATTTTTTTTTTTTGTTTCTGTTTTAATTATGGAAAATCAATAAAGATATAAATTTAAAAAAATATAGCTGAGCAGACTGGAATGGATCATTTTGGACTTTATCTGCCATCATTCACTATGTTACTATGTTGCTCACAGAAGCACAGATTTACAGATTTTTAGAAGAAGATTTGTTATGTGCCACAGTACATTTGGACTAATTCATCAGTAACATTAGGTTCGGATCACTGTAACTGACTTCTGCTTTATTATTGGTATTAAAGAGGTTCCTAAAGGGTCCAGGGCCTAGGAGTTTATTTCCCTGCTATGGAGAATCCTGTAGACCTGGGGCTATAAGAGAATGAGTGACTGGAGGAGACTTAGCCCCATATCTTGTTTTTGTGTCTAGCCCTGCAAATACTGAGGTATTCCTGACTCAGAGTTACATAAGTGTAAAAACATTACTATGCAGTGCAATTAACTCATTAGCATTTAATTATGGGGGGTGGGAGTGTGTGTGGGTGGGGAGGAGTGGAACTGTGGCTATGTGTGTGAGTCGTGCAGGGCCAGTTTAACCATTAAGAAAGCAAGAGGATGATAACCCAGGGCAAAGGCTTCTGACGAAGAGTAGCTGCACTGACAGCAAAACAATAGGTCCTGACAGTCACACAATCTCACATTCATCAGTGCTTGTAATCCTTTTTCTTCACATCTTTCTGTGCACAGATAAACAGCTACACAAAGTACTGCTTTTCACCATACCTATGTTTCTTTTGATATGTTAGGTTTTATATTTTTTTTCTAAAGAGCTTTGACTCACTTTCATACGTGCACACTTGTGCACGTATGTTTTAAAATATGCCTTCTACGCAATAGTGTGCTATTTTTAAGAGGTTACTCGAGCAAACTTACTTAGAGTGTCTTCCATAGGACTTTGCTTCTTTAATGCGCATTTGTAAGCGGATTTTAAAACATGCTCATGCGTTCCCTGTTTTTCACATTAGTCCACCAGTTTGCCCAGTCAATCTCGAGGCCATCCTGCACACCCCCACAGTTTACATGGACCCCTCACCCTGCTGTATAAGCCCAAAAAACGCAAGTTCTGCAGAGCAGCAGTAAAGTTACACAGCTATCAAGCCTCTATGAGCTGCGGCCTTCGGTTTTAAAATACTGAGTTATGCCTGGACAGGATGGCAGAGCAAAGAAGAATTCACTTTTTGTCTACAGAACCCTACTTCTACTTTGTAGTTCCTTAGTCTGTATTTGGGCAAAGTCTGTCTGTGTGACTGAGGCAAGATATTCTGCTAATGTGTAGTATCAGTGTAGGGAACTATAGCTCTCTGGTTTGTTCTGTTTTCCCAATAGGAAGTGTGCTTTATATGCTATAAGTGTTTCTGGTTTGGGTTTTTTTTTTTGCAGGGTTCTGTGTTACTTGACTTCAGATAATGAGAAAAAATGACACCTTTCTTCAATTGAACTGCACCTATTAGCCCATTAGGTAGATTTACTAGGCCATGCTAAGGGTATAATGTGCATAAAACAGCGCTTATCACAAGATATACCCATATTATGTGAAATTCATGATATTACGTTTTTCCCCCAAAATCCACCCCTATTGAAATTAGCTGCTTTGCATGCATTTACATGTACAAAATTAACTAATGCTTGCAAAGCAGCTAATACATAGCTAATCTAATGCAAATAAAATAACGCGGCTGGCCTCAAAAAAAGCCAGCTGTTTTATGTTAACTCATTCCAAGGAGCTGTAGTTATCTGATCCCTAGGATGCTTCTTAAAGAGCCATGTGGCCCAATAACAACTTCCCCACCTGCAATGAGCCAACCCCCCCCCCCCCCACGGGGTTCTTGCAAGACCCCCATCCATCTCCCCCCTCTGCCTCTAGAGGTGGTACAGCCTAAAAAAGTTTAAAAAAAATCTAAAAATTACTCAGGTGGTGATGCCCCATTCTCTTCCCAAAGCATTACCCTTTGATCACAAATGACCCCGATCCCAACCAAAGAACCCCTTAGTAGCAGGCCACCACAGATCCCCACCCCAACATAAACCATAATCTCTGGAGTTTAGTGCAGCCCCCACTATCTCCCACCCCTCTCTTACATGGACCAAAGACCCTGGTAGTCTAGGGGGGCCTCTGGGTGCACCCTAGACCTGGGCCAGTGAACACTATTTTCCAAAATGCTGCTGCATAGCCATTTCCCCTATAGCATGATAGGGGAACTTGTGATAGAGCCAACAGGGTACCCATACTGTAGACAGAATGCTCCAGTGAAGATATCCCACTTAAGAAGATGGGAACTTCAGCTAAATAGACAGGGCAGGCTCACATAGCTAAACAAAGAAAGAGTAAAGACAAGAATAGAGGGAAGATCAAAGAAAACTCCTGCCAGTCCAACTCAGAATCCTGTCAGCTGGAAAAAAGGGAGAGAAAGGTGCATCATGTGGTCTCAAAGGAGTTAATAGAGAGTAGAGACTATATCCCATGTTCCAGTACAAGTGCAAGAGGTCTATACTCAAGCCTTGTTGAACAACAGTTCCCAAGTCACCATCTACAGAGAATTATTTTATGACAAATATCTATGCTACATTCCTCTGGAAGAGACACGCAATCTGAACCTCTAAGGCCTGAGTCAGGAGACGTTTCCTTAGGATGGTCGCCTCAATTTGAAGATTACATTCCAGCAGTTTGTCATTGGGATTGACCAAGACATTTGAGGTTCTGACATTTGTGTGTCCTTTGCCCGGAAGCTTACCTTCAGCTCCTTTATTAGTAGAGATCAACATGGAGTTGATAAGAAGAATGTTTTCCCAGTATAAGGAGGACAACAGGGCAAATATCTGAAGGTCCTGAAGATCCATCCTATCTTAAGGACAGACTTCATATCTTTGAAAAGGGGATGAATAAGAAACCAGATCTTAAGACCAGGAATGTCTGGTTCCTTCAATAGAAGATTTGAATGCTATCATCTAGGACTTCTGTTAAATTATACTGCCATGTGAAGGGCCCTCAACCATATGGACCAAAGGCTCTGATAGAAGCTGGGGAGATTGAGTCCTTAAAAAGGGGACTGAACATACTTCCTCAATTGGTAGATATGCCACTAAAGGACAGGAGTATGGTGATCCAAGTGTTCAAACCCTCTAAAAAAGCTGTGTTAATACCACACCAGACCAAGGTGGCCAAGATCTGCTCTGGCCAGTGATCCATGGCCAGAGCAGATCCTGGCCACATGGCCAGTGATTATGGATCTGGAAAGTCCAGCAAGACTTAAGGATGATATCTTCCAGCTTGGTGACTCTCCTAAATCCCCAAAATGGAAAAAAGAGGTTGATCCACATGTTACTTCAGAGGGCTGATGTGTTTTCTATCAGTGAACATGATGTGGGGAGATCAATTAGTACTAGCACTGGAGCTGTTTTTAAAGAGGATAGACCATTCCAGGGAAGGTCCTGATGAATTGCTCCTGGGGATCTAGAAGATTTCCAAAAGCATCTCATATATTTGTAAACAGCAGGGAACATTACTGAATACAGAAGTCCCTACACCTCCCCAATTGTGGTAGTCCAGAAGAAGAGTGGGACTATACACATGTGCATGGATCACTACACTTTAAATCAATGTACAGTGTCAGATCAGTACGCCACCCCTAGGATAGAAAATGCCTTGAATTGCTTAGTGGGCAGCAAGTGGTTCAGTGTCCTGGAACTTAGAAGTGGATGCTATCAAATACCCATGTACCCAGATGATAAAGAGAAGACTACTTACATCTGCCCATTGGGGTTCTATGAGTTGGAGCACATGCCATAATGTATCTTTGGGGCTCTAGCTATATTCCAAAGGTTGCTGAAATGTGCAGTAGGAAACATGCATCTGCTGGAAGTTCTCGTGTGCCTTAATGACTTAATGATTTTGGGGCAGAGTTTTGAAGAACATAAATGCAAGCTGATGAAGGTCCTGGATAGACTGAAAGCTGAAGGCCTGTCTGTGGATAAATGCCAGTCTGCCAACCTTCAGTGATCTATGTAGGGCGTATAGTGTCAAAAGACAGCAAAGCTACTAATCAAGTCACTTCATGGCCCTAGCCCATGAAGATAACTGAGCTGAGATCATTCCTGGGGTTTTTTAGTTACTATAGGAGGTTTGTGAAAGACTACTCCCAGATCGACAGGCCTTTAAATCAGCTGCTACAAAGAAATCCCTGTGAAGGAAAAGAGGGTGGATGCTCCCCACCTTCTGAGAAGGATGGACAAAGAAGGTCAAAAGAGTCTATTAAGGGTGTTGCACGAGTTGGCCACGCGGCCAACCCCACTTACCAATATGGCAGGGCCTTCCTCAGTCTTCATTCTCGCGATGGGGAATCACCACCATTCTCCATGGGTCCCCTCCACTCGGGGTACTGGCGTGAACGCTGGTCGACCCATGCGTCGGCAGGCCCCCTAGGCATGCACCCCCCCCCCCCCCCCGGCCGCCTCATAAAGGGCCAGAGACTAGGGAGTGCCGCAGCCCGGGGAGATGACATCAGGCTCAGGGCCCTATTTAGCCTGAACCCAGGCTATCCAGATTGCCTCTTCTCCTTGTGGGCCACTGGTTGCTGTGTGTTCCTGCTCCTGCGCACCTGCCTCTGAGCCCCGGATCCTATGCCCGTTTCCTGCTTGCCCCGACATCGGAACGTCTCTTGGAATCTGCCTGTCTACCGCCTGTCCTGACCCTGGCCTTACTGACCCCTTCTCCGCCTCATGTCATGGGATTCTCTTCACCAGGAACCCTAGCCTAAGTTCTGCCAGCCCTGGCATCCAAGGGCTCAACCCATGGGAATGAGGGCTGGTATAGGTGGAGGTCCAGCTCGGGTTCCAGCTACAACCAGTTCCACCTGCAGATGGCAGGGACCTACAGGAGCCTCTCCTACAGGTAGCGACAACCCCGCCTCGGCTAAGGGTCCACACCCTGACACCGAGGGTCAGTAGACTGAAGTCTGTGAGAGGGCTTTTAGAAAAATGAAGGCTACATTGAAGCTCCAGGGTTGGCTTACAATGACCCCAGCAAGAAATACATTCTAAATGTTGATGCCAGCAGAGATGGCCTAGGGATTATATTATATCAAAAAGTGAATGGATAGTTAAGACCGGCGACCTTCATAAACTGGAGCTTGTTCTCTACAGAGAAAAATTACCCAGTCCACAAATTAAAGTTCTTGGCTTTGAAGTGAGTAGTGGTAGACATGCTACATGATTTATCTCTTTGGCACCAAGTTTGAAATTAGAAAGAACAACAACCCTCTAATCTGTGTATTCACATCGCCTATGCTGGATGCCAAAGGACACAGATGGCTTGCTGCTGTCTAATTATCATTTTAACCTAAAATACCATCCAGGCAAAAACAATGTTGATGCTTATCCAGAAGGGCTCATTCAACTGAGCATCCTGGTAGATTGGATAGAAATCCCTGGTCCAGGAGTGAGAGGTATGTGCCAGAGTTTACAGGAAATAACAGGGACAGGAACGATGATTGAGATGTATGATGCACATCCTAGGGTTTTACCTAAAATCTATTGTGGATCCACCACATTGTACATAGCTCATCTACCTCAGCTATCTACTGAAGCCATGTGACAGGCACAGAGGGAGGAACCTTTAGGAGTAGCTGCCTGAAACAGTCAACTCATCCTCTATCCTCTATATTGGTCAAAGAGTGGAGCTATCTAAAAAGAGTGGTGATTTAAAGGAAGGATCCTCACCAGAAGGGAGTGAAAAATGGCAGTACATTCCTCAGAGATACAGAGAAGTATTCTTGAAATCCCTTCACAATGCTCATGGGCATCTTACATTTGCTAACAACATGGGTGTAGTGAGGGGCAAATTCTACTAGCCTTGCATGAAAAATGAAGAGGAAGAATACTGTAAGTCCTTCTTAAGGTGTATTCAGAAGAAGACATTACCTCCAAAAGCTGCCTACATGTGATATATGGAACACAGCAGACCTATGGACTTAACACACATTGACTTCCTATCCATAGAACCTAATGAAGGCAGTATCAGCAATGTTCTTGCCATAACAGACAATGTCACTCGCTACACTCAGGCCTGCCCCACTAAAGATCAGAGGGCAGTTCAATGCCTAAGGTTGTCTATGAAAGATTCTTCATTCCCTAAGGGATTCCGAGAATTCACTCAGACTAAGGGTGAGACTTTGAAAATAAGCTAAGCTTAGTTGCTATCTATGTTGGGGACCAGAATACTAAGATAATCCCTTATCATGGCCCAGCGGGCTTGTCTGGGGTTAAGTAACTGGGCCTCCTTTAGGTGTTCTAGATTCTTGTGATCAGTAAATATGGTGAATTTGTTTTGTGCCCCTTCCAGCCAGGGGCGCCATATCTGGAGGGCTAGTTTCACGGCTAGGAGTTCATGTCCCCTATAGTGTAATTTTGTTCAGAAGAGGAGAATTTATGTGAGTAGAAGGAGCATGGTACTAAAGTTCCTTTAGTGGAGTATTGACTCAAGACCGCTCCTGCTCCGATGGCAGATGTGTCAACAATTGGGATCCAGATGAAGTAGACATGGACCGGTACAGAAGGCTTCCTTCAAGGAGTGGAATGCTGACTGGGCTTTGGGACTCCACACTCGGAGGTCACATCCCTTCCTAGTCATGGCGGTAAGTGGAGCGGCTAGAGAGGAGTAATTAGCAATAAAGTTTCGATAGTATTTTTTATTTTTATTTTATTTAAAAGTGTTTGTATACCGCTTTTACAGTTGGAAATTAATCAAAACGGTTAACAATTTTTAAAAACAGATAATCTGTAGAAAACAATAAAAACAACAAGTAAGTATGACTGAATACATAACAAAACAAAAAATCTGAGACAGGAGTCATACAAACACAGTGCCTTGAATATGAGAGGTAACAGGGTAAAGGGGGTAGGAATAAATAAAAATTGGAATAAAACTGGAAAGCAGGGGATATTTATGATCAAGTACTGGAGAGTGAGTTAAAAGCTTTTTGAAATAGGTGGGTTTTTAATGATTTCTTAAATTGTTGTGTAGCTGGTATGAGATGCAGGAAGTCTGGCAATAAATTCCACAGAATAGGGCCTGCTACGGAAAAGGCTCTTTTGCGGGTTATGTCTAATCTAGCAAATCTGATAGAAGGTATATCTAAGAGATTTTTTGATAAAGATCTTAACTGTCTAACAGGTTTATAAATACGGAGTGATGAACAAAGCCATGTTGAAGAAGTATTGTGAATAATTTGCAATATCTTGTATTGGACTCTAAATTTGATGAGAAGCCAATGAAAGGAAAATAAAACTGGGGTGATATGATTTCTGCGAGAGATTCCTGAAAGAATACGGGCAGCTGAATTTAATTGTAAATGGTGAATTGTAGAGTAAGGTAGGCCCATGTAAAGCACATTGCAATAGTCTAGGCCTGAAAATACTAGAGATTGCAGAACCGTGTGAAAGTCTCGGAAAAACATCAAAGGATGTAGTCTTTTTAAGAGATGCAATTTATAGAATGATTTTTTTGTAGTGGCTGAAATATGCTGAGCCATTGATAAATCTGAATTTATCATTACACCTAAACTGGTAGCGTGGTTATTGATGGGGATAGAAATACCACTGAAGAGAAGGTGAGAGGGAGGACCTATAGTAGAACTAGAAATAGAGGTTAAATATATTAGCTCTGTTTTAGCAGGATTTAATTTTAGCCGATTGTGCGAAAGCCAAGTATTAATTGTAGTTAAATATAAGGTTATTGTAGATAGTGTGTCTGACCAAGAAGTATTATAGAGGACTAGTAGTTGGATGTCATCCGCATACATTCTGAATTGAATGTTAAGAGCAGCAAGAATATGGCATAGTGGCAATAAATAGATAGTTTGTAAACCCAAGGAATCTTTGTAGGGCGTGGAGACCCACTGGTTGAGGCCAATCTCGAATACCCTGGAGTTTATCAGGGTCCATGGTGAAGCCACAGTTGGAAATGATGTAGCCTAAAAATGGAAGACTGGGTTGTTCAAAGATACACTTTTCCAATTTTGCATAGAGATGATGGTCTCTGAGACTTTGGAGGACTGTTTGAACGTGGGAACGATGGGACTTTAGGTCTTTGGAGAATATTAGTATGTCGTCCAGATAAAGCACAACAAATGAGTATAAAAGGTCCCAGAAGATCTCGTTCATTAAACATTGAAATACTGCAGGGGCATTGCAAAGCCCAAAGGGCATTACTACGTACTCGTAGTGGCCATTTCTTGTGTTGAAGGCAGTCTTCCATATGTCTTGTGGTTGGATTTGCACAAGGTTATAAGACCCTCGGAGATCCAATTTCGTGAAGATCTGTGCACCTTGCAGACGATCAAATAGATCACTAATAAGTGGCAGTGGATAACGGTCCTTACGAGTTACTGCATTCAACCCTCTGTAATCTATGCAGGGTCTCAAGCAGCCGTCCTTCTTTTTTACAAAGAAGAACCCGGCTCCTGCTGGAGGATTAGAGGGTCTGATTAATACTTTATCCAAATACTTCTTGATGTATGCTGACATGGCTTTTGTCTCAGGAAGTGAAAGGGGGTAGGTTCTGCCCTTGGGAGGCATGGTTCTGGGTAATAATTCTATGGGGCAGTTAAATTCTCAGAGTGGAGGTAGGATGTCAGCGTTGGTTTTGGAGAATACATCCTTGAATTCTGCATATGGGGCAGGTAACCCTGGAAGGGTTGTAGTGTTTAGAGCAGTTACAGATGGAGACACTTGCCGTAAACAGCGGTTTTGACATTGAGGGCCCCACTGAGTTAGTTGCAGGGATTGCCAGTCGAAGTGAGGTGGTCGTGGTATGGTGAGTGATATGACCGGGAAGATGCTCTCCCTGAATCGAGGCAATACGGAGTGGTACTTCCAGTTGTTGAGCCTGCTACCACTCGCCCCAGTGTCCATGAGGGTGGTGTTAGCAAAAGAATGTGTCTCCCCTAGGAGGGAGATCGGGAGTAATAGTTGAGGGCCAGAAACAGTAGTGCCCAAGCTCGGGCTCAGGCTTTGGAGTTTCCCAGATGCACTGGGCAGGTTTGAAGAAGGTGTCCAGAACCGCTGCAATATAAGCAGAGGCCTGCTTTTCTGTGTCAAAGACGTTCCTCTGGGGTCAAGCGGCTGCGGTTGATTTGCATGGGCTCCTCGGGTGGCTGAGGAGCCAGTAAAGCCTTCATTGGAGCACTCGCTGCACATGATGGCCATGGGACAGGAGCTCAGAGAACCCTCACCTCCTGATATCGTTGTCGGAGACGATAGTCAATTCTACTGATCAAAGAGATCAGATCTTCCAGAGATACGGGGATGTTGTGGGCGGCCAATTCGTCCTTAGGGGCCGGAGGCAGTCCCTTGAGGTAGAGTGCCCTTAAGCAGTCCTCCTGCCAACCTAGCTTGGTAGCTAGTGTTCTGAACTCCACTTATTTAGCGAGCAGGTGCGAGCCTTGAAGGAGGTGGAGTAGGTGATGGCCGGCGACAGCTTGGCAGCCTGGGTCTTTGAAGGTACGTTGGAAGATGGAGACAAACTGAGGGAGCTGGTGAAGGATGGCAACAGAACGCTCCCAAAGTGGGGAAGCCCATGCCAGGGCCTTCCCCTCAAGACGTGAAAGGATGAATGTAATCTTAGTTACTTCATCATGAAACAGCGAGAGTTGCAGTGAAAACTGGATATAGCATTGGTTTATGAAGCCTCAACAAAGGCGCGGATCCCCATTAAAATGGGGTGGAGCTGGGAGAGCCACGGTGCCCATGAGGGTGAGGTGTGGGCAAGACCCCCTGAGTTGCCTTGACAGAATCCTCTACTTGAGAGCGTAGCCTTTCCATGGAGGAGGCCATTGTTTCTAGGACCTGTTGTTGTTTTCAGACACGATAAGTCAGACTAGGAATGTCCTGCAAGGCAGGAGACTCTGCCGAGTCCATGGCCTTGTTAACCTGTTGCACTGGAGGTGGACCCTTGACCTGGTTCAGGATTGGTACGGCCCTCTGGTCGAACCCAGAGAGCGCCTGCCACCAGGAAGTGGAGCACACAAGGAAACAGAGGCTAACTGGAACTTCACCAATAACAGTCCAGAGTTTCCGCAGGTTGAGCCCTTGGGTACCCGGACTGCCTGGACTTAGGTGGGCCTCTTGGCGGTCTCCCAGAGAGGTAGCAGAGGGGTGTGCCCACCACGAGCAAGGGTGCGTAGCTGATGCAAAGAGGATGGACTAGACCTGAGCTGGAAGCTCCGGAGGCCTCAGGGAGACAACAATTCAGGAAGGTTCTCCGGGAGAGACAGGCAGCACCTGTGGGTCTAGCCAAGTGGAGGCCGTGGTTGGTTTCCAAGCAGGTAGGTACGATGGTCACAATAGGCCAGAAGAGAGTGTCCGAGTGAAGCACAAGGGTCAGAGCCAGAGTATCAGTCCAAGAGAGGTCAGCCAAAGCAGGGGTTGGTTCCAGGCGGCAGGCAAGAGAATGGTCAGGCAGGCAATGGTCAGTTCCAGGAAGCAGGCAAGAGAATGGTCAGGCAGGCAGAGGTCAATACCAAAGGTCAGTCCGGAGAGGTACTACCTGAAGGACACGGGAACACAGGAACCACTGGGAATGGAAGACACAGGAACACGGAGATGCTGGAACAGGAGATGTTGGAACAGGAGACACTGGAACAGGAGACACTGGAACGCAAGGCAAACTAAATACACCAATGGTGTTGACCCAATTGCCAAGGTGAGGTCCTGGGGTCATGGCCTTGCCTTAAATAGGGAGACTAGGTGACATCATCGGGAGGTGCCCCCGCGGGCTTTCCCGCCTTGGGCCCTTTAAAGAGCTGCAAGTTGACCACATGCACGGCTAGGGGCATGGCCGAGGACGCAGAGTCCCGACAGGAGCTCCGCCATGAGGCCTGGGAGGAAGATGGTGAGTGGGGAGCCCAAGGACCCTGTGAACTGGCTGCGGTCACAAGTGAGGGGTGCATGGAGCTGGTGGAAGGAAGTGTAAGGTGAGCAGGCCTGGCTGTGGTGCCAACGCGGCCGGGAAGCACAACACAGGGATCACAAAAAAAATAATAATCACCAACCCATTCTCCACAGCAGATGCTGCACTGAGTGGGCTGGTGTTCTACATCTCTGAGGTTGACTTCCTGTGAAGGGGGGATTATCTATGTACTGCATTGCTTCTTTATCCTATAAGTTATACCCTCTCTCCTCCATTTCCAATCGTTTAAAAAAATGTTTAAGATTTTAAACTTTATTTAAACAAACTGAAAACAATACAAACAGAATAAAAACATACATAACAATAATCGAGAATATTACAAAAAATGCATAAGCAAAATGACCATAGTCGAAAACTGAAGAATCATATAAAGAGAGAGAAATCAAGAAGCCCCACCCCCATTCCTTGGAAAAGGCATATCTAACAGTGAAACTGTATCAATCTTTGGCATGGGATAAACACTGTGGATCCCTGCTAGAGAATTGCAATGAAGAAAAGGGTGCATGGGGTTATCTTGTTTGTGCGGCGATTACTATCCTTAAATAAGAAGCCTTGATACTTTTCTGCAACTGCAACATTGCTCTCTGCTTCAATGGCAGGGGGAAAAAGGGATTTGGATTCAGACAACAACCAACAACAAGGACTTTTACGGTCTTGGGAACTGATGAGCATAGGGGTAACATGCACAGAGCACGATATGTTTTGATGATGTTTGTATTTTATATTTGTTTTTGATTTTGGTTTAATTTATGTATGTTCCACTGTAAATCGCCTAGGCCAAAAAGTTTGTGTTAGGCAATTAATAAATTTTAATAAATGAAATAAATGAAATGAAGAGCAGGAAGTAGTACCTTAACAGAAGGCGAGGGATTACTACCCTTAACCAATAAGCCTTGATACTTTTGATGCAACTACAACATCACTCTCCACTTTGACTGCGGTAGGGGTGGGGGTGGAAGAGGAATTGGATTTAAACCATAACCAACACAGGCCCTGACTTTTACATCTGCGGTACTGATACACAGAAATAAGTGAAAAAGCGCCAATTCCATATGCAAAACACGTCAGCACTGTCTGAATTTTCAAGAAGGCTCATCACCGAGTAAAATGTTGCTAGCAGTAAAATTATTATGGGTTATCATAAGGCTTGGGAATAACTGCACGGAGGTGCAGTTGCTACCCCTAAGAAAAACATGGGGGTAACCTGCACGGCACGGCAGATACTACCATAAGAAGCTTGCTGGGCAGAGTGAATGGACCATTTGGTCCTTTTCTGCCGTCATTACTATGCTGAGCAGCAAATACCAAAAGAAAAACAAGTAGAACAAAAATAAGAAATATCACAAAGGATACAAGGTAAGAATATATTCCTATCATAGATCCAGTTCATATTCATCAACTGACTGCAAAAAGGGCTTCCAAACTAATGAAACATCAGGATTGGAATCTCTAATCTGATGAGTTAACTGTTCCATAGCATAAACATACCATAAGGTTTGGAGCCATAATGACAAAGAAGGTTTGGATGGCAAGATCCAATGCAAAGCAATCAGAAGCCTTGCCACCACCAACATATGGACAATCATTCTAGGGTGCCTGATGAGATCAATGTAATAAACTGATAAATAATGGCTCAATTAGACTATTGCTGGATCCAGAGGAATTTGTACTTTGGTAATCTTGTGGATCCACAAAATAATTTCCAACCAATAAATTGTGATAACGGGGCACTACCCCAAACATGAAAAAAGGAATTCCTTTCCCCACAATCCCTCCAACAAAGAGGATCTGTTTGAAATCCCATTTTGCATAATTTCACAGGGGTTTAATACCAACAGTAACAAATGTTATATCCATTCTCCTGGATAGAAGGCACTAATGAAGTTCCCTTTTCATAACCTACGAAAAAATCTTCTTATTCATCTTCATCCTATACCTTTTTCCCAAATCCCCTTGAGCTTATCAAGTACCATAAAATCAACATTCAATAACATTTTATAAACAGAGATCAAAATTTTTATGTCTAGAAACATTTAACATTATATTTTTCAAAAGCCATTAGCCTTCTACTACCTAATATTTTCACTGGTTCTTCAGTGGCCCATCCTTTCAACCCTAAATATTGAAAAATATGAATATTGTTAAGATGCAATTTCTCCTGAATATCCTGTGGAGAGAGAAAAGATGCATCCACAAAAAAAGCCAACTAATTCTAGTTAGGTTTCCAAAGAAGCAGCTTGAAAAATTTATCTTGGAAAACTGACCAAGAAAGTCAGGATTATTCTACAAAGAAGAGAGAGGAGAGGAAAAGATGGTAACTTATTCCCAACTGAGACAGTAAACCAAACTTCCATAACTGAAGAAACTAAAGGCTAAGATATAGCAAGCACTTTTCTCAACTTTTTAGATGCCTATAGTGTTGCGGTCCCGATCGCCGCCCTCATGTTCGGGGTCAGGCCCTCCTACCTTCACCCCAGTTCCCGAAGGGTCCTGCTGGGGCCCCGGCTCAGCAACCCCTCTGCTCGCAGCCTTGCCACGTGGAGAACGCCGCCAGAAGCCCGTTCCTCGCTGGCCTCGGAGGACCCTCTTGAGCGCACACGCCTGGAAGTTCAGGATGGCCCCTTCTGCTGACGTCACGCCTCGCACCGCTCTTAACCGGCATCCAGACCTTCACTAGACGCCTTGCAACGAGGTTCTTAGGAGACTAGTTGCTTCCCGTTCCTGTACTTGCTGCGCTCTTACTCGTTTGTCTTCCTGGTTCCTGACTCCTGTTTGCTTCACGGACCTGCCTGCCAGCCTGCCGCCTGCCTTGCCTCCGGTTTGCTTCACGGACCTGCCTGCCAGCCTGCCGCCTGCCTTGACCCCGGTTTGCTTCATGGACCTGCCTGCCAGCCTACCGCCTGCCTTGACTCCGGTTAACCTCACGGACCTGCCTGCCAGCCTGCTGCCTGCCTCGACTCACGTTTGCTTCATTCCCTTGTCTGCCAGCTGGCCGCCTGTCCAGACTCCACTGGCCTCTGAACTTTGCATTCTGACCCGTTACAGTGCCTTGGCTCTCTCTCTGGACACTGCTGCTCTCGCCTCCCTTGTACCCATCCGGGGCCTCTTCTCCCGGTCGCCTCTGCACTCCTTAGCCACGCCTCTGGACCTTCCCTGTCGTGCCTAAGTCCCAAGGGCCTGGGTCCCTACGGGCTCCTCCCAGGGGGATTCCAGGCTCCGGGTGAAACCTTGCCAGGCACTCGACTCCGCCTCCTGGTCTGCCATAAGAGACTCTCCTTGCAGACCGGCCCAAGGGTCCACTACCTGTCCTTCTCAGTAGTCTAACCGTAACATATAGAGGAACAGAAACATTTTTGATAAAGGCAAATTCTCTTTCCATCGGGATCCAGTGTGTATCGGAAAACGTATTCCTCCAGAATACGACACTCTTGAACAATGTGGCCCAAGAATACACTCTAAAGTCAGGTAGCGCAAGACCATCTTTTTCTCTCAAACCAAACAAATCCAAACAAATCTGGGATTTTTAACCTGCCAAATAAAGTCAGAAATTAATCTAAGTTTCTTAAACAAATAAGTGAAACATAATAAAGCTTTTATAGAGCAATCCTGCCAAACCAATGGGGTCATTTTCCAAGGTGAGATAGCCCGTTATCGCAGGCGTTAGGACGTAATCGCACGCGTTAACGCCCTAACGCACGCGATAATGGGTTTATCACAGCGGCAAAATTAGGGGAAGGGATAGAGGAAGGGAAGAGTTTGGGAGGGGTTTAAGGAAATGGGATGGCGGCACCGCTGCCAGCGATAATGTTTTGGACATTATCGCCGGCAGTAACGCGGGAAATAGCACCACCTTTTAGCGTGGCACTTCGGGGGCAATAATGTTTGGCATGGTTGCACAGCGGCAGGCAAAACCGCACCGCCATGATGCGGCCAGCTGCACACTAGCACCCTCCGGCCCCCTTTACTGTGGCAGCTCCAAGAGAGTTGGAGGGGAGACCATAGTTTTACATCAAATCTGACTTTATTAAGCAAGGACAAATAATTCAGCTGATAAAGCTTCTCCAGTCAATTCAGAACAATGACTTCTAGATATTTCAAGGCATCATTACTTCACTTAAAAACCAATAATAAGGCCAAGGATCTCTGTTGTACATTTATTTATCTTTTATAACTTGAGACCTTACCAAATACCTTAAGTGCATTTGTTATTTCCTGTAAAGTCTGAAGAGGTTTGGTAATATAAAGAAGAACATCATCCATTAATAGCGCTATCTGATTATCACTACCCCATAATTATCAGCCCCCATAATACCTGCGTAATCAGGATGATGCTGGATCCACATTGCCAAAGGCTCCATTTCAAGTGCAAAGAAAATGGGTGAAAAGAGCCAACTTTGTCTCATTCCTCAGTGTAAAGAAAACTTCTGGACTACTATGCCATTCACTTTTATCTGAGCCTCTGGAATGGAGTAAGACTCTGAACCCACATCAAGAAATTCCCTCCAAAACCAAATTGTCTAAGTCAGGCACAAGTATGGCCACTCAACTCTGTCGAATGTTTTCTCAGCATCCAAAGAAATTAGTCAAGCATCATCCCCCAAATTTCTAATGTGATGTATTAAATTCAAAGTGTACCTCACACATTATCTACCCCTTATTGTCCTTTAATAAAACCAGTTTGGTCTCTGTTAACTAAGAAAAGCAGCAACTGTTCTGCCCTGGATGCCAAATTTTTGGCCAGAATCTTATAATTTAATAGGGAAATTGGTCTGTAAGAGCTACACTTATCTGGATCTTTGCTTTTCTTATATATAACAGAAATAGAGGCCAGCAGAGAAGAACGAGCATGAGATCCGCCATGCAAAACACTGTTATACAAAGTTGCAAATCTCGGAGCAAGCACGTCAGAGATGGTTTTATAAAACAAAAGAGAAAAACCATTGTCACTTGGGACACTTAACGCTATGCAAAGCTTGAATTGCATGTTGAACTTCCAGAGCTGAAATTGGTGCCTCAAGCCTCTTAAGAGCATTATAGTAACTTGGGAAAAGCAAGATTAGCCAGAAACTCAGCAATCTCACCTTCACCAGTTACAAATTCTGACGCATACAGGGACATACAGTACTCACAAAATGCCTTACAAATTTCCCTGGCATCACAAGAGACCACACCAGATGCAGTTCTGATATCTTTTACTTGGTTTGAAGTAATAGAAGCTTTCATTTTGTGAGCCAACAATTTATCCGCCTTGTTCCCTGCTTGACCCATCTAAGAGTTCTAACCACCTTTTGAACATCAATAGAATTTAATATAACCCTCTTGTGCAATCCCACCTTCTGTAGATGCTTGGAATCATAATGCTTACATAGTCACTCAGCCTTGAGTAAATCAACTCTTGCCCTCTCTTCCCTATCTCTAAAAGCACAATGTCAAGCAGCAATTTAATGATATCAATTTCCCTCTCAAAATTGCCTTAGCAGCATCTACAATATATCACCCGATACTTCACCAATATTATTACAGTCAAAAAATTCTTTTATATCCTCAGTTGTGGCCACACATACTTTTTCATCCTTTAACAGTCATCTAAACTTCCAACCTCTAAAGCCTTAAACAACACAGCTATCTAAGGAGCATTTTAACACAACAGGAGCATGATCAGACCATTCTATAGGGCCAATCTCAGCAGACTGTGCTACCTCCAAATCTAACATATCCATAAAAATAATGTCTATTCTTGAATAAGAATTGTGTGTGTGTGTGTGGGGGGGGGGGGATAAAAAGTAAAATCTTTTCCTTTTGGATACAAATACCTTCATGGATTATGTCTCATAGTTTTAGAAGTGGGGCCAGTTTTATCTAGTGTAGGAGAAAAAAAACATTATTAAAGTCCCCTTCCCCCCATCCCAACAAATACCCTGCCCTCAGAGTAATAAATTCAATTTGATTAATATCTGGAGAATAAACCAAAGCCAGAGTAATAACACACCCAGCCACCTTACCCTTAACAAAAATATTGTCCACAAGGAACCCTTCAAACTTTATTCACTACAAAAGGAAAATTTCATGCCAGCGGAATTCCCCTCCCTCCAGCCTTTCTTCACTTTAGCAGAAGCAAAATAAGAAGAAGCAATATATTTGCTTTTTAGTGTAAATTCCTTATCTTGTTTAAAATGCATGTCTTGTAAAGAAGCAGTTCCTTATAGTATAATGTTTCCCTAAGGATAAAGCTCCTTTTTAATTGGTGAGTTATGCTCCGTCACATTCAGTGAGCAACAAGAAAACTCAAAAGGAATCAACATGACAATAATGAAGTGACTACATCCACCCTAAATACAGGCATTAAATAAACAGGAATTAGCAAAACAATAACCATACAACCAAACAGAGAAGCAAATACCGAGAATCCCAAAAAAAACCCCACATTCTCTCATCTCAAATACCCAGGGAAACAAGCCTGGCATGCGGTACCAGTCATCCATTACCAGACGGGATCCCAAAGTTGGGGATAGGAGGAAAAAACCTCTCCCTAGCCCACTACAGCCCCCATCAAATAATAGAAAATACAAACAAAAAAACACACTATAAAGGTTAGGGACTGTAGAAGGGACAAAGAAATCAGCAAATAGTATAGAGAGAGAGAAAGAAAAAAAGCACTCAAACTCGATCCCTTACCCCTCACGGAAATCCTTGAAGAGCATATACTGAAACAGACTGAGAATAATAAAGCAAAAAACAAGAAGGGAACTACAAATGGTAAACAACCTCCTTTCCATATATATGAGAACAGAAAAATAAAAAAAACCATGCAAATATCAGTATCTACTCACAAGTATACTTATTATAATTATCCATCATGGTTTACATAGGGGGGCAAAAGCACATCCCCCAAAATATCAAAAGGTGGCAGAAGATACACAAACCTAATAGCGCACCCATTCACAGATCCAAGAAGCTTATCCATAATGCAAAACGATATAAATGAAAAGCAGAAATAAAAACATGGTCCTCCTCAGCACAGTGAACAATCTTTCCAGAGGGGAAAAAGGACCCGAAGCTAATTCAATGACAAACAGTTCAGCCATGAGTGGAATGTTCAGCTGAAGATAGCCACAACTTCTTCCTGTAATTATGTCAATGCCTTCTTCTAGGTGAAACGTCTGATCATTCTAAGGCAGTAGGAGACAAGGGAGCTTTGCTGGTTTTGGCTCTTCCAATTATACGGTCAGCTATTTCCCTGCTGTCTTTCAAATTAGTGATGCAATAATCCTTACCACCAAAAGAGGACTGTAAATCAAATGGAAAGCCCCAGCGCTATCTTATACCTTTATCGCTTAACAGAGTGTTCAGGGGGCTAAAGCTCTTCCTTCTTTCAAAGGTGAACTGAGAAGTCTTGAAAATCTTTGATCTTTCCACCCTTGTAGCACAGGCCATTTTTTCTGCGAATACTGCTGAGAATAGCCTGTTTATCTTTAAAAAAAGTGTAGGCAAGTTAATATAGTCCTAGGCTATCTTCGATCTTCAACTTTTGGCCCTTCAATTCTAGGTCCTCTGTCAAATCTAACAGTCCTTTCTATAAAGCCAGGAACACAACCAAACTACTTAATGCTATGTCTTCCTTTTGAGAATCTTTTGGAACACCCAATACTGTTATGTTATTTCTATGCTGACAATTCTCCAAATCATCCAGATGCTCCTTTAGCTCCTTGGTATTTTTTCAACATTCTCCATTCTTTTGTAGGCATCAGCAGATGGGTCAATTTGTTTCCTGATACGTATTTTATTCAAAGCATCCCTATTCTTTGAGATCAGAGATCACACTACTGACAACGGATCTGAGTAGCTTAATATCATTGATGAGTTCCGAAATTACAGATTCCACTACTACAATATCTGAATGCTGTTTAGAGTCTCCCAAAGCTTTAATACAAGGTACACCAGCAGGAATATCAGTAAGTTCAGAAGGGCCATTTGCAGACCTGTTGAATTTAGCCAACATGGCAGCATAAGAGCTTGAACTCCATCTTGATGCAAGGAATATATCCACCCACAACAGTAAAAAAGACATTATCCTGCTAGAGACTATAGTCAAGATATCAAGGAAAACACTGCAAACTGGTTAAAAGACAGGAAACAGAGAATAGGATTAAATGGTCAGTTTTCTCAGTGGAGAGAGCTAAACAGAGGAATGCCTCAGGGATCTGGATTTGGACTGGTGTTTTTTAATATATTTATAAATGAGCTGGAAAGGGCGACGATGATCAAATTTGCAGATGACACAAAATTATTCAGAGTAGTTAAATCACATGCGGATTGTAATACATTGCAGGAAGACCTTGCGAGATTGGAAAATTGGGCATCCAAATGATAGATAAAATTTCAAGTGGACAAGTGCAAAGTGTTGCATATAGAGAAAAATAACCCCTGCTGTAGTTACATAACGTTAGGTTCCATTTAGGAGTTACCACACAGGAAAAAGATCTAGGTATTATAGTGGATACTACATTGAAATCATCAGCTCAGTGTGCTGCAGCAGTCAAAAAAGCAAACAGAATGTTAGGAATTATTATGAAGGGAATGGTGAATAAAACGGAGAATGTCATAATGCTACTGTCTTGCTTCATGGTGAGACCACACTTTGAATACTGTGTGCAACTCTGGTCATCGCATCCCAAAGAAGATATAGTTGCACTGAACACGGAACAGAGAAGGACGACCAAAATGATAAAGGAGATGGAACAGCTCCCCTATGAGAAAAAGCTAAAGAGGTTAGGGCTGTTCACTTGGAGAAGAATCGGCTGAGTGGAGATATGATAGAAGCAGGATCAGTGCTAGCCTTTTTTTGCTGCCCTGTTCGAACAACCACTGTTCTGCCCTCCCCTCATCCCCGATTCATTCAGTCTTTGGCCTGGGCCTATCAAATAAAACCCAGCTTCCTCCTGTAATCTATAATTTTAAACTAACATGCTCCCCTCCCCAGAACTCATGGATAGGGAAGGGTATTAGGTACCTAAGGCAAACCTTACAGCCTTGCGCACATACCCCCCCCCCCCCCCCCCCCCACACACACACACTCTGTCATGGGAATCTCTGTTTAGTGGACCCTTGGGCCGACCTGCTGGAGACTGGGAAAGGTGGTCAGTGTCTCTAGTGAATAGCAGGCCGGGATGCAGATGTTCAGGCAGGACGTAGATGCTCTTCACCCTGGAAGCTGGCACTCCCCAGGGAGGAGCCCGTAGGAGCCCAACCACTGGGACTTAGGTGGCTTCACCCTTGGAAGCAGATGGCCCCCCGGGAGGAGCCCGTAGGGGCCCGGCCGCTGGGTCTTAGGCGAGTTGTGGATCAGGACAGGTAACTGTAACCAGACTAGGACAGTAGCAATACTGTAACTGGGTTCAGATTCTGGAACCAGGCAGGAACTGTAGCAAGCAGGCAGGAACCAGGCAGGTACTGTAGCAAGCAGGCTCGGGTACCCGCTCCTCGGGGGCCTGTGTGCGCTTCACGGGAGACTTGTCTCCAGACCTCCCCACTCCTCGGGGTGGTTTCTGCGCCTCTCCAGAGGTCCTGCCGGTTGGCCTCCCCCATTCCTCGGGGCCACCCTGGAACTACCTTACAGAGTATCTTGCTCCACACTTCCCCACTCCTCGGGGCCGTGTCTACGCTGGTGCCTACATCTCTACGCCAGCAACTTGCTTTGCACTTCCCGCTCCTTGGGGCAGTGCCTACATCTCCACGTCAGCGACTTGCTCCATTCTTCCCTACTCCTCGGGGTAGGGCCTACGTCGCTACATCAGCAACCTGCTGCATGCCTCCCCACTCCTCGGGGCAGCCTATGTCACTGCTGCTAGGACTGACTCTGCGCTCCCCCGCTCCTCAGGGTAGCCCCTTCGTCATCATACCAGAAACTCTGTTACTACGCTATACTACAGTTGTGTGTCCTACTACTGCTGACCACGTCTCCCGAGTTAGCAAGGGGGGAAATTCTCTATGTTGCTCTGCCTCCACAAACTTACCTAGGGGTCGAAAACTCGCATCTGTACTGTATCGGCCTGATATGGCGATGTCAGGGTGCTGCAAGGCCCTTGGCTGTTATGTTTCAATGATAGCCATGTGGTACAGCTGTATGGACATATGTATGTATCCAGAATATATGCAGAGTATTTTGCTTTTACCTTTAGCTAGGATCTCTTACTGTCCTGGTACAATCTGTGACCACCCTTAAAGCACATAGGCTGATCACTCCTGTGCCAGCTTGCTGGTAGTTCTGTTTCCAAAGTCACTCCACACATTTCTGTGCTTTCATGCTAGCAGGCCCGCCCTTGCTGATCGTTATGCCTGTCACAACTTGTGGGAAATCAGGAAGAGCTGCTATCCTCCAGGCTGTGCCTCATGTAGTGTAACACACTTTTACAGTTAGTGGTGAGCACAGCAGGTGTGTTCCTACACTGTCAATGATCTGCTCTGTGTATAGCATTAAGGCTAGAGAAACTGTTGTCAGTTGATGATTTAATGAGCCTACAAGCTGCCTCCATAGTAAACGGAACATGGTGCTGAATGTATAGGCCTACTGCTCCCAGAGGTCTCATGTGGCTGCCATGATGGCTGATGGCCTTTCTGTGTTGTTCTTTTGCCAGATACCCATTTAGTGCCACCTAAGCCCTTGCGGGGCCCATGTCAGTACCTCAGACAAAGAAGATGTCATATATGCCTCTGACAGATGTGTTTAATGTGGCCTGGTATAGATAATCTGTGCACACACACACCTTTTGTACAGCAGTGATCGAGTGCTTGCACTCCTGAGATTGGGCTCACAGTTTACACCTAGTACTGAGAGAGAGGCGGAGATGTGAAAGTTACTAGTGTGGTACGTCAAATATGCAGTCTTACGTGGACGTATTACTTGACATTTGCCTGTCATGCACATGGTCCTCCCCCCCCCCCCCCCCCAACACGAATGCTTTTCCACCTCATACTTCCAGTTATTGGGGACTGTGCTGGCTACCCAGCACTTAAGCTGTGACAGAGGCTTGCAACTTTAGGGAGAGAGGTAGCAGATGTTAAGAAGCTGTCCACTGCATGTGGGGATGCTGTCAAGGATGGAATGTGGAGTGGCAAGGACCACGTTAATGCCTTCGATATTGAGCTAATTCAGATGAATGGCTGGCATGATGATGGTTTTAGTGGCAGCATGTGTTGAGGAGGCTGGAGCAGGGGTATGTGTATGTGAGGTGTTCTCTTGCTTACCAGGTGCCGGAGGCCTGTCAGAAGTCTGATTTGAGAATCCCTTTTTGCAGTCACTGGTCTGCTTATCCTCCTCTCAGTTGATCATATTATTCACAGTTGACATACCGGCTGCCACCCCAAGGCCGCATCATTTGCCCTTCAGTCTGTCCTCTGTATATGCTGGCAGGGTAGAGCTACCTTCTTTCTGGCATATGTAAGTCAATAGATTTCCTGTGCATACATAGAGTTCATGTGACCATATGAGAGCTGAAGAATCTAGGGGACAGCATTTGCTTACGACTTTAGGCGCTTCACTTGTACACTAAGCTATCTTTCTTTTCCACACTGCTGTGTACTTGCTGAGTGTTGGAAGAGAGCGTCAGTTGCCTTGTGACAACTAGGGAGGAGGAGTGAGGGAGTAGTGTCTTTCCAGAATGTGTCCATAGACGAAGAGCAGAGGAGCTAGAGGGCTGCTGCTGCTGCTTGGGACCAGGCAGACTGCGACAGACTGACAGAATGTGCGGTGCATACATTTACAATGTTTTGTGCTATTTGCTATCTTGTCCTTGCAGATTGTGATTACCTAAGACTTTGACTTGATTTCAGACAGGATGGCTGGTACCCCTGTAGTGGGCTATCAGTGGGATCTGAATGCTACCTGTAAGGTATAGGTATAGGTAGCATTCAGATCCCAAAGGCAGCCCACTACAGGGGTATCAGCCAGTCTGTGCTGTGATGGTGGTATGGAGTGCTGGAATTTGGGCCTCCAAGTGGCATGACCAGGCTTAAGGGCTGCTCCTGCTGAGAGAGTGGTGCTTCGGGCTGGTGCTGTGGTGTGCTGGCTTGAGGTAGTACAGAATCTGTAGCCTCCCCCTCAAGGCTCTGTTCCTCCATGAAGCCAGACAGGTTGAAGGACACATTGATTGGGCTGGGTGAACCCAGGGGTTGCAGTATCGCCAATGGCTCCTGAGCCTGGGTCTGCTGCTGCTGACCTCATGAGGAAGAGCCTGTCCAAAGGCGATGGTGCATGGTTGGTCCCTGGAGCTTCCTGGCTGGGACCAGTAGCTTCGTGGGTGAGAGCTGTGGAAACAAAACATAAGACATAAGTACCAATGGCAGCAAGTATCCTTTTTTTCATTTGGCATCAGAGGTGCACTATGCTTCTTAGCATTGTGAGCATCTTATGCCAAATGATGTGTACTCCTGTTGCAGCCTGGCCATTTACAGGTGAGGCGAACTTACCGGCTGCGGCTCATGTGGTGTCCAGTCGCTCAGCCATGCCCTCGAAGACATCCGGTCCCAGCCTTTACAAGAGGCGCTCCTCCATGGGGGTGAGGATGATGGGACAAGAGGTTCCTCCTCCGGTCCACTTTTGATATTTATTTCTGGCCACCACCTTGGCTTTCAGCTGCGTCTTGATGTCCCGGTACCTGTGAGTGACCTGATCCCTGCTTCGTTGTACTCTGATGCGCATGGTGATGCCCTGGGTTATGTTGTACCAGATCCGGCTCTTGGCTGCCTTTGAGGTCTTGGCCGCCCAATTGCCGAAGAGCATGGCATAATGGTGCAGGACCCCTGCAATTACCATCTCGTTCTCCTGGATGCTGAACTTGGATAGCTCAGAGACTGAGCGCGTCCTGCTGCCTGGTTACCAGAAGGAGGTGCCACTTCCGCTTCCGGAGAGGTATCCTCCCTTTCCTCTCCTTCCCACTCCACTCTCCCCTCCCTTCTTCCCCCCTCCTGCCCTGCCAACTCCCTTCCCCTCTGCCCCCTCTCTCTCTATTCCTAGCTTGTTGTCCTCCTCCCTCCGTCCTTGCCTGCCTATCTCCTTCCCCCTCCCACCTCCTCCTATCCCTTCCCTTCTGCCTCTCTTTACTCCTGTCTCTGTTCCTACTCCTACTCCTCCTTCCCCTGGCCCTCCTGCCCTCTTCCTCTCACCTCCTCTCCTCCCTCCTCCCCCTCCTCCCCCTCCTCTTCCCATGCCTCTCCTCTCTCCCCATGGCTCTCACACTCCATCCTCTCCACAACCTCCACTCCTCCAGTCACCTCCTCACTCCTCCACTCACCTCCTCATTCCTCCACACACTCATCCTCACCTCCTCCACAGAAAAAGACAAACTGACAAACAGAAACTTTCACACACACACAGATAAAAGATAAGGTCAGGGTAAACACAAGGAAAAACAATAAAGAACAGGACAAAGCACTCAGAATTCACAATAACAACTAACTCCTAATCCACTAACCACTACCCACCTGCTCTCCTCTAACCAACGCCTTGACACACCCTCAAAGAGGAAGCTGCAGGAAGCCTGTATATATAAATGGGAAAAAATAACGCACTATGTACTAATTTATGCTAGCTGCGTAAAATGACGCAGCACGCGCTGACACTACATGCTGCACGGTGACGTGTGCTGACTCGCCGCATGTGCTATTTACCTATGTGATGAGGCAAGCTGCTAATTTTCCTAACCACACCCCTTTTTTATCGTGGGCGCTATTTTTACAATATTTATAGCAATTTGATGAATCTAGGTCTTAGATTGTAAGCCCTCTAGGAATAGGGAAATACCCACAGTACCTAAATAATAAATATAATCCGCTTTGAAGTGCCAAAAAAGCAGAATATAAAACTCTAAAACAAAAATACAAATAAAATAAATAATGCACATACACCCCCCTTCATACAGGCTCCCCTCTCTCTCTCACATGCACATACATCCCCTCATACAGGTTCTGTACTCTCTCTCTCTCATGCACACACACCCTCATACAGAGTCCTCCTCTCTCTCTTGCACACACACACACCCCTCCATACAGGCTCCCTCTCTCTCTCTCACACACACACACACACACACACAGACCCACACACACATCCTTATACAGGCTCCCTCTCTCTCACACACACACACACCCTCATACAGGCTCCCTCTCTCTCACACACACACACAGACCCACACACACACATCCTCATACAGGCTCCCTCTCTCTCACACACACACACAGACCCACACACACACATCCTCATACAGGCTCCCTCTCTCTCTCTCACACACACACACACACACACACACCCTCATACAGGCTCCCTTTCTCTCTCACGCATACACCCTCACACATGCTACCTATGTCTATCCCTGTTAACATAAATGAGAATATGGAAAAGGTTGGTAACTAGCCTTACCTCAGTTGTGACAGGTAAATCAATGAATTCAGTGCTAAAGGAAGGAATAGTTTAAATCCCCCAGATTACAGGGCTCTAGGCATCATAATTTTATTAGATCAATCTCTGAGGCAGGACCGTGTGATGACCCCATGTCCACGGGGAGTCCTTGGGTTCTTGCTGGCTTAGCAGGAGCTCCAGCTTGGGCAGCCTCCATTAGTCCTTGGATCCTTGGTACTCTCTGGGAAGAATGTGTTAATGAGTGAGATTTACCTCCCTTCACCCCAGGAAAACCCCCAAAATATATGGGATTGTAAATAGGGCGGGCAGTATTTGCAAGCATGTCCAGGTTTTATTAAATTATGCAACTATACATTTTCAGGAGATATCAAACAGCACATTTAGCAACTTAGGGGTATTAGTCTCCACACGCTATTACTATACAGAGGAAAAAAGAAGCCATCTTGAGCTCCCTTTGTTCCATTACACTGATCCCCTTCCCCCCCTTTCCCATTACACTGATCCCCTCCCCCCCCCCCCTTTCCCATTATGCCCCCAAGTCTCACCTATGTGTAGGTATGCAATAGGGACAGTGGATGCTGCAAGTGATATGAAAAGGATTTGTCATGACACTTGACTCCTGGTCATCTCCTTGGCTCCACCTCCACTCCACTATTGGGCCCATGCCCCTCCTGAGCAGATTAAAGCTCCACCTGCTCTTTGCTCTATTGAAGGGTCCCTGAGAACCAAACTCCATCTCTGATCTGCTGCTGGGTTCTCTGATGGATCAGCTGTCAGATCTACCCTTCCTGAGAAACTAAGTTCTACCTCCAGTTAGCCACTGGATCTACCCCACAACCACCAGAAGACCAAACTCCACCTCCAGTCTGATACCTAATCAATCCCTTCTGAGGGATGAAAGTTTTGCTGCCACACCAAAGCCCCAAGTGTGCCTTTTTTGTTAGAAGTTTCTGTTGCCATGGATTAGAGCTCAGCTAGATTCATGGCTTACCCCCCCTCGCTTAATGTTATACCTGTCAGGATTATAGATTGGTTAAATCCATGGCCACTTATTGTTCAGGATGAGAATACAACTGCTTGCTAAAATTGTCTTTTTATATATTCTCAGCACAAATTCCTCTTTTTATCAAAGCTCTGCAGCTTGGAACTTTGCCATTATTTGTTTATGAAGTGATATTTGATTCTAATTCAGCAATAAGGATCAAGGGGTTAGTACTATGCAAATGCCTAGCCTGGAACTATGATTTATACCTCTACAGGTTTCACAGTAGAGGTCGGATCACCTTTTCAGCCTTGTTGTGACATTCCCAGGCTGACAGCTCACATTACACTTTCTCTTCCTATTGCAGTTCATGTCAATGATAGCCTGCTTTCTCCTTCCTCAGCTACGGAAGGGGGATTTCACAAGAAATTAGAAATCAGGAACACTGATAAGTACAAAGATGACATCAACAGAGGATTGTCCTGTGGTTTGAGCCCCTGCCTGACCTTGCGCTGAATTCTAGGGATGTGCTGTCATTTGAAATAACAGAGAAAATGTCATTGACATTTCCTGTATCATTTTTGAAACAAAAGAAAAACTAATTACATTGCATTCATTTTTTTGTTAAAGGGCCCTCCCACAGCTGTTTAAAAAAAAAAAAATCATGTGCTGCCTAACTACATAAAAGCTGAGTTTTTCATCCACTACCCCCTCTCCCCCAAACTGCAGATTCCTCCTCAGCTTATCTTAGGGGTCCAAAGATAGGAAAAAGTGATCCCCAGTCGATCTTGCCCCACCACCCTAATATTTAAAAATGGCACCAGCTGATTTGTATGAGCTGTTCTTCAAAATGGTGCCAGTCTTGAATCAGCTAGTGCCATTTTTTAATATCTCGGTGCTGCTGGGGATCACTCCTGCCCCTCTTTGGATACCCATCAGGCTGAAGGGTGTGTGTGTGGGTGGGGGGGGGTCTAAGGGACGTCTGTGGGGTGGGATAAAGCTTGGACGAGGGTTGCTCTTTTGTAATCAGATAGTAGGAATCGTAGTTTTTGTACATGCTTGTGTAAAATATCACGCACTAACATCGAAATTAAACAAAATGTCCTCCGCCAATGACATGAAATGAAACAACGCCAGAAAAATAGAAATGGTGCCCACCCCCTACTGAACTTCTGCCTAAAGATGGTGCAGAGGAAGGAAAAGATTAATATATCTGTCAGAACCTCTTTCATCCACTCGTGCCCTCCTGTTAAGTGTTATGGACAGGTTTGTGTTTTGAGCAAGGGAAGCCTCGGGAGATTCCTTGGAGGTAGCAGGTATGCTATTGAGAAAGCTGGAAATGTCTTTGAGTCCTGAGGAGGCTACCCCTTCAAGCACTCAGAAGTACAAAACACCTTGGCAGACCCCTCTCTGCTGAACCACTAGATGAGTACTGAGAACCTGAGAGGGCATATGTGGTGTCATAGAGTCTGGCCAGGCACTTGGGGAGAGCTTTTCATGCCTGAGTTTAGAGAGACAAAAAATAGACTCAAGGGTGGCCATGGAGCACAGACTGGAATTGTTGGAGGCCTTCGCTCGGAGGCCCAAATTCAGAGTTGTTTTGATCAACAGTGAAAAGGAGAATTTCCTTTGAGTCCAGGCCAGATAGAGCAGTGGAGTAGTCTAATAAGCCCTAAGTTTGTTCCCTTAGACTTGATTTAGTCTGCAGTCAAGGCTTTGCAGAAATACGTAACTACATATTTCTTTTAAAGAAGTTTAAACTAAATTGTCTGTTTAGGACACTGTATTGATGGACCATGCTGCTAAGCTGGAATCCCTGGAACAGGGGCAGAGCCAGAACTGATTTGTTTGAAGGACCAGGGTTAACATAAGCGGCACTGTGCAAGCCCCCCCCCCCCCCCCATCTTATGTGAGTCTTCATGGCAGTGGCTACAAAACCCTTTAATTTTTGGCAACAGTCCCTAATTTCTGTATTTTTTATGCAGGGCCGGTGCTGTTTGTTGCCCTGTTTGAAAAATGACTGTGCTGCCCCCCAATTTATTCAGTGTCTGTCTTGGGCCCACCAAATAAAGCCCCGCTGCATCCTGCAATCTATCCCCTAGATTCATCAAAATGCTAAAACACCTGCAGGAAGAAAAAGGAGCATGTTTATAATTTTACAGAGAAAGAGAGAGAGAGACTATTTATAAGGCCTTCATAGTAGTTAACTATTTATATCTCTATAGGAGGGCCAGTTAATAGCTCAAGGTGAGGTTTCGGTGGTGGTTTAGGGTTTAGGGGCCAGTTTTAGATGCAGAGTAAGACATACGAACAGCACAGTACACGGAGGTGAAGATTTGACGTCATTTAGAGTCCATCAAGATAAGGTGAGAGAACACTGTAGAAATATCATCTTTGTGAGTCTTTCCTCTCTCCAAATGACGTCAAATCTTCACCTCCGTGTACTGTGCTGTACGTACATCTCACTCTGCATCTAAAACTGGTCCCTAAACCCTATACCACCACCAACACCTCACGCTGTTAGCTGGCCCTCCTATAGAGATATAAATAGTTGAATACTGTAACAACCTACCCAGAGGCACACACACTCTCTCACTCTCAGCCCTGAAATGCAATTTCCAAAATTTATCACAAATTGTGTTACAACAGCTGTTTTGGGACATATCGCACAGCAGGAAAAAAGTGTAGTTATATCCAGCATTAAAAACGTGTGATATTACCCCTCATTTTAATTAATCCCACCCAAACTCCTCCCCAATCCCGCCCCTTCTAAAAATGTGCATTTGCAGCATGGGGTAACACGATTATCGCATGCATTATGGCATTAATGCCTTATCGAGTGTGCTAATGCTATAATGCATTTTGATGAATGCCTCTTAACATTTAGGAAAAAACTTAAGACCTGGCTTTTCCGCCAAGCCTTCTCAGATCCCCCGGATACACACTAGACCAGCGGTTCTCAACCAGTGTGTCGCCAAGCACCGGCGGGTGTGTCGCGCGCTCCCGGTCTCTCCCGCTGCTCTTTCTTCCCTGCTGCCGTTCCCGCCGGGCTATCAACACGTTCAAGCCCAGCAGGAACGGCAGCGGCGCTAGAAGAAGCTCTGACACCCGCGGCTGGCCTTTTCTTCTTCCCGCGCCTGCCCCCCCCCCCGTGACACGGAACCGGAAGTGATACGCGGTGCGCGGGAAGGAGAAAGACCGTGCCGCGTGGACAAGTAGCAGCGGCGGCTGCAGCATCGGCCTCCGAGCAGTTAAAGCAGCCGGTAATCGGGAAAGGAGAGACCAGCAGGAGCCTCCCGCGGCCGATGGGATTCTTCTTTCTTGGCTTGCGGGGGCTGGAGGAGGAGGCTGCTGCAGCAGCTACCATTTGTGCTCGGGGAGGGGCGGGAAAGAGGAAGTGAGTGAGAGAAAGAAGCAACCAGCCTGCGTGTGATTGAGAGCATGTGTGTGAGTGAGAGAAACTGTTCAGAGAGCTGATGTATGTGTATAAGTGAGAGACAATAAAAGTGACTGCTCAAGGAGATGACTGATGTGTATGTGAGAGTGTGAGACATTAGTCAGGGAGGGAACTGATGTGTGTGTGTGAGAGAGAAAAAGCATTGAAGTGAGAAATCTGGGTATGTGAGAAAGCATGGGCGTAAGAAGCCTGCTTGGGGGGGGTGAGGGGGGGGTGGATGTGTGTGAAAGAAAGCATGGGAGTGAGAAGCCTGATTATGTGAGAGAGCATTGGAGTGGGAAGTCTGTGTGTGTGTGCATGCATGAGAGAGAAAGACTGGTTGGTAAGGTGACGGTGTGTGTGTGAGAGAAAGAGACTGGTGTGTGTGTGAATATGAGAGAAATAATGTGATTCAGGGAATGAGAAGCCTGTGCAGTGAAGAGTGAGCATGGAAATGAGAGACTGGTGTGTGTGTGTGTGTGTGTAACAGAGAAAGTGATTATGGGAATGAGAAGCCTGTGCATGTGAAGAGAGTGAGCATGGGAGTGAGAAACCTGGGTGTGTGTGAGACACAGCATGTGAGGGAGAAGCCTGTATATGTAAGACAGAACATGGAAGTGGGAAGCCTGTGTGTGTATGCATGAGAGAGATCAGGTGACTGGTGTGTGGGTGTGTGGGTGTGTGTGTGTGTAACAGAGAGAAAGTGATTATGGGAATCAGAAGCCTGTGCATGTGAAGAGTGAGCATGGGAGTGAGAAACCTGGGTGAGTGTGAGACACAGCATGGGAGTGAGAAGCCTGTATATCTGAAAGAACATGGGAGTGGGAAGCCTGTGTGTGTGTGTATGCATGAGAGAGATCAGATGACTGGTGTGTGTTTGTGTGTGTGTGTGAGAGAAAGAAAGTGATTATGGGAATGAGAAGCCTGTGCATGTGGAGAGAACAAGCATGGGAGTGAGAGACTAGTGAGTGTGTATGAGACAGAGAAAGTGATTATGAGAGTGAGAAGCCCGTATATGTAAGTAGAACAAGGGAGTGGGAAGTCTGTGTGTGTGTATGGCATGAGAGAAACTGTTCAGGAAGGTGACTGGTGTGTGTGTGTGTCAAAGACTGTTTGGGAGATTATTGGTGTGTGAGAAACAGAAACTGGTCATGGGGGCATGACTGGTATGGTGTGTGTGTGAGAGACATGAGACTAAGGAAGAGTACCATGAGTATAGAGCTTAGCCTCTACTGCTGCTTCTGCTGTGTGCTATGGCCTGCATGGAAGAGGAGTAGGAGAGCTGCTGGAGGGGGTAAGTAAAGGTGGCTTTTTAAGTTTATTTTTCTTGATTGACTGCCATTTTAATTATTTAATATTATGTGATGTGTCTGCTTTTTTTGAAATATTTTATTGGTGTTTGGAGAATTTTTAATAGTTTTTATGAGTTTTTAATTGTTGGATGTTATTCTGTTCATAGCTGTTTAGAAACATTTATTCTGCTTATTAGTATAGTTTTACAATTATTTCTGTGTGGGGATCTATAGCTGCTTGCTAGTTCTGTTTTCCTAATAAGAGGTGTATTGGTTTTTAGGGCCTGATTTAATATTTGTAGTGTTGCCTTTTCATAGATAGGGTTGTTCCTGTTTGAATGTATTCCATAATACAGGTGAAACTGTGCGGATTAGTTTATGTGCATTACTACAGATCCTGGGAGTATGTTAGGTCGGTTCTGTGTCTGTTACCGAGATGAGATATTTTACTAGCATGTAAGAGTTTTATAAGTCTTATTTGTTGTGTTTTCTCAAGAGGACATGCATTGGTGGTAAACTGCTGTCTTTTCATAAGCAGGGCTATTGAGCCTGGAAGTAGAAGGAGTTTGAGTTACTGTTACTGAGATGACACCAGAACCAGAATATCTTTTTTGTAGGGTGAGTTGAATAGGGAATGTCATAATTCTGCTTTACATCCATTATTGTGGGTCAGGGGGGTTCCCGTGGATGCAAACTGTACTTTTACATCTAGCCCCGTGACGATCATGGGTCAGTGTGTCACGCATGTGAGAACCATCTGTCAGGTGTGTCCCGACAGAAAAAAGGTTGAGAACCACTGCACTAGACGACTGAATATCCTCATGAACAATGGATCTCTGTACTCCTTCAAGTATTTAATAAGACCCACCCCTGATTCTGCAATTGTTTACACTACTGGTTTACTGCGTTCTTAAGCCTTTCTTTCCAGCTGTCTATGCCTCCAAGTTTACCATCCTTGTTAAATGTAACTTTGTTCTTCTTGTTCAATTTATTATTTATTACTGTTTTTGTTCAGTTCCCCTGTTCGATGTAAACCGATCTGATATGGTCATCTAACCATGAAGGTCGGTATAGAAAAGTGTTAAATAAATAAATAAATAAATGGCCCTGTATATTTTTTAAAACTGACGTCTCCCACCCCAGAACCAATGGATAGGGAAGAGTATTAGGTACCCTAGGCAAACCTTACAGCCTTGCATACATGCCACCCACATCTCCCCATATCCTTTACAGACACACACAATTAAATTATGCATTTATAATACATTTTTCATGAAAAAGAACATTCAAAAGTACAGTCTGCTGAGACAAAAATAACACTTACAACATGCATATTATATTTACATACACTCGTGTGGTGTCTACCAGAAAACTCTGCAAAAAAGACAATTGGAACTCCTATGGAATTAGGCTTTTTTTAAAATGCATATTGGGTGTGAGCTTGGCCCTCAGAAAGCCATGAACAAATAGAATTACCATTACAATATAGTAAACCTCCCATACCAAAACAACCCCAACAACCTTATCTACGAAAAGGCAACACTGTACATATTACACCGGGCCCTAGAACACCAATAAAAGCTCTTATTAGGAAACCAGGCTGCTATAGATCCTTACACAGAAATAACATGCCAGCAAAATACCTCACTTTGGTCACGTATGCAGAACACAGACAGACCCTCACAGAATAAAGAGACCAGAAAGTATAAACAGAAATGTGCTGAGAAGAACTGAAATGGAACCCACAACAAGCCACCCTCTATATGCAGAGCAACAATGGAAATACAGAAGCAGTACCATTCTTCATAAAAAACATCAAATAATAAAATCAAGAAATATAAATCAATCATAATAGTAAAATTATATTCATAAAAAAAGTTCAAACTGCTAATGAATAGAATAAACAAAATTTCCCAAACACCATTCAAAATATCTGATGAATAAAAAATCCAACAATTAAAAAATGTTCTTTCCCCCCCAAATTAAATATTTCAAAAGAGCAAAATTATCAAATTATACCCAATAATTAAAACTAATAAGGATTTTAAAAATCTCCTGCTCTCCATACCTATGATCTTCTGATTTTCATTCACCCTGAAATTGTTGCAGATTGGGGAAAGTAGGGATGCCCAAATGTTATCTTCTCTCTCACACACACGCATAAAAACACTCTAAAATATACAGGCTCCCTCTCCCTCACAGATACATTATATATGTGTGTGTGTGCCTGTGAGAGCCTATATGTGACACATGGGCTCTCACAGGCACATAAAAATTCACACAGGCTCTCACACAGACACACACATAGGCTCTCACACAGACACAGACTCATGCACAAATACACAGGATCTCAGACACACACGTGCTCTCAGTCACTCACGCACATAAACACATGACCTCCTGTTGTCTTTGGGCCGGCCCCACGGGCCTTCCTGTTTGGAGGAGGGAGAGTGAAAGCAACCAGAAGATGGGCCTCTCCGATGGCTGCTGGCAGCTTGAGCGCCGGCGGCTTGCAGCTTCTCTTCTTCTTTGGCTGCCAGCGGCCTCGCGGTCTCTCCTGCTGCCACTGCCTTGCCACCTCCCACGGGTGTGCTGCCCCATGCACACCCGGGGGAGGTGGCAAGGCAGTGGCAATTGTACACCCAATTACACCGGGCCTGCTTTTTTGTTTCCCTGTCTCGCTCTATCCCGCTGGTAGCTACTACAAGCAAGTATTAATCTCTCAGGATTTCTATAAAGCAATTATGTAAACAGGTTTCCAAGGAGGCAGTCATTCCTGAACTTTTAAGGTGCTGAGAGGAGGTGGGATAATTACCTGCCAAAATTAAACAGAAAGATGTGGACCTCAAACTTTTACAGGATTATCCCAAGAGAAGTGTTGTTTCCCTGTTCAAATTAGCTTTTTTAAAGTTGCAGGGGACCATGGAATGGCTGTGACTCCAGTGCACCTTCAAGGGCTGATTCAGATGTGACATTAACCTGCTGCTAAGGGAGGGGTTCTGAGGAAATGTGAGGGGCACAGGCTCCTGATGCTACCTTGCAGCTATACCCTTTCTCTTAACAGAGTGTGAATTCAAAGTTGATTAGAAATAATTAGGCCCTTACATCTAAGTTTGAAGGTTTTCAGAAGCATCAGAGAAGAATAAGTCTGAAATTTGTTTTTAACTTTTTTGACCTCTTGCAATATCTCCTGAAGAAATATTTAGAAAGTATCTAATGGAAGCTTTGAAATATCCTGCGGAGGCTCTTCCTCCAGCTGTACATATTTACTAGTTACCTTGCCCTCATTAGCCACCTTCTCTTCTTTCTCCCTACACCCTTCCTCATGAACTCTGCTCATTAGGCAAGGTGCGCCTATCTGTGTATGTCTTCTTCACTGCTATCTTCCAACTCCACACTTTCCACCTTGCTGTGCTGGATGCCAGGAATAGACGTTGTGAGTCGGTGCGTCATGCTCCCTCTCTGATCATATTCAAACTCAGGCCTAGATTCACTAAACTGTGATATTTTAATCGCGGAAGGGCTCACTATTGCGGGAGGCGGTCCCAAGATATTTTCCCCCTCTCCGACAAGATATCGCAGCAGTATTGCTGCATTCTTGTGTCTCACGGAAAAAGTCCTTGAGACAAAGAAACATGGCACATGTCAATGTGAGATGGTGGCCCCCAGTGCACTGGACCACCATTGCTTTAAAGGGCCCAGTGGCCCAACATAGCTCCCCCCACAAGTGTAAAAAAAAAGTCACAAGGGGTCTTATTAAACCTCCCCTGCCCACTCTGGGGCTGCCATTTGGAGGCGGCACCAGAAAAAAAAATTAAAAATAGAAATAAAGGTGCCACACAACAATGACCCTCTCCTCTGCCCAATCCCCTCCTCAATTAGGCAAAGCCCCCCACTCTGGGTCCCTTAGCTGTCTCACGAAGAAGTGATCCCCCTTTCCATATAAAATATAGGCCAGTGAAGCCTATCTCCCCTCTCCCCCCCCCCCAATTCCCCCAAAATAACCTGATTGCCTAGTGGCCCCTTCATCTTGCACCCCCTAACCTTTAAAATAAGCATTGGTGGCCAGCAGGAAGTCCCAGGGCAAATGGTCAGTGCCATTTTCCACAATGGCATCAATTAGGCCTTGCCTCTATCATGTGATAGGGGCAAGGTCCAGGACCAGACCAAAGCAATATGACCTAGGATTTGCAAAATTCATACATGCAAATGGCACACAAAACAGCTTATTGTAATGGCATGGGTTTCAGGCCCAAATATTGCATGATGTCACCGCAATAGGGCTATATCACGCGATATTACCACAATAGGGCTATATCACACAATATACACCATTTATCGCGCAATATACACTGTTTAATGTGCTTTGTAGCCCTATTGCACCTTAATAAATCTCCCTGTCAGTTTATAAACTCATCTTTATGAAACTGCTTTTAAATCGTAAGTACTTCTCTACAATAAATACACTTCTCATAGACTCTTATTTGTAATGCATGTCTTGACTAAATTGTAAGTTCCACGGGACAGGGACTGTCTTTATGTGTTTCTGTAGTGCTTTAAAAGTGAAAAATAGTGGTGGTAGTAGTTGCAGTAGTAGTCATAGTAGTAAAAGAAACTCGCAGAGAGGTCAGAAAGGGATTATCAGATTGGTCTTTTAAATCTGGACAGTTTGGACATCAGTCAGATCCTTCAGACCTCCCTGAAGGCTAAAGCTGTTGCTGTAACTTTGTTAGTCTCTCACATTCTCAAGCCCAACAGGGATAACACCTTAAAAATACTTATTCGTCATAAAGCTAAATCGCTTTTAGATTTGATAACCTGTGTCTTTCCAGATACCTCCAAGGCTATTCAACATAAGCTTAAACTATTTCTTTCACAGCACTAAGCAGTATTGACTGCAGGAGCCAGGTTTTTTCTCATGTACCCTTGTAAGTGCCTAGTTAAATACCATGGAGTTAGATACCTTTTCTCTGAGCCTAATCATTTAAGATTATTCTTTAGGGATGTGCATTTGTTTTAAATGAATGGGTAAAATATAATGAATGAAACCATTTTTGTTTAATTTATGGACCTCTGAAATGAATGGAAGGTATGCTTGAATTAAACAAAAATTTTGCTTTCATACCTTTATGTTTCCCATTCATTCTATGACCCATTGAAAAGTGCTGCAGTGAGACTAGTAAGTATAACAACAAGAAATTCCTGAGTGAGTAGTGGCCAGGACAGAGCCAAGGTAGAAGAAGAAGGCAAGTAGACAGGACAAAGGACCAATCAAGGTAAAGCTACCCTGGTCCTGACAATACACCTTAGATGTCTTATTACCACTCAGCCTTGCTGCCATATCCAGATTCTACACCTTAGGGGTCTTGTTGATAAAAGTTATTTTTAAGTAACATATATAGAAACATAGAAATGACGGCAGAAGAAGACCAAACGGCCCATCCAGTCTGCCCAGCAAGCCACGCAGTTTATCCATTCCCCCCCCCCACCACCACCTTTTTCCCCCTCCCACCCATCACTATTGGCTTCCAGCACCCTCCGGCCCCAACTCCCTTCCACCCCTCCACCAATGCAGAGAGCAGCGCCGTATCCGCATCCCAGTGAACATCCAGCTCAATCAGGGGTAGCAACCACTGCAACAAGCAGGCCACACCCCTGCCCCATACTCTTACCCACCCCTGCTTTGTTTGTTTGTTTGTTTTTTGTTTTTTTTTTGGAGATGGCAGCCCTCCATCCCTCTGCTCCGTGAAGGCGGAACACCAACCACTGGCCACTGGCATCCCGCTCCGTGAATGCCTCTGTGGCTACTGCCGCTCCGTGCAGTGTTTTGCTGCCTGAAGGTGGAACACCGACTACTGGCCACTGGCATCCCGCTCCGTGAATGCCTCTGTGGCTACTGCCGCTCCGTGCAGTGTTTGAATGCCGCTGTGGCTACTGCCGCTCCGTGCAGTGTTTGAATGCCTCCATTTTATTCACGCCCTCTAGACTTGATGGATCCACAGTGTTTACTCACACGCCCCTTTGAAGTCCTTCACAGTTTTAGACTTCACCACTTCCTCCGGAAGGGCATTCCAGGCATCCACCACCCTTTCCGTGAAGAAATACTTCCTGACATTGGTTCTTAGTCTTCCTCCCTGGAGCCTCAGCTCGTGACCTCTGGTTCTGCTGATTTTTTTCCAACGGAAAAGGTTTCGCGTTGTCTTTGGATCATTAAAGTTTTTCAAGTATCTGAAAGTCTGAATCATATCACCCCTGCTCCTCCTTTCCTCCAGGGTGTACATATTTAGATTCTTCAATCTCTCCTCGTATGTCATCCGATGAAGATCCTCCACCTTCCTGGTTGCCCTTCCTTGTACCGCTTCCATCTTGTCTTTGTCTCTTTGTAGATACGGTCTCCAGAACTGAACACAGTTTTTTGTAGAAGAGGTGGTGGATCTCAGTGGAGTCATGCCCCAGTGGTGTTTAAAACACATCACCACTGAGGTATGAGCCCACTGACCTCCCTGCTTAATTCTCCTCAATACCTCTTTGGAGCGAAGCTGGCAGGGGAGGTAATGGGATCATACCTCAGTGGTGGTGGCCTCTCTGTCTCTGTCTCTTTTTAACAAATACAACCTCAGAGGAATGACTCTGCTGAGATCATCTGCCTCCTTTCCCCAAATGCCACCACTGAGGCATGACTCCCCTATCTCCCCATGCCTGCTTTGCCACACCTATGGCATGCCAATTTCTAACCCCAACCAATGAAGCTATGTGTGGTTTGTGTGATGGAATCAGTTAGGCTAGAAATTCCCACGTGTTGCTGTTGCTGAGAGAATTGAGCCTGCAGTGAGGCTCTGCCCTGCACAAGCAATGGATAACTGTTAGGCTTTTTAATACTTTGGAGGGTGGGGATCTCCACGATGACTTTTTTGCAATTAAAGCAAGACTTTCAGCTCCTAGGGCTATTAGGCTATTTCTTTGTTTCTTTGGTACTAGTTATCTCTCCTTTTTCAGGACTCTTAGTGCTTCCTGCTGTGAGTTGATGCAGGGGAATGCTTTCTGAGTTTGGGCCTCTATGAAGGGGCCCAGAGCAAATGGTGACGCTGGCACAATAATGCCCATTGAAGTGGGAAGGTTTGGATTGTTTTCTGCACTTTATGAGCAGACTCAGGCTTGTCTGGATAGAGAGGGGCCAAGCATAAACTCCTGCACAGACCAGGAAGACTAAAAGGACTTTTCTTCCTGTACAGTAGTGTCTGACGCACATAACCTGCTTATTCTCAAAATAAGCGCTGGCTAAGCTTGCGTCTTACCAAATGGGACCAGCTGAGCAGCTGAAAAGATGCTAGTGCTCTCTTTCCTGCCAGCATGCAAATCAGAAATTCCTTACCCTGGTTCTCCTCTCTCCATTGGCACCACAAGTTCTATTTTATTGTCTTTAGTTGGCACTTTAACAGTTTTGAGTTATAAATGTTTTGCACTTGACGTTTGTTTTCTTTATTTCTTCTGCTGAAGGAACAGATCCTTGGCTGTAGTACATTTCTGATAATTGCTCTATGACAAGGGGGTATATGAATGTTTATTTTTTTGAGGCATTTAGAATACTATCATATTCATAAACTAGCAGCAGGGTGGTTGTGGAAGTGTGGCCCAACTGGCAGTGCTGGGAACACCGCAGGACTCAGCATTGCATCTCTTCCAGCCCTCGACCTTGCATCTTGGGCCTGGACAGGAGCAGCAGTGTGGTGGTTGTTGGAGACACCGCGGGACTCGGCATTGTATTCTTATCACACTGATAATCGTAAAGCAATAGAAAAATTTAGTATGAATTACATGAGCCTCACCCATGAGACATGTATCAATAGGCAGTATATATCATTAATCAATTAGTCTTTAAACAATTTTATGTTACCAGTCACTACTGGCTAACTATGTACTAACTATGTATTATTAAATGTGCCTCTTTGTAAACCATTATGTGGTAAATAACTTAATGACGGTATAGCAAACATTTTAAATAAAAATAAATAAAATAAACCATTCCAGCCCTCGATCTGGCATCTCAGTCCTGGACAGCAGCATCAATGTGGTTGGTGAAGTGTGGTCTAATTGACGGTTTTGTGGACAGAGCAGGCAAATGCAGTTAGTCAATCATAGTCACTGGATGTTGATGGATGCTGGATGTAGGCGCCATTGCTGTTATTGAGGCACAGCATGCAGAAAGGCAGAGCAACCAGCAGCTACAGGACCCTCACAGTCCAGTCATTCATCTTGCCACTCACATGGCAAATCTGGATAGCCAAGCAAAGGCAGCTTAATTTTAAGGAACACTAGCTTCTCCATCAAGTGTGGTGACAACCTGGAGCGATGAAGGCTTATGATGACTCCTGTCATGGAAAACACTCTTTCACTGGGGACACTCGGTGGACAAGAGAGATACCACTGAGCCACTCTCGCTAGGTCTGGCCAGATGTTAGACTTGTAAGACGAATTTGCCAGCACATCTTTCTCCATTTCCTTGATGGTCTCAGTGAGATAGCAGCTCAAATCTCAGTGACAGCTATCTCCTTTGGTGGTATTGGACATGAATCTTTCTTCCCAGCTGCTTTAGCAATCGCCTGGGACAGAAGTGAGGATTGTTTCTGTTTTCCTGTGAAGGGTGTGCTGGGTGGCGATGACGGGGTGCTGCTCTGACTTGCATTGCTAACTGACCTGGACAGTAAGGGTGTTTCCTCCTGTGCTTCATCCCTCCTCTGCCTCAACCTGTGGCACTCCAGTTGACAGACTTCCTCTGCCGTGTCGGAGGATAGACTTCAGGACTACACATGCCATTAATTTGGAGGATGGACTTCAGGACTACGCATGCCATTAATTTTCTTGTGGACTGAGATAAGTGCAAGCATTAGTTGTTTCATATCATACAGTGTCTACTCTTGCGATATAGCCCCGGAGGGAGAATATCTTTCCAAAAAGAGTTTTCACTAGAGTTCTCATAATATAGCTGAATTGATATTTTTGTAGACTTTCTCTGTCAGCATGCTCTTCATATGTGTCAGATTGTTCATCTCCAGTGCATGTCTCCCTTTCACATGTGGGTTTATGGTCAGAGGTCCTAGTCTCTCTGTCACCTGCTTTTCCAAGGACACCAAACAGCACTGCACCTCACCTCTCATTCCCGCTTCCTGTTGAAAGCCCTCCAACTTTTCTAACAGGATGTTTATAATTGGGATGACATCTCCCAAGGTGTGTGGCTTGTAGCACTCAGCTCCTCTGTGGCATCCTTAAAGGGCTTCAGGATTTTCACAAGCTGTCTCATGACTGACCAGTCATGATGCCCTAGGGGAGCCTGCACGCCTATCTCCATTTCCCGAGACAGATCATGCAGGGGTGTCTGCTGCTCCACTAGCTTCTGCAGCACCATGTAGGTTGAATTCCAGCGGGTGCCCACATATTGAATGAAACACTTGTGAGGCATCTTTAATTCCTCCGGCTTTTCATGGCGGTCACCCGCCTTCATGCTTCGGTGGAAGTATCCAGCTATTTTTCTACATTTCTCTAGTAAGCCGTGCAGGTAGGCATGCATGCTCTGGATCCCTGGACCCAAATCCCAGGGCCGCCTTCACCGCTAGGTGCAGGGTGTGAGCAAAGCATCATACACCTGATATCCACCATGGGATATTGCCTTGACCATATTAAAGCCATTGTTGGTGACAAAGAAGCCTGCGTTGAGACTTCTGACTCTCTGATCCAGCTGCCAGCCCACCAGCATTTCTCGAATTGCTGCTAAAATATTGGCAGAGGTGTGGGAACCGTTCGCCAGGTAATTGTGCAATAAAGCCCATCTGTGTCCTGTTGCTCCGGCCCCTGTGGAGCTTCTGCCTGCCCCTACCTTGTGTGCGGCGTTTGTGCATGTTTATATGTCACTTGTGAAATGGACACTGCTCTCCAGTGCCTTCACCAGCAGCACCTGCACACGGCCTTGACAATGTTTATACAAACTGGGGATGACCTTTCTGCTGAAAGTGGTCCTGGAGGGCACTTTATAATTTGGCACTAGAAGCTGCAGCAAACGCCTGATACCACGTTCTCAATGACCTGCAGGGGCTGATCATCTAAAGCGATCATCTCACAGATAATCCTTGTCACCACTTTGGATGCTGCCTGCCTCTTTCCCTGTGACAGTGCCACCAAACACCTCCCCATTTTCTCCGTTGTGGGCTGTCGCTTCTTAGCTATAGTTGGGGACTGCTGCTGCCGGCCTGACGCCTGACTGGTAGAAGGAGCCGAAGTCTTGAAAGGAACTTAAGGAACACTTGTCCCCTTTTCAAAGACTAGTGTCCTCTTTCTTACAGAAGTGGCCCCCCCTGACTACTACAACTACAATCCCCAGGTGCATATCGAAGGGGATGTTGTTTCTTCAGGTGATGCTCCATTCCAGTATTGCTTAAGTGAACCAGTTCCTTCCCTCAGCCGAAGTCCTTTGCACAATAGTTACAATGCACAAAGCATGGATCCTCCCTCATTTGAAAATGGCTCCAGATCACAGATTTATTTCGTGATCCCTTGCCTCTATCTGCATCCTTTGGGGTGTACGGTGCTGCTGGCAGTGAAGTGGGGGTGGTCACAGATGAAGCCTGAAGAACTGCAGCAGAGGATTCACTCATCCTCTATTCCTGCGGTATCAGTGTGGCCTGCTCTCTCTCACTAACATGTCCCCCTGCCTGTCTCTCTCCTCTGTCAGTGAAGTGGATGCTAGCACAGTACTGACTAAACCTCCTAATACAGGATTTTCAGCTAATGCTTCTCCCATCTCTGCTTCAGGAAATCATTTGAAGGGAGATTCATCATGCTCTGAATCAGAAGAGGATGGCAAAACTGATCATAAGCAATTGCCATGCTGGGTCAGACCAAGGGTCCATCAAGCCCAGCATCCTGTTTCCAACAGAGGCCAAACCAGGCCACAAGAACCTGGCAATTACCCAAACACTAAGAAGATCCCATGCTACTGATGCAATTAATAGCAGTGGCTATTCCCTAATTAAACTTGATTAATAGCAGTTAATGGACTTCTCCTCCAAGAACTTATCCAAACCTTTTTTGAACCCAGCTACACTAACTGCACTAACCACATCCTCTGGCAACAAATTTAAGAGCTTTATTGTGCGTTGACTGAAAAAGGTTTTTCTCCAATTAGTCTTAAATGTGCTACCTGCTAACTTCATGGAATGCCCCCTAGTCCTTCTATTATTCAAAAGTGTAAATAACCGATTCACATCTGCTTGTTCAAGACCTCTCATGATTTTAAAGACCTCTATCATATCCCCCCTCAGCCATCTCTTCTCCAAGCTGAACAGCCCTAACCTCTTAAGCCTTTCCTCATAGGGGAGCTGTTCCAGCCTCTTTATCATTTTGGTTGCCCTTCTCTGTACCTTCTCCATCGCAACTATATCTTTTTTGAGATGCAGCGACCAGAATTGTACACAGTATTCCAGGTGCGGTCTCACCATGGAGCGATATAGAGGCATTATGACATTTTCCGTTTTATTAACCATTCCCTTCCTAATAATTCCTAACATTCTGTTTGCTTTTTTGACTGCTGCAGCACACTGAGCTGACAATTTTAAAGTATTATCCACTATGATGCCTAGATATTTTTCCTGGGTGGTAGCTCCTAATATGGAATCTAACATCGTGTAACTACAGCAAGGGTTATTTTTCCCTATATGCAACACCTTGCACTTGTCCATCTTAAATTTCATCTGCCATTTGGATGCTCAATCTTCCAGTCTTGCATGGTCCTCCTGTAATGTATCACAATCCGCTTGTGATTTAACTACTCTGAATAATTTTGTATCATCCGCAAATTTGATAACCTCACTCGTTGTATTCCTTTCCATATCATTTATATATATATATATTGAAAAGCACCGGTCCAAGTACAGATCCCTGAGGCACGCCACTGTTTACTAGGGATGTGAATCGTTTTTTGATGATTTAAAAAAATTGTCCGATATTTTTTAAATCATCAAAAATCGTTAAGAGTATGCGATACAATAGAAATTCCTGAACCCACCCAAAACAGTTTTAAAATTGCCTGGTGGACCAGTGGGGGCGCAGGGAGCGATCTCCTGCTCTCGGGCCGTCGGCTGCCACTAATCAAAATGGCGTCGATGGCCCTTTGCCCTTACCATGTGACAGGGTATCCGTGCCATTGGCCGGATCCTGTCACATGGTAGGAGCACTGGATGGCCGGCGCCATCTTGTGCTCCTACCATGTGACAGGGGCTGACCAATGGCACCGGTAGCCCCTGTGACATAGTAAGGGCAAAGGCTATCGGCGCCATTTTGAATACTGGCAGCCGACGGTCCGAGTGCAGGAGGTCACTCCCTGACCCCTGCTGGACCACCAGGGGCTTTTGGCAGGTCTTGGGGGACCCTCCTGACCCCCACAAGTCTTGCCAAAAGTTCAGCGGGGGTCCGGGAGCGACCTCCTGCACTCGGACCGTCGGCTGCCAGTATTCAAAATGGTGACGATAGCCTTTGCCCTTACTATGTCACAGGGGCTACCGGTGCCATTGGTCAGCCCTTGTCACATGGTAGGAGCACAAGATGGCGCCAGCCATCCAGTGCTCCTACCATGTGACAGGATCCGGCCAATGGCACGGATACCCTGTTACATGGTAAGGGCAAAGGGCCATCGGCGCCATTTTGATTAGTGGCAGCCGACGGCCCGGGAGCGGGAGGACGGCCCGGAGTGGGAGATCGCTCCCGGGACCCCCACTGGACCACCAGGTACCTGTAAAAAGTTTTTTGGGGGGTCGGGTGGGTGGGGGAAGCTAAGGGGTTAGCTTTAAAGGGTCGGGGTGGGTTTTTTGTTTATCGGCTGGGGCGCAGCCGATAAACAAAACTGCGATCGGGCCCGATGGAAAAAAACCCACATGTGAATCGGAACCGGAATCCGAACTGATTCCGGTTCCGATTCACATCTCTACTGTTTACCCTTTTCCACTGAGAAAATTGACCGTTTAATCCTTCTTTCTGTTTCCTGTCTTTTAACCAGTTTGTAATCCACGAAAGGACATGACTTTTTAGTTTTTTTAGAAGCCTCTCATGAGGCTTCTGCTGCACTAAAGGTTTGCGGTGCTGGTTTCGGTTTCACCACTTGTACCTGTACTTCTATAGGCACTGGGGATTGTCCTCTGCTGCCACTAGTACTACTAATGCCTTCCCTTTCCCTCTCCTCTGAGATAGCAGGATCTGGATGAGACATTGATGGAACAACTGGCATGTCCTCTCCAAATTTCAACTTCTTGTGGCTTAACATGCATGTCTCTCCTGCTGACATTTGGGATTTGAAAAAATTCCTCTTTATCTTAGTGGGGGATTCCCTGTTTTTCTAGCAAATCTCCTGCCAACAACTGCGGGCTTCCTACGTCCTTTGCCTGACATGATGGATTTTTTTTCCTGCTGCAGTGTTAGACAAAGGTGTTGTCAATTAATCTTTATTTCTGAAAATTTGGTGGTTAGTCACATTGATGACACTAGTGTGATGAACTACTACAGCGATCTTTATGTGTGTAAGGTTGGATGGAGCCAGCTATGCAGCTATGGGGCTGATGTAATAAAACTCATGCCAAAACTGTCGCAAAATGTTAGTGCCGATTTTTAATACTGCATGTGTTAAAAACACACAGTCCCACTCAATGCAGTAAACTAATGGTATGCAAATCAAACTGGTGCTAAAAATCCATGGTAATCCCAAAAACCACATCAAAATCCTCATTAAAAATATGATAACAATGGCGGTAAAAAAACTGTGCTAGTTTGAAAAATGCTGCTATGTTCCCTATTAGTTGATAGACGTGACCTAAACAGGCCTATGGTCTGACTGACAGTACCTAGATGTCCATCTGTTTTCTTGGAAACTCCTCCTATCAGAGAATTTAATGGCAGCTTCTTCCTGTTGTAGAGATGGACCCCTGGCCTGAGGAGGTGTTGGCGACACCCGTGGGGGAAACCCTAATGGGTCCCCACCATCGGGAGGCGAGGCCAAGCGGGAAGCAGAGGTTGACTGGAGCTTCGCCAATACCAGCCCTCGTTCCCCGCAGGTTGAGCCCTTGGGTGCTGGGGCCGGCTGGACTTAGGCGGGCCTCCGTGTGGTTGATCCCGGAGAAGATGTCCAGAGGCAGAGTGCCAGGTGGTAGCAGAGACGAAGGGTTCCGGAAGGATGAAGCAATAACCAAAGTCAGATCCAGACGAAGGGTCGAGGCTGGCAGCTAGAGGCAAGGTCAGGTCCAAGCAAAGGGTCGAGGGCAGGCGGCTAGAGGCAAGGTCAAATCCGAGCAAAGGTCAAAGCCAAGGAGGTCCGTCAGAAGGTAAGCAGGAACAAGAACAGGAGCTGGAGCAGGAACTGGTACAGGAACTGGAACAGGAGTAGCAACAAAGCACATGACAGGGAAGCGTAGAGACCTGTTGCCAAGGCAGGGTCTGAAAGTCTGAGTCTGCCTTATATAATGGAGCTGGCTGATGTCATCATCTGGGGCCGCAGATGGCTTTCCCGCTGTGACCCCTTTAAAGTCCAGAGAAGCGCACATGCTCACACCAAAGGCCAACAGGCCAGGGAAGAGGAAGTGACGTTGTCTCGCTGCGGCGCACATGGGGAGGCCCGGCAGGCCCTGGAGGAGGCTACTGCAGCACAGGAGGATCCCAGGAAAATGGAGAGAGCACAGTCATGTAAGCGACTGCCCACTGCCGCCAGGACCTGGTGTCGGGGGTGAGTGAACCCGGCCGCAAGCCTGCCACGGCCATGGAGCGCAACACTTCCAAGGCCATTTTGTCGGTGCTGGGTGGTGTTAGGTGATCTCTGGACTAGGTATTGGAGGTTTTGTAGCTGTTGGAGTTAATGGTTGTTCAGCTGTGAGTGCTGAGTAGTGTCTTTTGAGCTGCTTGTTTTTCCCTTGCTGTTTCCCATCCTTTTGTCTTTTGTCTTTGTTCTTGAGTGAATCCTTAGAGTGTATCTGATATTTTGTTGATCTGCAATTGTCTGTCTTTTTCTCCACTTCTGTGTTTAGATTCCTGAAAGAGCAGAGTGGGTGTTTTTGGCTGTGGAGGGAATGGAGCATGACAAAGGGTGTGTGTGAGTGGGAGAGCAGATGGGCGAGAAAGGTGGGGGAGTGGTGACCGAGAGGATAGGAGGCGTGTGATGTATGAGTTGGTGGAGTATAGCCAGGGAGGGGAGATGGGGGTAGGAGGAGAATGGAATGCATGAGATAGGGGCTAAAGTTAGGGGAGGAAGAAAAGGAAGCGGAGAGAGGGAACCTCCTACCATGGGAACATCAACACAACACAACTTGGGGATCTTAGCAGACAACTGCCAATGGTAAAGTGGAGTGGCTGCATTTGTGTCAAGAATGCTGGCATCCAGTTGTCTAGTTACAACTGGATGTCAACCATAGTGTGGTTTGCACAAGTGCACTGTCTTCTTAGGTTTGTAGTGCTCCTCCATAGTGGTCAAGACCGCAGAACCAGCTTTTTAAAATGCCAAATGTATGTTCTATGACTGCTCTGGTTCTCATGCGTACCTTGTTATACTGGATTTCCACTGCTGTCCATGGCACAGACAGAGGCATAAACCGCAATGCTTTGCAGCTGTAACCAGCATCTCTTGTAAAAAAATTGGAAAGTGTGTACTATTCTGCTTATGGTACCTACCCCAGAGAGCTTACACATATAGTGGAATAGCCACTGCTATTACTAGCAACAGTAGCATGGGATAGACTTAGTTTTTGGGTACGTGCCAGGTTCTTATGGCCTGGATTGGCCACTGTTAGAAACAGGATGCTGGGCTTGATAGACCTTTGGTCTGACCCAGTATGGCATGTTCTTATGTTCTTAGTATTCACTTTGGCACCGTACACCAGAAAGCCTGTACTATTCTGCTTACCCGCCCCAGACAGCTTACAGGTGAAGTGTTTTTGCACCATGTGCTAAAAATTGTGTAATACTCTGCATTCGGCACTCACCCTAGAGAGTTTATATGTACCCATCCCAGACAGCTGACATTTGATTATATAGCTGAATAGTACATGCTTTTGGCAGCAAACACCAGAAAGTGTGTACTATTACATTTTTTATACCCATCCCAGAGAGCTTACATTTGAATATTTTAGCTTATATTTTATTTATTTATTTGAAAAATGTATATACCACATAAGCAGAGTGCAAAGCAGTTAACAAACATAAAAATCTTGACATAAAAATAAACCAAGAAGCTTGTTTGCAAGATCTGTACAAATAAATCTTAATGACTATGCAGGCATAAATATCAAATACATCTCACTGCACTGCAGATACAAATATTACATCCAAATGTAGACACCACCAGCCCTATATAACCTACTCAGTATTTCACAGAGGTTATTAACCTTCAGTTAAATGCCAACTGAATCAAATAGGTTTTTAAGTTTCCTGAAACCCCTGATACATATTGTTAATCTCAGTTGTTCAGGTAAAAAGTTTCCAGTACACCAGGCCCACAGTGGAAGAAAGCTCTTTCCCAGGTTTCATCCAAATGTGGAAACTGTAAGTAACCTGGATTGTGATGATCACAATAAATGAGGAGGATTATAAATTTGGAGCAAAGTGCTAATCCAGAGTGAATCAATATTTTCCATCAGTTTATGGATTAATATAACTGTTTTGTATTTTCCATAACAAAAGAAGCTCAAAGACAAGGAATCATGATATGAAATTGGAAAGATCTCTAGGCCAGAAGAAATGTGAGGAAGTATAACTTTACAGAGGGCAATGGATGCCTGTTATCATATAGCTGCAAAGTTAGCAGTAATTAAAATAGTGACAGAATTGAAGGATGCCTGGAATAGACACAGAGGGTGGAAGTAAGGCAAGATTACCAAATACGTTACATAAAAGGGTAATTAGGAACTAAAGGGACAGGGAGAGAAGATATTCCCACTTTAGAATAATATTTTGGACAAGTATTGCCTTATAAAGGTAAAACACCAATATTTAATCTAATTTTTAGGTTTTATATTTTTATTCTTCTATTGTAGAGTTTTGAGTTTATTTGCAAATATCTTGGACAAAGCAGTGTTGCAAATATCTTAAAGATAAGTTTCTGTGTCTTAAGTCAGCCTGTTAATAGAGAACTGCCTTTTACTCAGGGAGCATTGATATGTGTATTTCAAAGCAGTAACAGCTTAAGTATACAATTATTTCCAGTTTTCAAAATGTTAAGTTAGACTTTATTATCCCAGTCAATACGACAAAGGCAGCATACTGTTTAATAGTGATATCATCAGTGTAAGCCTGCTAACACAGCAGCATGCTCCTTTCATTCCTGCCCATGCTGTTTCCTTTTGAACTGTAAATACCCATCAGGCAGGCATAACAATGAAATGTAGCTGAAAGATTCTGTGTGTGGATGAGATTTTATGCATGTGCGACCAACATAGGTATGTAGAAACCTATTATAAAATCTTGCAAAACATGCAGCCTTTTTAGGATGCTAGCAGGATTCCTTACAGGTTGTGATACTTTTTTTTTATTGAAGCAACATACACATTTTCCAAGGATGCTGTTGCCCATGACATTTTGAGACTATTGGTCCCTTCTTTGGATGGTGACATCCGGAGAAGGGGACCTATGTAGACTTGAAAATTCATATATAACGAAGTGCTTGCAAAATTCTTATGTTGGTTCAGTAACAGACTTCACAGCCTGTAAAGACTCAGGTGGGGTTCATATTCAGTCGTTGTACGGCTCGGCAAGTTAGCTTATCTTATCTGTCTAACTTAGCCGGGATATTCAGTGGCGCAGCAGTGCCGCTGAATATACCCAGCTACCTTAAAGTAAACAGGTTAAATACATCTGACTGACTTTGGGACAGCCCTGTGGCCAGACCAGAATTAGTCAGATAAGTTGTCCGGTTAACTGAATATCAGGGGTAGCCAGATAACTTGTTCAGCTAACTCAACTCCTCCCCATTATGCCCATTCTCCAACCCTGACATATCTGCCTAAATACTTAGCTGGACAAGTCATTTATCTCCCTAAGTGGTTCCTGCTGACCTAGCCAGATATTCAGCGGTGCCACATAGCCAGGTAAGTAGGATTTATCCAGCAAGTAGAACTTATCAGGCTAAGTACCATTTTGAATATCGGGCTTCGTTATCTTCAGGACCAATATGACTAATTGAAGTCAGCACATAGTTTCATTGTATAGTTGCATGGCTGCCATTGCCTTCTGCAAAATACATTTCTTACCATCTAAGAAACAGTTCCCTTTCAAAGGTATATCAGATTCTAATAAACATATCACATGCTACAATTTCTGCATATTTTCTCAACAAATATTTATTTAAAAATGGGCAGAAATTAATATCTGCAGCTTTCATGCAACACTTCTACAATAGTCTCCCTAAAAATAAGGTGCCATTTATCCACTGGTTCTACCTCATTTTAAAAATAAAACAAATTACTATAAATTGTATGCGACCTTGTTAAAAAGAAAGAAAAACCCAGTTATCTTGATTCCGACTTTTATTATTTGCCGTGACATCACACAGCAACCATTAATCCTATTGTGCCATCAGCAATGAAATGCATCAAATTTAAAGTTTTTCAAGCATTGACTGCACAGAAGTTACTAGATATTTCCGTAACAAATTATGTACAATCAAGTGATATGTCAGAAAAGAGCTATCAGAAACCATCAATTCTAAAATCTTTTTAAAATTGTAAAAAGTACTGTTTTGTCGGTACATATTCTAGAGGGAGGTAATGAGTGAATAATTTCTCTGTTTTTCCATGTAGTTGTTGGGGGTAGAAGGGGAGGTGTTGTATTAATACAAGTAGCCATGGGTCACTCTTGCACCTGAGACAGGTACAGGGCTTCTTGTTCATAAGGAGAGGGACTAAGTTCCAAAGGTCCCCAGTAGGGGAATAATATATAATACTTTTGATTGTTTTGATTCGAGGAGGTGGAGTCAAGATGGCGGCGGGACCCTAACACTGCGCTGCTCGGCGTTTTTGTTCTCTTGAAAATTTTCCTCTAAATAATCGAAATGCCGGCGAAAAGGAAGGGGAAAACAAAGACCTATCCCTCCGAATCCCCTACCTTAACCGGGCAGCCGACCATCAAGCAGTGTCTGGAGATAGCTATCAAGCAAGGGCCAGGAGGCCCGGCTGTCGAAGGCAACGGAGGAGAGTTACCTTCGACCTCGGAAGATGTTTCCCTGAGCCCAGACGTCAGACCTCCGCCGCAAGAGCGAGAATCCCAGCAGAAGTCAGCCAGCCAAAGCCCTGAAATGGTAACCTTGGATTTGGTCTTGGAGGGAGCAACTGCCGAGACTGATCCCGCTCTAAGAACGCTGGAATCCTCAACCGGAGAGAGAGATGGGTGCCCGGTGGAGGAAACATCTGCGAGCGGAGGAGAAGGTGAGACGCTGAAAATTCAGCCAGCCTTTGTCATGATTCCAAAACCAGCAAATGTTACCCTTGATTCTATTTGGGACGTGTTGAAGAACATGGGTAATGCAGTAAATGATTGTTCAATGAAAATAACAACTCTGTCTCAACAAATGGAAATAATTTCTAACAAAAGTAATGTTCAAATAAAAGAAAATCAGGAAAAATTCGTGAAAATGGAGGAGGATATAAAGGTAATAAAAGAAGTGCAAAGTTCCCTTATTCAAGATGGAAATTTCTTGAGTAAGAGGGTGGAATTCATAGAGAACAGACTGAGACATTTAAATCTGCGTTTCTTAAACTTTCCCAAAGTGGTGGGGGAATTACCCCGTGTTACGTTGAGGAGATATCTCCTAGAAAATTTAGAATTTGCCTCTGAACAAACCCCACCTATAGACAAAGTTTAATTTTTTGCCAACTAACGCAAAGTCTCAAGTACAAATACAACCGATGGACCTTGAGAATCTCACAGATTACCTTGAATCATCCCATTATGAAATCATTGAAAGAGCTACACTGTTGGTGACTTTTCTGACTGAATTTGATCTTAGTTCAGTCATGAAGAAATATTTCAAAAAAGCGAATAACCCATTTATGGGACAGCCAATAAGAATATTCCCTGATTTATGTAAAATCACTCAACAGAGAAGGAAAGGCTTTTTAGCCCTGAGACAAGAAACCCTAAATATTGGGGCTTCCTTTTATTTAAGATATCCAGCTAAATGTTTAGTTAAAATAAGAGGAGATAATTTTGTCTTTACAGCCCCAGAACAGTTAAAAAAACTCATAGAATCAAGGAAACAGGGAACAGCAACTGGAACCAGTGAAAAGACATAAATAATTGGAATATAGCTATGTAACCCGCTAGGTTATTTTTTCCTATAATTGTTTCTTGTTTTATCTCCTTAAAATTTCTCCACCCCCAATGTTTTGGGGTTTAATGGATACTAAGATAAAAGTTATGTGGTTTCTTTTTGAAATATGTTTTAGTTTCTTGTTAACATGTATATGTATCATGTTGCTTAAGCAAAGTTGTATCTTTGTGAAATTATTTGAAATTAATAAAATATAAATTTAAAAAAAAAATAATAATAATACTTTTGATTGATTTCAAATAGAACTTCACCAGCCTGTTTAATGGGGAAAAACTCCTCTGATTTTCTCCTGGGAAAGATCTAGTAACTTTCACACAGAGGTTTCTACATACCCTCTACTGGTAGAAAACACCTACTGCGCATCCAGAGGAGTGCACAGGACTGGATCACTCTCTGCATTAAAGAATGATTTGGGCCTTCATATCTCCAAATCTGCAAGGGGCCTTACATACCTCTAACTCACTAGCATTTTATTTGTTCATCATTTTCACCACTTGCTTTTAGCATTTTTCTGGAGTCTACAATGAGGGTGCAACTCCTACGAGCTTCTTCTAATGTATTTTATCAATTTTCTGCAAAATCGTAAAATTATCAGCCTAGCTCAGAAATGGACTGGACAACAAGCTTACTTGTTTTTACATTTTTCTGCTGCAATCCAATTGATATCTATACAATTTTTGTCTTGGTTAGAGACATCTGTTTAGTGCTTCCATCCTGATCAAATGGTCAGCTGTCTAGTTTGTTCAAATACTTTTATGGGGATTCAGCATCAGGGAGCCTAGGATGGGAATGCAGAACATAGAAGAGCCAACCAGGAAAAAAACAAACTCAAATGATAGCTCATTTTCACCAAATAAGACTCATTTAGACTCATGCCTGTCATGAAGAACAAAAAGTCAAAGCTCGTGTTGAAGTAGAAAGTCACAATGATCCCTTGGTTCACCATAACTAGTTGGACTCTCGCTGTAAGACAAGCCCATAGATACCAGAAGGAGCATCTCCCCTATAGACATGTCTACTGGAGGCCTACACAACTGTAAGTAAACAACCACAAATCCCAATTAGATAATTAAAAACATAGAAATGACGGCAGAAAAAGACCAAATGGTCCATCCAGTCTGCCCAGCAAGCTTATGGTAGTATCTGCCATGCTGTGCAGGTCACCCCCATACTTATTAGTTTCCCTTTGTGAAGGCTGTGTTGAGAGGCATTGCAGAGGGCTGATATTTGTACCAGTTGTTTAGACCTGTATTGAATTGCACAAGTCTACTTTTTGTGTCATTACTTTCCCTGCTTAGGTTTTCAATAAAAGTAATAGCTGTGATTTTGCTACACTACTATTTGGCAGATGCTTTTTACAAACCCAGATGTGCATGCTCTTTGCCTTTTAATGTTGTCAAATGATAACCCAGTACCACACCTGCAGTGTGTTGTTTCTATCTTCTATTATATCATTGGTTTTGTTAGTATTTGAGCACTCATTTACAGTACATGGGCTTCTAGGCTTAGCAGGGTATTGAAGAGCTTGTTTTCAAAGATCATTTATCCAATCTTCTGCTGCAGAGGATCAGAAAAGGCCTGGAGGAAGCTGCCAGAGGAGGAGAGGGGATCTAAGTAGAAAGATTGTTCCTAAATGATATCCTGTAGTGGAAATACCTTCAGTACCTGAATGTAATCTGCTTTGAAGTGATGAAAAGCTGACTATAAATCAAATAAAATTAAATAAATACAAACAAATACAATACTATGGAACTCCTTGCCTTCCAAGGCTGGCAATATACCATGTCCAATCCAAGGGGTTCTCTATGGATTGGTAGGAAAATGTTTCCCACAGGAATAACTTTGGGGGTTGCATGAAAAAAAGGAAATCACAATCTAGAATGCATGCGCATACACAAAGCACTTACATGAGATCCCAAAGAGACTTTTAGTTTTAAGTACCTACATACATGAAACATTGCTTGTTTTTAGCGTAAGGCTCTAGAACATTTACTACTCTTACTTGGAATAAGCTTATCTTTCATTTAGTGCCTGCACTAACTCTTAACTTTTCCTCCACTAATAAAACTAAGCTGTATTCATACATAACATGCAATTTTGCACTCCAGCACTGTGCCAGAGGTTTGCTGTATTGTGTTACGCTCTAATCTAGTTTCCCCGCTGGCAGTACCCCTATGCACACTTATCTGAAAAGGAGCTTGTGACCAAATGCGTCCCGAAAGATGCTAAGTTCTAAAGAGGATAAATCACTGTATGAAACTTGACCTCCTCAATATGGCTAAAAATACACATAATGTTACAGAACACGTGCACTTTTAGAGAAGGAGTTGTTAAGAGCATGCTTTAGGAAGGACTGGAAAATAATGCATGTAGGTTGAATTGTTAAGTCTATGGGCATTATTTGCCATGCAAAATCAATCCAAAAAACAGGCACAGAAGTCTACGGGTACTTTAGATCCATGTCAGGTTTTAAAGGGAAAGTATGCATGTACTTTCTATTGGACCCAAGAAACAAAGCGGTAGTCGATCCAGCTGGCTGTGTAACAGTAAGACAAAATGAGGATCATCCGATCCTCATTTTGTCTTACTGTACTTTCTATTGGAAATGTGGTGCAAAGTTCATGGTTACTTTGCTTGAAAGTGGATAGTCTGAAAATTGCCCCCATTATAGATCAAAATCTCCTGCAGAGAATGAACCCTGGCTTGGCTGTCAGACCAGGATGGGGGGGAGGACTGCTGACAAAGATTGGGAGTATACTTGGCTATAGCGCTACGTGGTGGAAAGTTGCACTGATGCATTAGTGGAGTCATGAACTCATATTATTATTGAAAGCAACTGTCAGACTGGGCATCATTGTATTCTGTTTTAGGCCACAGTGTCCTGACCTGCATTAGTCATGCTGAATAATTTTCTGAGGCTGAATTTCAGCAACACATTTAATAGCATATTAACTGCATCATATGTCACAAACAACTCACTAAAGAAGAGAGCATAAATACTGAAAGAAAAAATCTCCCTTTAATATGACCATACTGAGAAATCACCCACACAAAGATGTTCCAACATATACAAGTTTTAAAAAATATGCAACCATCTATAGCATTATGAGAAGACATTGTTCTTGCAGTTTCTTGGTAAAACTGACAATAATTGAGCACTAAGGAAGGGCAGCTAATGGAACTGTTCATTAGATCCTTGGCGACTGGAGTGGTGTCACGGGATTGGAGAAGGACAGTTGTGGTATCACAAAAGTGGAATCAGGGAGGAGGCTGGAAACTACAGGCTGGTTAGCCTTACCTCAGTGCTGGGAAAACTAATGTACAGGCAGCTAAAGGAAATGATAATGAACTATCTACAATCCACTAGGTTACAGGATCTGAAGCAACATGGTTTTTACCAGAGGAAGGTCCTGTAAAATGAATCTGATTGATTTTTTTTGATTGGGTGACTAGAGAATAAGATCAAGGAAGAGCCCTCAGTGTGGTTTACTTGGATTTCAGCAAAGCTTTTGATATGATCCTGCATGGGAGGCTCATGAACAAAATAAGAAGTCTTTGAATGGGTTTCAAGGTGGTTAAATGGCTGACAGGTGACAGTGTGTAATGGTAAATGGAACCTACTCTGAAGAAAGAAGAGTGAGAAGCGGAGTCCCTCAAGGACTGGTTCTGGGACCGGTTCTGTTCAATATCTTTGAGTAATAATGCAGAGGTGTTACAAGGTAAAGCAGAGTTGCTTACCTGTAACAGGTGTTCTCCTAGGACAGCAGGATTTTAGACCTCACAGATGGGTGACATCATCAGATGGAGCCCGGCATGGAAATCTTATGTCAAAGTTCACACAGAGCATGCCCAGCATGCCACTATTCGCGCAGCCACGCAGGGTCCCTATATCATAGCGAAAAAGACGATTAAAAGATGAAAACAACAAACTGACAGCGAACCCAACTTTGCGGGGTGGCGGGCGGGTTTCTTGAGAACTAACATCCTGCTGTCCAAAGAGAACACCTGTTACAGGTAAACAACTCTGCTTTCTCCTAGGACAAGCAGGATGGTAGTCCTCACAGATTATTTATTATTAAAGGCTTTTCTATATCGACTTTCTTGATACAAATCAAATCAAATCGGTTTACATCGAACTAAGCAATAACTATAAATAACTATACATAACCAATCAACAAGAGACAATTTAAAGGAGCATAAAAGTTACATTATAACAAGGATGCCTTAACTGGGAGTAGGAAATAAAGAAAGGGTGAACGGAGTTAAATACTATATACAAGGGAGGGAGGCAAAAAGCCGACCTCTTGATAGTTAATAAGTGTGATGTGGCGATTATTTGTTTACATAAGTGAGTGATGGAACAATCTTAGATCAGGCTGTGGGGTTTGTAGTGAGGAAGGCTTGGCAGAACAGCCATGTCTTTAGTTTCTTTTTAAAAGTTAGTAGACAGGTTTCCAGTCTGAGGTCCGGAGGCATAGCGTTCCAGATGGAGGGACCTGCGGTAGAGAATGACCGGTCTCTGATGTTTGAGTGCTGCACAGCTTTGATTGGAGGAACATGTAAGGATCCCTTGTAGGCATCCCTTAAGGGTCTGGCCGTCGAGTGCAATTTGAGAGGGTGAAGCAGATCTAGAGGGGTCTGATGGTGGATATTTTTATGGATGATTGTGAGTGATTTATGAAGAATCCTGAGGTTTACCGGGAGCCAGTGAAGGTCTTTTAGAATGGGTGAGATATGCTCTCTCCAATTGGTATTTGTCAAAATTCTCGCTGCTGCATTTTGGAGCAACTGGAGAGGTTTTATAGTAGAGGCCAGGAGACCTAGCAAAATGGAATAGCGATAGTCGATCTTGGAGAACAGAATGGCTTGGAGGACGGATCTGAATACCAGGCTTTACGCTGCCCCCGGCAATAACAGAAACAACAGCACTCAACCACGTGCCAACGGGCGCAAAAACAGAAGTGCTGTGGGATGCAACGGAAGGCAGCAAGAATCAGATACTAGGCCATTGACGTGGCCTTGACACGGCCTATGAGTAGAACACCCGCCTGCTCATAGCAGAAGGATATACAGTCCGTCAACCAATTAAACAGGGTTTGCTTGCCCACCGCAACAACCAGTCTGTTTTGTCAAAGGAGAGAAATAGTTGCATGGACTGCCTGTGGGCTGCGGTGTACTCTAGATAAAAGGCAAGGGCACACTTGCAGTCCAAGTTGCAGTCCAGGTTGTGCAGAGCCCATTCGCACTGGTGGGAATGGGGCCTCGGAAAGAAGGTGGGCAAAACAATGGACTGATTAGGATATAAATCAGTCAACATCTTAGTCAGGAACTTAGGGTGAATGTGTAAAACCACCCTGTCGTAAAATAATTTTATATAGGACGGATACGTCACCAACGCCTGAAGCTCACTGACCCTGCAAGCGGAAGTGACCGCAACCAGGAAAATTACTTTCCACGTGAGATGTTTAAGCTCGCAGGCACGCATAGGCTCTAACGCGCTAGCACTATGTTGAGGTCCCAGAACACAACAGAAGGACACAGAGGGGACTTTAGTTGCAGCAGGCTCCTCATGAAGCGGCTCACCAAGGGTTGCACAGAAATTGGTGCACCATTTATCCCCCAGTGGTATGCACTGATCGCACTCAGGTGGACTCTGATCTAGGCAGTCTGTAGCCCAGACTCCGAGAGGGAGCGCACAATGTCGTGAGGACTTCCCCAGAATAGAAGTACAGGACCGCGCCGTAACACATGGATTACAAACTGGTTAAAAGACAGGAAACAAAAAGCAGGATTAAATGGACAATTTTCTTAGTGGAAAAGGGTAAACAGTGGAGTGCCTCAGGGATCTGTACTAGGACCCATGCTTTTCAATATATTTATAAATGATCTGGAAAGGAATATGACAAGTGAGGTAATCAAATTTGAGGATGATACAAAATTATTTTACAGCAGTTAAATCACAAGCAGACTGTGATAAATTGAAGGAGGAACTTGTGAAATTAGAAAACTGGGCATCCAAATGGCAGATGAAATTTAATGTGGATAAGTGCAAGGTGATGCATATAGGAAAAATAACCCTTGCTGTAGTTACACGATGTTAGGTTCCATATTAGAAGCTACCACTCAGGAAAGAGATCTAGGCGTCATAGTGGATAATACATTGAAATCGTCAGCTCAGTGTGCTGCAGCAGTCAAAAAAGCAAACAGAAAGCTAGGAATTATTAGGAAGAGAATGGTGAATAAAACGGAAAATGTCATAATGCCTCTGTATCGCTCCATGGTGAGACTGCACCTTGAATACCATGTATAATTCTTGTCGTCGCATCTCAAAAATGATATAGTTACTATGGAGAAGGTACAGAGAAAGGCGACCAAAATGATAAAGGGGATGGAGCAGCTCCCCTATAAGGAAAGACTAAAGAGGTTACGGCTGTTCAGCTTGGAGAAGAGATGGCTAATGGGGGATATGATAGAGGTCTATAAAATCCTGAGAGGTCTAGAACGGGTAAATGTGAATCGGTTATTTACTCTTTCGGATAATAGAAGGACTAGGGGGCACTCCATGAAGTTAGCATGAGGCGCATTTAAAACTAATCGGAGAAAATTCTTTTTCACTCAGTGCACAAATAAACTCTGGAATTTGTTGCCAGGGGATGTGGTTACATAGAAACATAGAAATGACGGCAGAAGAAGACCAAATGGCCCATCCAGTCTGCCCAGCAAGCTTCACACATTTTTTCTCTCATACTTATCTGTTTCTCTTAGCTCTTGGTTCTATTTCCCTTCCACCCCCACCATTAATGTAGAGAGCAGTGATGGAGCTGCATCCAAGTGAAATATCTAGCCTGATTAGTTAGGGGCAGTAGGGGTAGTAACCGCCGCAATAAGCAAGCTACATCCATGCTTATTTGTTGTACCCAGACTATGTTATACAGCCCTTATTGGTTGTTTTTTCTTCTCCCCTGCCGTTGAAGCAGGGAGCTATGCTGGATATGCGTGAAGTATCAGTTTTTCTTCTCTCCTGCCGTTGAAGCAGAGAGTTATGCTGGATATGCGTGAAGTATCAGTCTTTCTCCCATGCCGTTGAAGCAGAGAGCCATGCTGGATATGCATTGAAAGTGAAGTATCAGGCACATTTGGTTTGGGGTAGTAACCACCGTAGTAACCGCCGTAACAAGCCAGCTACTCCCCTCTTTGTGAGTGCGAACCCTTTTTTCTTCTCCCCTGCCATTGAAGCAGAGAGCTCTGCTGGATGTGTGAAGTATCAGTTATTCTTCTCCCCTGCCGTTGAAGCAGAGAGCTATGCTGTATATGCATTGAAAATGAAGTATCAGGCTTATTTGGTTTGGGGTAGTAACCGCCGTAACAAGCCAGCTACTCCCCTCTTTGTGAGTACAAATCCTTTTTTCCACATTTCCTCTTGCTGTTGAAGCTTAGAGCGATGTAGGAGTCACAGTAAGCATGTGTATGTTTATTAAATAAGGGTATTGTGTCCAGGCAGTAGCCATCATTCTGGCGAGTCACCCACTCTTCATTGGCGGCCTCTTGACTTTATGGATCCACAGTGTTTATCCCACGCCCCTTTGAAGTCCTTCACAGTTCTGGTCTTCACCACTTCCTCCGGAAGGGCATTCCAGCAGTTAGTGCAGTTAGTGTAGCTGGGTTTAGAAAAGGTTTGAATATGTTCTTGGAGAAGTCCATTACCTGCTATTAATCAAGTTGACTTAGAAAATAGCCACTGCTATTGCTAGCATCAGTAGCATGGGATATACTTAGTTTTTGGGTACTTAACAGGTACTTGTAGCCTGGATTGGCCTCTGTTGGAAACAGGATGCTGGGTTTGATGGACCCTTGGTCTGACACAGTATGGCAATTTCTTATGTTCTTATGACTTGGTTTTCGGTCTGGATCAAGATTACTTTGTGAGACAAGTGATCCTGGAACACTGAGAGGGCGTACTGGATCTCTCACAGCTCCAGGAAGTTTATTTGACAACACGCTTCCTATTCCGACCACAAGCCTTGCGTGCGGAGACTGTCCACATGTGTTCCCCAGCCCAAGGTGGAGCCGTCGGTCGTTGGAATCACTTGGGGAGATGGAGGTTGGAAGGGAAGACCTGTTTCCAAGCTGGGCAGCTTCTCCCACCAGAAGAGGGAGGCCTGGAGCGGTTAGGTAACTCGCACCAGTGCTGAGAGGGCCTGGGTGGCTTGAATTCACTGAAAGCAAGGAGTCTACTGCGCGACGCGCATGGCTAGTCAGGCAACTGGGGTGACATGTATGGAGACTGCCATGTGCCCCAGCACCCTGGCAGAGACTTTCCGACTCTGACGGACCAAGTGCGCCAGTGATGCCAGGGCCTGGGCACAGTCCCAGGGAAGAAAAACCCTGGCTAAAGTAGTATCCAGCATGGCTCTGATAAATGCAGCTGCTGGGACGAGCTGAGATGAGATTTGCGGAGATTGATGATGAACCCCCAATGATTGCAGCACCTTGGCTGTGAGGCAGAGGGAGCTTAGAGCACCCTCCTGCATGTTGCTCCTGATGAGCCAGTCATCCAGGTAGTGGAACACATGCACCCTACTACAGTACAGGTGTGTACCCACCAGAGCCAGGAATTTCTTGAAGACCCTTGGGGCAGAGGCGAGGTCGAATGGCAGCACCCTGTATTGGAAGTGCCTGTGGCCTACAGGGAAGTGGAGATACTTCCTTTGAGGTGGGGAATATGGCTATGCAGAGCATAAGCATCCTTCAGATCGAGAGAGCAGAACCAGTCTCCTTTGTGAAGGAGAGGGATCAGGGTGCCCAAGGAGACCATCTTGCAGCGTTCTTGGTGCAAGAAGCGGTTTAAGGCTCTGAGATCGAGAATAGGCTGAAGGCTGATTGTTTTCTTTGCTATCAGGAAGTACCTTGAGTAATACCCCCATCGCTGCTGAGAGCAGGGTATGGGTTTGACTACACCGGTGTTCAACAAGGCCAAGAGTTCAGACTCGAGGGTTGCCTGAGGGGTCCCACGTTGAGAGTGGTGGGGAATTCTCTGGGACTGTTTTGAAGTTCAGGCGGTAACCATTTTCACGATGGTCAGCACCCCATGGTTAGTAGTGATGGGGGCCCAGTGGTCTGTGAACAGACACAGTTGGCAAGGATCTGCTAGCAGCAGGAACTGGTCTCCACTCTCTCTCCCCAAGTCAAAAGCCCGCTGCTGGGCTGGGCTGCGGTGTGAGCTGGGGCCTGGGGGTCTGCTGCTGGCAAGGTTAGCCCCTGGTTCTAGCACTTGATGCCCTGCTACGTGTAGCTGGAGGATAGTACCTTCTCTGGTGATAGAAGGGCTTGCAAGGTCCTGGACGTGAAGGCCTGCGCCCAGACGACTGTGGGTTGGAGGAGCTGGCCAAAGGTTGCTGCAAGGTTTTGTGGTGGTTTTGTGGTGGTCCTTGAGCTGAGCCACTGCATGTAACCTTGTCACCGAAGAGATTCTCTCTGGTAGAGGGTAGGTCCACTAACCTCTCCTGAACCTCTGGACGAAGGTCATAGGCTCAAAGCCAGGCCATGCGACGGGAGCTAATGCCCGCATCCAACACCCTAGCCGACGTCTCAAAGACGTCATAGGTTGTCCTCACCTCATGCTTTCTGGCTTCCAGGCCCTTCTGAACCACTGCCTCTAACACCTCCTGTTGCTGTTGAGGCAGGTTCTCCGCTAGCTCTTGTATCTGTTTCCATAGGTTCCTGTTGAACTGAGATATGTACATTTTACTCCTGGGGGAATTCTGCGCTACTGCGAAATGCAGAATTTGCGCAGAATTCCTCCTTCGCGCAGATTTCCTCTCACCTCGCAGATTTCTTCCCTTGTCGCAGTTCCCGCAGATTTCATCGCCGCCGAGCAGATTTCCTCCCTCGCTGCCCTCGCGATTTCCTCCCACGCCGAAAAAGGATAAAAAAAAAAAACTGAAGCATGCTGCGCACGGACAGCGGCCAATCCGGGACAGCGACGTCAGGTGGCGCACGGAGAGTGGGGGCATCGCATTGCAGCATGGCACCAGCGGCTCGAGGAGCAAGCAGCAAGGAGGAGAAGAGGGAGAGAGAGAACGGAGGGGAACAGAGGGGAGGGGGAAGGGAGAAAGGGAGAAAGAGAGAAGGGGAAAGAGAGAAAGACAGGGGAAAGGAGAAGAGGGGGAAAAAAGAGAGGAGGAGAAGAGAGGAGGAGAAGAGAGGAGGAGAAGAGAGGAGGAGAAGAGGGAGAGAGAGAGAAGGGAGGGAAGAAGTCAGGGGACGCACGGAGAGTGGGGGCATCGCAGCACGACACCAGCGGCTCGAGGTAAGCAAGCAAGGAGGAGAAGAGGGAGAGAGAGAAGGAGTGGAAGAAGGGAAGGGGAACAGAGGGGGAAGGGGGGACAGGAGAAAGAGAGAAGGGGGAAGAGAGAAAGAAGGGGGGAGGGGGAAAGAGAGGGGCTAAAGAAGAGACCCTGGCCCCTGAGAGTGTATGTTTGAGCCCTTGTGTTTGTTGTGAGCCAGTGGGTAGGTGTCTACCTGGGAGTCTGTGTGTGTGTGTGTGTGTGTGTGTGTGTATGTGAGAGAGAGAGTTGTATGTGGGGAGACAGAACATGTGTGTGACAAATGGAATGTGAGAGAAAGCATATGTCTGATATCATGTAAGAGAGACAGTGAGCAGGGATACTCAGGTGGAGAGGTTAGCAACAACTGCAGCAGTCCCTGCCAGCTTGGCTCATCTGCCAGCAGCAGCAATTGACAGTGATGGCAGATGAGCCAAGTTGCCAGGGACACTCATTGCACTGAAATGCAGAATAATTTGCAAAAAATATTGTGTTATTTTGAAAAATAAATGTGCAGAATTTAGAAAATATCTGCGCAGAATTTTCAATTTTTTGTTGCAGAATTTTTAATTTTTTTGCGCAGAATTCCCCCAGGAGTAACATTTGGTAGAAGGCAATATGGGCAATGAGCATTGCTCCTTGAAAGACTCTCCTACCTAGAGCATCCAGGGCGCTGTATTCTCGGCCTGGAGGGGCGGATGAATGGGTGTGAGATCTCTTCGCCTTTTTAAGGGCAGACTCAACAACCACAGACTGGTCGGGGAGCTGCCACTTTTGGAAGCCCAGGTGTGCTGGACCAGAAAGAGGGCATTCGTCTTTCGGTTAACCAGAGGGACGGATCCCGGATGCTCCCAGATCCGGTAAAGCAGTTCTAGAAGAATCTCATGGATCAGGACATCCACAACTGGAGGACCTCCAGCATTTTGAGGCAGGCGTCTTCCTCTGTGAGGAGTTGGAAAGGGATTGCTTCTGCCATCGCCTAACAAAGGCCATGAAGGAGAGGTCCCTCTGTGGGAGAGCGACATCTCTTCTCCGGTGGAAAAGGCTCGGAGGGCAAATCACCAGAGTCCTCGTGAAGAGGTCTCCGAAGAATCATCAGCTTCAGGGGTTGTATGGTGCATCCTCCTCACTGACACCCCCAGGGGGGCTGTGAGGGAGACCAATGCCCATTCCCCTCAGTAGTGGCCTCGAGGGTTGTCTGGGCAACCTCAGTGCTGGAGGCCTTGGGGGCATTGATGGTGCCAGAGGCACCGGGGGCACTGAGGGAACCAGCGGCCCTGGAAATCCCAGTGGCCCCAGGAACAGGCTCGGGGAGTGGAGGCACTTTCTTGGCCTCAGGCACGGTTGTGCTCCTTCCTCCTCGGAGGATCCAAGGACTGGAATCACATCGGAGGGATATCTCGGTGGACAATGAGGAACCAAGGGGGCCCTGGCAATTGGCTGTGTTGGCAGGATGCCCAGCGGATGTCGAGCTGCTAAGCAAGGGGGCGTTAAACAGCACAGGTGCTGGTTCTGGCACCTGTATGGGGGCTGCACAGGGGCAGTTCAACACTTCAGAGGGCACGGCTTACCACCTGTTGTACCCTGTGGTCCAATTCCGCCTGAAAATCCTGCGATGAACACACGGATGATGGAGGAGGAGGTGGTGAGGCATCACCGAGCCTCCACGGGAGGCAGAGGAGGCTCAGTGCCTGACCCTGGATCAGTGGGGAATGCCTGGGACTCCCAGGTCTAGAAGAGGATGGGGCCTCTTCTCCACGGGGTCGCTTCAGGGGAGGCTCGGCATAGGCCGGTGCTCCCCCGGAATTGGCACCGGTGCCGTGCGATGACAACTGTCTGTGCCGGTGCCGTGTTTCCCTCGGCTGCTCGGCCCAGTCCTTCTCCAGCGCCGAGGAAGCCAATGATCTTGGATGCCTTGGAATGGTCAGACAACAGAGAGGGCTGATCCCCTGAACTCTTTTCTTCCTGAGGGGGGATTGGGCGGGACGTGGACAGTAATGCCAAATATTATTTATTTATTTATTTATTTGTTTTTTATATACCGACATTCTATATGGTATACTCACATCGGTTTACAGGTTAACCTCATGGAATAATATGGTAACGGTGCCTCATATTGTTACATAGAACAAAGAACCTTAATTAACAGTTTAATTCATGGAATAATATGATAACAGTGCCTTATTATATTGGATACATAAATAGGAGGGATCCCCACGACCTTTCGGTGTCAAGGACTCCCAACGCCCAGAGTTGATGAAACCGACTTTTTGGTCGGCAAAAACCTGCTCCATTTTGTCCAGCCAGGAACAACGGCCCTTGGGAGTCATCTGAGCACAGTCGGGCTACCTTCGGATGTCGTGGGAAGCCCCCAGGCAGAGGATGCAGACCTCATGTGAATCCGTGATAGACATGGTCTGCGGGCACTGGGGCATTTCCGAAACTGGTTGATGCCATGAAAGAAGCCGGCGAGCGGGGATCGATGGCCGACGGACAGTGGGAGGCGACACGCTCGGGAATCGACCGCCAAGAATGGAAGAAAATGAACCTACCGAGACGCTGGAGGAAAACAATAGCAGGAGGGACCCGGAATGGAAGAAAAATCAGATGAAAGAGTATTTGAAAACATTTTTGGAGAGAGCTCCTAGATTACGATGGCAACTGCTTCGCGGAAAAAACAAGACTGAAGAGGGACCCCATGTGGCTGGACAGATAGTGGCATACTGGTCATGCTCAGTGTGCCAGTCAAAGTTTCTAGAAACTTTGCCAAAAGTTTTCCTTGCTGGGCTCCAACTGATAATGTCACCCATCTGTGAGGAGTACCATCCTGCTTGTCCTAAGAGAAAGTTAGTCTTTTTGCAGATAATACTAAGATCTGCAACAGAGTGGATATGCTTGAAGGAGTTGAGAGAATGAGAAGTGACCCAAGAAAGCTTGAAGAGTGGTCGAAGGTTTGGCAGTTAGGATTCAATGCTAAGAGCAGCGTCATGCATTTGTATTACAGCAATCCAAAGGAGTTGTATGTGATTGAGGGATGAGAGACTGATGCGCACAGACTGGGTGAGAGACTTCAGAGTGATAATGTCTGATTATCCGAAGGAGCAAAACAATGTGGCAAAGCAGTGGTTAAGACCAGAGGGATGCTGGGCTGCATAGAGAAGGTCATAACCAGCAGGAAAAAAGAGGTGATAATTCCTCTGATCAGGTCCTTGGTGAGACCTCACTTGGACTACTGAGTTCAGTTCTGGAGACAGCATCTCAGAAAGGATATGGGCAGAATGGAAGCGGCCCAGAGAAAGCAACCAAAATGGTGCGAGACCTGGTATACACCCCTCCGGGTCTGCTAGAACACGATGCCTCCCCTCTCATTGAATTCATTACTGAAAACATAGACATAAACACCCCTGCCATCATCCTAGGCGATTTCAACCTACACGTTGACTCCCTCCCCTTAACCCCCGCCTGCGAAGCCATTCTTAACTCCATCTCAGCCATAGGCTTCAAGCAAATTATAGACTCCCCTACTCACAAAGCAGGACACTCCCTTGACTTAATCTTCATAAACTCACACATTCAAACATCAGAACCTCCCTCCTGTACCCCTGTCCCTTGGTCCGATCACACACTTATTCACGAAAACCTCTCCATAAACGCACCAGCCAACACTACTCCTAATCACACCGATACAATTCAATTCAGAAAACCTTGTAAAACAGATGATCTGATTGAAGCTCTCCCACCTGCACTATGCAACTTAGATTTAACAAACACCGAAACCATCCTCACAACATGGAACACCATCACTAATAACATTGCCAACCAACTCTGCCCTCTAATGACCAAGGATATAAAACCCTCCCAGGATAACAAAAACACCTGGTACTCACCCGAACTAAAAAACTAAAGCGCGAACTACGAAAAATTGAAAAAAAAAATGGCAGAACAAGCACACCCTTAGCCTTCTAACCACATATAGAACCACTCTACATAGCTATAGAACATAAATCCTCAAAACAAAGCATGATTTTTACTCGAAGAAAATACACGACTTCCAATTCAACCCAAAAGCCCTTTTCTCCTACGTTGCTGACCTCACTAAAATATCTCCATCATTAATATCGGATAATAAGTCCAAAACAAAATGCAACTAACTTGCCCTCTTCTTCAAAGATAAAATCAGTAACATTATGGCCAAGGTCCCCCCCACCACATCAAACAAAATTACCCTCCCTACAATCCCAAACGCCATCTTAGAAGAATTTGAAACTATCTCCTCATCAAAAATAGAGTCAATCATAAGAAATATTAACCCCACATCTCACACAGACAACTCTATCCCAGTAAAATCACTAAAATCTATCCCAAACATGATAGCCAAACCCATCGCAGACATTATCAACACATCCCTAACTCAGGGATATGTACCAACTGAAATAAAAGGAGCCTTAGTCAAACCCATCTTAAAAAACCCCAACTGAACCCCGCGGAACTAAGCAACTTCAGACCCATATCCATCCTCCCTTTCCTTGCCAAGATTCTGGAAAAAGTAGTAAACAAGCAACTAACCAAACACCTAGAGAAACACAATGTCCTACACCCTTCCCAATTTGGTTTCCGCAAGTTCTTCAGAACGGAAACACTATTAGTCTCCCTCACTGACACCATCCTCAGAGGACTAGTTAAAGGACAGTCCTACATCCTAGCCATGCTAGATATCTTAGCAGCCTTCAACACCATTAGCCACAAGATCCTCATTGACAGACTAATCGGAATTGGACTATCTGGCATCACACTACGATGGTTCATCTCATATCTAGAAAACAAACATTACAGTCAAAATTGGCAATAATGAATCCGAACCCATCAAACTAATGCAAGGCATCCCACAAGGCTCCTCCCTATCATCCATGCTCTTCAATATATATATGTTCCCCTTATGCAAACTACTAACTGACCTAGGACTCACATTCTTCATATATGCAGACGACGTCCAAATCCTCATCCCCATCCCGGGAATCCATTTCCAAATCTCTCCAACTCTGGGATAACTATCTCACCTCCATTAATCAACTCCTCACCCAAATGAACCTAGCACTAAATACCACCAAAACTGAACTCGTAATAATAAGCCACAACGCTAATGATAAAATACTCTGGACTCTCCCCCAACCAAGCAAAACCCCCATTTGCAAGCAAGGTAAGAAACCTAGGCGTCACACTGGACAATGAATTGAGCCTAAAAAAATTAATAAACTCAACAATGAAAGACTGCTATTTCAAACTCCATGTTCTAAAAAAACTAAGGGCCCCTCCTCTATCACAATGATTTCAGAACAGTCCTCCAGGCACTCATCCTATCCAAAATAGACTACTGCAATTCCATACTTTTAGGGCTCCCAGCAAACACACATTTGGGCATCCAAATGGCAGATGAAATTTAATGTGGATAAGTGCAAGGTGATGCATATAAGGAAAAATAACCCATGCTATAATTACACAATGTTGGGTTCCATATTAGGTGCTACAACCCAAGAAAGAGATCTAGGTGTCATAGTGGATAACACACTGAAATCGTCGGTGCAGTGTGCTGTGGCAGTCAAAAAAGCAAACAGAATGTTGGGAATTATTAGAAAAGGAATGGTGAATAAAACGGAAAATGTCATAATGCCTCTGTATCGCTCCATGGTGAGACCGCACCTTGAATACTGTGTACAATTCTGGTCGCCACATCTCAAAAAAGATATAATTGCGATGGAGAAGGTACAGAGAAGGGCTACCAAAATGATAAGGGGAATGGAACAACTCCCCTATGAGGAAAGACTAAAGAGGTTAGGACTTTTCAGCTTGGAGAAGAGACGACTGAGGGGGGATATGATAGAGGTGTTTAAAATCATGAGAGTCTAGAACGGGTAGATGTGAATCGGTTATTTACTCTTTCGGATAGTAGAAAGACTAGGGGGCACTCCATGAAGTTAGCATGGGGCACATTTAAAACTAATCGGAGAAAGTTCTTTTTTACTCAACGCACAATTAAACTCTGGAATTTGTTGCCAGAGAATGTGGTTAGTGCAGTTAGTATAGCTGTGTTTAAAAAGGATTGGATAAGTTCTTGGAGGAGAAGTCCATTACCTGCTATTAAGTTCACTTAGAGAATAGCCACTGCCATTAGCAATGGTTACATGGAATAGACTTAGTTTTTGGGTACTTGCCAGGTTCTTATGGCCTGGATTGGCCACTGTTGGAAACAGGATGCTGGGCTTGATGGACTCTTGGTCTGACCCAGTATGGCATTTTCTTATGTTCTTATGTTCTTAAAACCTCTGCAAATGTTACAAAACGCCACCGCTAGAATCCTCACAAACACTAGAAGAAACAAACATATCACCCCTATAATAAAAAGCCTGCACTGGCTCCCTATACACCTCAGAATACGCTTCAAGAGTCTTACTCTAGTTCACAATCAAAATATAAACTGGTTCAACACCGCCTTCAACTTCCAACCCCCCCAAAGATTCACCAGATCCACCAATAACGGCACATTACCAATAACCTCACCCAAACTTACACACCTATCCTTGACTCGGGAACGTACAATATCCCTGGCTGGCCCTGTCATCTGGAACTCAATGCCCCTAGACTTAAGGCTTGAGCCAAACACAGAAAACTTCAAAAAGAAATTGAAAACCTAGCTTTTTAAACAAGCCTACCAATGACTCACTCACACACTCTCACCCAGACCCACAAGCTCGTTTACCCCCTCTCAAGCCTTTATGTAAATATGCTGTTCCCTCCTACAATTTGTTGATCTCTACAGTTATGAAAATGTTAGTTTCATGTTCCTATTATCTGCTTACCATTTTCTCCTTACCCCTTATATTCTCATCCTACCTCCCCCCCTACCCTAAAAAATGCCAATGTTGTTCAATTTGTTAAGATGTAACTTCCTTTCATTTCTCAAACTGTTTTACTGTAAACTGATGTGATGTGCAAACAAACGTCACTATATAAAAGCATTAAATAAATAAATAAATAAATAGAACAACATCTGCATGGAAAGCATATTTATTTATTTATTTAAAAGTTTTTTTTAGACCGAGGTATAGCTAGCAGCCTTCACTCCAGTTTACAGGTACAACAACCTATTACATTTAACAGTAAAAACTGAAAAGACTGAAACCAGAAAACTACTTATTACAAGCAATATAAACGTTTATAACAGGGTATGTCCGTGATTATGAGATGATTGGAAGACCTAAATATGTATACCCTGGAGAAGAGGAGAGACAGGGGAGATATGATACAGACTTTCAAATACCTGAAAGGAATTTAATCATGCACAAAAATCAAATCTGTTCCAATGGAAAAGAAGTTGTAAAAAACTAGGGATTATGATATGAAATTCCATGGGTGAAGACTCAGGAACAATGTGAGGAAATATTTCTTTACACAAAGCATGGTAGATGCATAGAATGCCCTCCCGGAAGAGGTAGTGAAGACAAGAACGGTAGTGAAATTCAAAAGGGCCTGGGACAAACACAGACGATCCCTGCTGGCTAAAGAACAGAAATGAAGAAATGGGGTAACTTCTGTTTCACCTAAAATTTACATTTCTGCATGGGGTAACTTGCATGGAGCAGGAGTTATTACTCTTAACAGAAGGCTTGGAGGTAACCTACACAGAGCTGCAGTCACTACCCTAAAAATGTTGGCTGGACATACTGGATGAACCACTTTGGTCTTTATCTGCCATCATTTTCTATGTTACTTTGACAAGGGGTTAATTGTAACAGATGTAGCCCTACCCCAGTGTGCCAGTCTAGCATGGGTGAGGCCATAAAGTTATTTAGACTCTTTGGGGCAGGGACCCTGACTAGCTCTTGTACCTCCTTTACTTCACAAGGTGTAGGTTTGTTGGACAGGGGGAAGAAATGAATCCTTTCAGGTACCGAAGTGACAGGGGTGATTTTCTTACACATTCCCTTGTGTTTCCCCTGGGGAGGATGCTGGTCTCTGTTGTGAGTGCAGTGAGTGATCTTGGTTGGTGTCCAAAACAAAAGGCTTTACTGTTAAGCACTGATGGTGAATGTCACAAAACTCAAACTGCAGCACCACAGAGATCTCTCTTCAGTTCCTTTACAGCTTCTTCCCTCTATCTGTGCAGGACTCACTTATATCAGGGCAAGGGAGGCACCCACTCTTCTTGGATTAAGGTAAAGAATGGGCAGGGTCTTTAGGATGGTCAAAACCTCTTCCAGGCTGATAAGAATAGCAAAGTCTATGGCACAGAGAGTAAATCCTCTCTTTCTCTCCCCAGGGTGGCAAATACAAGATGGGTGTCCCAGTGATGCTATTTTCCTTCACTCACAGTTAGCAGATCTTCAGGATCTCCTTGGTCTTTCACAGTCCTTTTAGTACACGCTCTGGATCCTCGATGGAAAGGTCCCTCCTTGAAACAAGCAGTTCTCTTGCTTCTAGCAGGAAGGAAGGGGCAGCCAAAAAACTTCCTCCTGGATCTTCTAACAAAAATGCTCTTTCTCCAAAATGGAACAGAAACTAACAGTGGAGTCCCCTCCTCACAGCAGGTCACCACCACCACTTCAAGGGGGGGGGGGGGGGTATCTTCCCTATCCCTGGGCAGTTCACATACAGGCTCCCTAATCCCTACGTGCAAGACAGGCCCAGGTGTCCAGTGAGGCTCCTAAATAAAAGTATCAAAACTCCCCTAACTTAGACCCGAGGGAAATCAACCAGACAGGTTGTGTACTGAAAGAGGAAATCCCTCCCAACCCTGGTCAGGACCAACAACCTGGGTTAGCCTGCCTTTACTGAAGGGGCCTGTAAAACAACAAAAGTTAAACTCCTGACACCTCTCCACTCTGTGCTAACCTAGATGGACTGCCTGCCAAGCTGAGCAAGAGCTTGGATATGCATTGTTTCAAGTGGGCTGGCCATTCCAGACCTCACAGAAGGAGGGGCTGCATTTGAATGGATCCTCCCTTCACTCTAAGCTATTCTCTCTCTCTCTAGCTGAACAAAGGGCTCAATCAAATCCTACAGGTGATGCAACCGGGACGGTTCATCACACAGACAATGACGGCAAATAGCGAGTCTGATGCTTCCCATTCCATGCTAATCTTCACCTTGATATAAGTGGACTATAAATATTTTAAATAAATAAATACACTTTACCCTTGCTTGTTCACAACTAAGGATCCTCTCTGCTTGTCCCATACTTTTCTTAAATTCTGTTACCATGTTTGTTCCCTGTGCCTCCAGTGGGGAGGTTGCCTAATGCATTCAATTTCTTCCTGTGCAGAAATAATTCCTTAAATTAGTTCCAAGTCTACTTCTAATCTCATATCATGACCCCCTTGCTCTAGAACCTCCTGTCCAATGTGCCCAGGTCCTGAGGGATCTATATGAACTATAAAAAAGGCAAGGGGGGAGGGTCCAGTTCTAAAGTTTTATATTTGTAACCCTTCCTTAGTGTACAAGTCGGATATGGAGGGGAACGTAGTTATTTATAAGCTCTTTGGGGCAGGGACCCTGGCTAGCTTTTTCTCTTCCCATCCCAAGGTGCGGGTCCTTCGGACTAGGGGTGGAAAGGAGTCTTCTCGGTTCCAGTCCAGGGTGACTGGAGTGTTTAGCTGATTTTCCCTCAGTGTATTGTGAGCTGTGCATTGTGTGCCAAACGAACCACACTAGGACCACTGATACAGTTTTGTTGACTAGCACAGTTAGATATGGCAAATCACACACCACAGTCCCTGCTGTTCTTTTTCCAATTGCAGCTCCTTTCTCCTCTGTCTGGGCATTAGTCTTGATTAAGCCTAGGATTCATCCACACTTCTGGATTAGATTGTGCAATGGTCCCTCTAGGCATGGTCCCCCTTTGACTGGATGGGCAACCCCTCCCGATGGCACAAAATCTATCTGGCACAGAATCTAATGTCTCTATCTCTCAGGGCTCTGCCAGACGTCAGATGGGTGTTCTCCCTTGAATGTAGATCTTTTACTCACAGTTAGTAGATTAATCTTCTGGTGAGATCCCAGGTGGGAGGAATCCTTGGTGACTGCAGAAATTGCCAGTCCCTTGATGGGCGGGAAGAGGGGCAGAAAAACACTTCCTGCCAGAATGTTGAAAAAAACAAATCTTTCCCCAACGTAGATAATAAGATAACCAGGAAATCCTCTGCAGGGAGTCCCTACCCCCCCTTCCCTCAGTGAGGCTCAGATGGAGGGAAGATTTTCCCTAAACATTGGCGTCTTCAGCTCAGGGTTCCCCAGCCCCTGGCTTTGGAAAAGCCCAGGCCTCACAGCAGGGCTCCTCTAAATAAATGTTCAAAATCCCAAAATGTCCCAGAGCAGCCACTCTGCACCTCGTGGAGGAGGTTCAGCAGCGGAGCCTTTGACCTGTCCTGGAGGGGTCCTCAGAATGTTTCTGAGGCTCCAGGTAGGCCCAAGCCAATCTTAACTAAAACACAACCTCTCTCTCTGATTTTCAAATAATACTTCCCCCAGAGCCTATGTCAGTGCTCTACTATAAAAAACCTCAGGACCAGGGGTACCCATTACAGCTCCGCCAGTAGGAGGGCTATCTATGACTGGATACTCCTCTAACTATCTCCTTAACTGCATTAGACTGTTACAAGAGCTATTAGTAACCCGAAAGTGTCTGGGTTAACATATTGAGCTCAGAATCGTCTAGGTCATCTACTATTACTACTAATACTACTTGACATTTCTATAGCGCTACTGACATACACAGCGCTGTACAAACATGCAAAAAGACAGTCCCTGCTCAATAGAGCTTACAATCTAATAAGACAAACATACAGGACAAGAGACTTGGGGTATTTCATAAAGCAAGGCAATGGTTAAAAGAAAAGAAAGTTAGTTAACAAGACTACAGCTTTAAATTAATTAGTAATAGGTCTATACAGTGATGTACAAGATAGCTTTCCATAAGCCTTCTTCCACTTTTCCCACTTCAGCTCAAGGACGTGTATACAGAAAGGAGTTGGCAGACAAATCATCCAACATATTTAAGGATTACCCTAGGCAATGAATACCATCATCTGTCGAAGCACCAATCTTGTTTTTGAACCTGCCTAAACAGGACCAGATGGTTTTTATAATAGACTCTTTTTTTTTCTTTTTAGCAAACTCTCCATTGGGCTATTATGTTTGGACTGTCTTACCAGCAAGATAACATACACAGTGATCCAATATTCTTCCAAGTCCCTTTTGCTATACATAACATGACATTGGTCAAGAAGCTGGATAGTTTTTGACAACGCACTATATGGCCCCCTTTGTAAATCCCTATGTGGGTGTTTAAAAGCAATTCCTATCATGGTTGACATGGTTTACCATAACTGTAGTGGAGGTTAACTATATTTTTTGTTTCAGAAATATATAGAGATATAAGAGGCAATCAATATGCTGAAAATTCCCTTTCAGAAAAGCAGTATGCCTGTGAACCAAGGCCACCTTTGCTAATTACTTTGTGGCAGAGCTTTATAAAATACGACTTTAAAATGCAACAGGGTTGACAATTGCCTGGAAAAATGTAAGTCTGTGGCTACTCCGGTCTTCAAGTGTGTACAAAAAAAAAAGTCTTCAAACCTTGAGTATAATCCCAAAAGAAGACAAACTGTGCCTTTAATTTTGCTTGTGGAAACCCAGCTAAAGACACTTTTACTAATATTATCCTAAAATCAAAAGATGTAAATATCTACAAGTTTAAGGTAAAAGCAGTTATGTAAACAGTAACTGCAGGATAGTAACGCTACCGTAGTATCACGTCATCGCTTGTAACTTCATCTATTCAGGAGGCTTCAGGCTCACAGCTGTTCAAGAGTCACTAGTGCGCCACTGCGGTTTGTATATTCTGAGAATGTTCATTTCCCATTTTTGGGTGCTTTTGCTGGACTCACACTTGAAAATAAAGACTTGGTGTAGGAATATGGGTAAATCTATACAAGTTCGGGAAGTACTCCTAGTACTCCTTTAGGTTATAGTGTGTACTCATAACTTTCAATCCTTCATTTCCTTTCGCCAAGCACTGATTATTCTACATCAACTGATTGGCTTCATTGATTCTGAAAAGCTGATTCCCCCCTCATCCTGCAGCAAGGCCCCAGCTCCCCAAAGCCACCATTTGTGTGTCCCATGCAGTAACCAGACCCCAAGCTTCTATCTCCTCATTCTACGTTTTTAGATGGAAAGGGTCGGGATAGTGTAAGGGTATGTCATCTATATCAGGGGCTATTTAGAGGTAAATGTTCACCCTCCCCAGCACATGTGGCAGCCTTCATTCTTTCACGCACTGTGCTTGCTCACAGGCCGTTGCTGCATTGTTCCCCAAATCCCATGCTCCGCATGGGAACATACAACACTAGTTGCACTGAAGATAGATTAAAGCACCAGCAGCACCTACTTTATTAACTTACCATTAACAGATTTCATGCTGTCAGAAAGAGACAAACAGAATTAAAGAAAATATTTTTTCATGGAGCGTCGGATACCTGGAATGCCTTCCCAGTGGAGATGGTGGCGAAACAATCAGTACCAGAATTCAAAAACACATGAGATACATACAAAGGATCCTTAAGATGGCAGTAAACACTGGGGTAACAAGCATGGAGTGGCAAATATAATCCTAAAAAACCTTGCTGGGCATAGTGGATGGGCCTTTTGTATCCTTTCCTGTAATCATTTATAATGAGCCCAAAATTCAGTATCTCTTAGCCGGATAAGTTTAGACTGGTGGGTGAGATGAGGGCGTTCTGGGGCTTGGCTATGTTCAAGCAGGGCGAGCCTGTCTTGCCCTGCGGACATAACTGTAGTCAAGAGAGAGAAAGGAAGGGCGGGACATTAGGTTAAAGGGGAAGGAAGAGCGGGGGAGGGGAGGGAGAGCGAGGAGGAAAGTAGCCAATGGGAGGAGTAGAATTCAAATAGGAGAGCGGGATTGGCGGATAGGGAGAGAAAAGGAAAGGAGGGGGGAAATAACTGCCAGTCGGTGAGGAATGACCGAGGCAGTAGGTTGAGGCTTGCTTTTGGCTGCGGGTGGGGGTAAGCAGAGTAATTTTATAAAAATAATAAAATAAAAAAAATTAACAAACTAAACCAATTAAGACATCAATTCAATTGATAATTATCAGGGATAGCTAAGGAAGGTTCTTAAGTTACTAATTTTTAGTTAGTTTTACTTCAGTGGCAGTGCCAGAAGGCTGTAAAAAAAAAAAAAAAAAAAACAAGGCACAGCCCGATAGAGATTTAAATTACCAACTTCCTGGGTTTTTCCCCGCTACCCAGCAAATTTTCCTCAAGGGATACTGCCTTTCAGCGCCTTGGCATGCCTAAGAAGGCCAGGGATCTGGGCCGTGCCTCCGCGGCCACCGGCTCCCGCCGGGCAGCTTTGCCATCCCCCCATGCCTCTGACCGGGCTGCTCCGTCTCCTCCTCGCCGGCTCCCGCGGGTTGGCGCCCCCCAGGCGCCCCGGCTGACCCTGCTTTTCCCTGCTCGCGTTTTTCCCCGTCGGCACCTTCCTCCTTCCCGCCCCCCCCTCCCGGTTTCATGCAGGCCGATTCCGGGGAAAGCGGCCCTGAGTCGGAGGACGTCGGCTCGGGCCTTGCTGACCCTCCGCCCTCCTCCCCCGGCGACGAGATGGCGGCAGATGTGGCTGAGGTTTCCTTGAAATGCCTCAGTATTCGACTTCAGCTTCCTGCCTGCTGAAGTTAGCCCTCCTCCCACCCCTCCCTTTGCGCGCCGGCCGCATCGCGCCTCCCCCCTCTCCTGCGGCGCCCTTACCACCTGTCCCCACCGGCGGCCGGTGCTACTCGCCGTTCGAATTTTAGTGCGGGCAGTCCCAGCGGTAGTCTTCCACCGCGCGCCCTGACGGACCTCCCCCCCCCCGGTATCTCGCGGGAGCTGGTGGCGTGAGAGGCCGTGCCGGCAGGCTTGCCTTGTAGCAAGCCCCGGTCGCGCCTGGCCTGCCCTGGCGCTTCCGGGCCACGCGGTGCTGGTGATGTTTCCCGGCCTGACCCCTCATCCAGCGAGCGGGGCACCTCCCGATGGAAGCCGGGTGAGTAAGCACAGCTCAAAGGACCAGCAGGATACAATAGGAGAGGGGTAGACAGGTTTAGTGTGTGTAGCTCAGTACCTACTGTTATTCCCCGGCGCAGGGGATCCAGCTCCGGGCCGCAGCCGGGATACCATTGTTCGGGTGGTAAAGGGTTGTTTCGAGCCCCACGGCGTGGCGACGGAGACCAGCCTACGGCACCTCCCAGGTGCTTCCCTTAGAGAGCACGTGCTCCCCCACCAGGTTGCAGGGAACGTACTAGAGCAGGAGGGATTCGTGGGATGGCCGGCATGGAGCGAGCGCTCGGCCGGGCTGGGTGAGAGGGCGGCTGACCCTCCATATGGGGTCCCGGTATACAGGCATGGGGGTCAGGCAAGGGGGTAGAGCAAGCAGGGCAGCAGCAGGGCCTGATTCGCGGGAGAGGGGTTTTTCTCGGGAGTAGGGGGGGGTGGGTGTCCGGGGAGGGGCAGAGGTGGTGTTTTTCTTCCAGAACCTGACGACGACGAGTTACCAGGGACATCAAGTCAGGAAGCTTGGAGAGAGAGGGAGTTTCCTGGTGCATTATCTAGGCCGGTGCGTAGCAGATCAGACGGCAGCAGAAAGAAACTGGCGGAGGAGCAATGGAGCCGGAGTGTCCAGCTGGCGCAGGGTGAGAAAGAGCAGGCACCTAGGATAGGAAAGAGGGCATCTAAACGGAAGAGGTCTTGCTCTCCTTCCAGTTCATCCTCTAGCGATTCTGAGTTCATCGGAGTTTTCTTCAGATTCGGGTCCCAAATATAGGAAAGTGTTAGAGGAAGGAGGGCCTTTGCATGGGGTTGGCAGACGGCTAGTGCTACATTGGCCGAATTATGGGAAGGGGTCCCGAGGAAGTTACGCAGGAAAATTAGGACAGCGACGATATGTGAACATCTTTCGATTGTTAGAAGGGAGGAGGAGGGGTGAAGAGGAGCAAGAAGAAAGATAAGAAGAAGGCATTCCAAGCCAAAAGGTGTTAAGGTGGCAAAGAATATAGTGAAACTGGGTAAGAGGATTTTGCGGCTTGCCGTGTAGTCGGGCATTATGACGCTTCCCAGTATGGAACTTTACTATCATATGCTGATAGTATCCTCGGAGCGTTCCGGGATTATGAAGGTGGGCATGGCTCAACTACGATGAAAAATTTAGAGATAAGATGGCAGGTAGCAAGGGGATGTCCTGGGCTGCTCAAGACATCAATTTGTGTTTAACACAAATGACATGCAAAGGGACTAGGCGGGGGCAAGGCTATTAGTGGTGGGAAGCGGAGGTGCGAGTGGCGGTGGTGGAGCAGGGTCCAGTAGCGGGATAGGGCAGATCCTTTCGTGCAGAGAGGGTCAAGCCCTTCGCAGCATGCCAGGTGGGGAAGGCAAAAGGGGGAGGAAGCGATACCTGTTGGCGGTTTAACAGGGCAGTCTGCTTGTTCCCAGGATTGCAAAATTCAGACATACGTGTTCGAATTGCGGAGGTGGGCACTCAGCCCTTAAATGCGGTCAAGGGGGTAGTGAATACCAGGGAAAGGGGGGAAAGTGTAATACCTTGTTTAAAGTGGCGGACTCTCCAGTGTCTGTGCAGGCGATGACCCCTTGGTTGGAAAGATATCCGAATAAGCAGGCTGCCCCAGTTTTTAGGGGAAGGGTTCTCGGGGAGGTTTCATGATTCCTTATGTAGGTCCCGGGTTTGGGGGGTACAGGCAGGAACGCACTGTCGGCGAGCAAGCATGCGCATCTGGTAAGGGAAAAGATAGAGGCTGAAATCACATTGGGTAGAGTGGGAGGACCTTTTATTGATCCACCGTTTGTTAAACATGCACTTGTCTCCGGTGGCGGTTATCCCAAAAAAGGAGCAGGGAAAGTTCCGTTTTATATTGAATTTATCGCAATCCTACGGGTAGTTCGGTGAATGATTATAATCCCGAGGAATTGTTGTTCAGTTAGTTATGCTTCATTCGATAAAAGCCGTCAGCTTGGTATTAGCAGCCGGGAGAGGTGCGTTTGCTAGCAAAAGGCAGATATTGAATCAGCGTTTCGCCCTACATACCTATTCATCCGGACTGTTTTCCTTTATTGGGTTTCCGATTTGAGGGGCGGTATTATGTGGATAAATGCTTGCCGATGGGATGCTCGGTGTCGTGTGCTTTTTTCGAAGCATTCAGCACGTTCTTGCATTGGGTTGCTGAACAATGCACGGGGGGAGGGGGGTATTTTGCATTATCTGGAACGATTTTTTATTTGTAGGAGCCGAGGGGACCGACAGATGTCAGCGGCTCTTAAAAGGGCTTCTTACAGTGGCCTCACCAGTTTGGGGTACCGATTGCGGCTCAGAAGACGGAAGGCCCGGTTTCCAGTTAGTGTTTTTAGGGATAGAACTAGATTCCACGACATTAGAAGCGCGTTTGCCAGCGGATAAGCTTGACAAGTTGAAAAAGTTAGTAGTGACTACCAGGCAGTTAAAGAAAGTGACGTTGCGTCAGATGCAGTCCTTGATAGGTGTATTGAATTTCGCTGGTAGGGTTATTCCAATGGGTAGGGCTTTTATTCGACGGTTGTCAAGTGCAACGGTTGGTATTAGAAGTCGGCATCATTTCATTAGAGTGACGTCTAGAATAAAAGGAGAATTGGGAGTGTGGGAGGCTTTTCTGGCCTCTTTTAATGGAGTTTGCATTATGCAACAGGACGAGGTTTCCAATGCGGAGTTGGAGCTGTATACTGATGCAGCAGGAGGGATTGGATTTGGCGCATATTTTCGGGGACAGTGGTGCGCGGAGCAATGGCCTAAGGAATGGAAGGAGCAGGGATTGACAAAGAATATTACTTTTTTAGAATTATTTCCGATTGTGGCGGCATTATATTTATGGGGAGGGCAATTGGCGAACAAACGAGTGTTGTTTTGGTGTGATAATTTGGGAGTGGTACAGGTAATTAATCGTCAGTCAGCAAAGTGCCCTAGGGTATCTGAATTATTACGGGAAATTGGTATTTCGGTGTTTACAGTTGAATCTGACCATTCGTGCGCGACATGTGCCTGGGGAACTAAATGTGATAGCCGATGCTCTTTCTCGTTGCAAGTGGCAGGAATTCCGAAGAGCGGCGCCTGGAGCGAAGGACGTGGGGGAGAAGTTGCCAGATCAGCTGTGGCGGTTGGGTCGCAGGCTTGGACGCTGATTCGGAAGTCTCTGGCGCAGTCCACTTGGAGGGCATATGTGAGAGGATATGGGGTGGTAGGGAGTTATTTAAGGGGAGAAGGATGGCACAGAGGAAGGGTACGGAAGATCAGCTGGTTCAATTTATTTCGTGGGCCAAGACTAGCGGTTATTCTTTGGCAGCGGTACGGGCACACTTGACGGGATTTTCCTTTTTCCAGAAGTTATATGGATGGGGAAATCCGGGAAATAGTTTTTTGATTAATAGAATTTTAAGAGGCTGGAAACGGGAACAAGGCGCGTTGCCTGACATGCGTCTTCCCATAAGGTACAGGGATCTCAAGCTGATAGTGGAATGTTTGCCAGAGGTTTGCTGTCTGAATATGAAGTGCTGTTGTTTCGGACAGCGTTCATATTAGCGTTTTTCGGAGCTATGCGGGTAGGAGAGTTGGTAGCATCTTCCAATTAACCGCGGGGGATAGGGGTTTGAAGGTTCAACATGTCTGGGTAGGTGACGGGACAGTTACCATGTGTATCCATCGGTCCAAGGTGGATCAATATGGTAGGGGCCAATTAATTAGATTAATTCCGGCAGCAGACGAGTGTGTGTGTCCAGTGGGGTACGTCACGAGGTTCATGGTAGTGAGACCTGCGGTAGATGGGTTATTTTGGTTCATAGGGATGGATGGCCGGTGACGGTCTATCAGTTCGTTCAAGTTTTGAAGAAAGCTTTGCGGTTGTTTAGGTTGGGAGGGACGACATTTCACGTCACACTCGTTCCGGATAGGGGCAGCGACTTCGGCGGCGGAAGGAGGATTGCCGGATAGAGCAATACAATCCATAGGGAGATGGAAATCAAAGGCTTTTCAGTCGTACGTTCGGCAGGAGAAATAAGGGAGGGTGATTATAGGTCAAAAAAAAATAAATTTAAATTAATATACGGTTTACTACCTTTGGGAAGAGAGGGACGACATGGATTAATGGGGCAAGTTGAATTCTGGGGCGGGGGTATTCATTCTGATGTGTTCTTTTCAGAGAGAAAGTCAGTGCGGGGACGGCAAGAATGTGTCTGGGTCGTGGGCCATTCTTTTATCCATTGGGCCGCGAATAGAGCGCAACATAGACCGTATGGGCTGAACTTGGAGTTGGAAGAGCGGAGTAGTTGGAAGATCGTATGGCTCAGTCATCGAGGGATGAAATGGGACAACTTGCTATCCCTGGTGGAACAAAGTGCATCACAACTGGAGCTTCCTAAAATTGTGCTTATTCATTTGGGCGGAAACGACGTGGGAGTGGGATCTTGTAAGGACTTGATCGTTAAGATTAAGAAGGATTTCGGTACTTTGATGAACACCATGCCTGAGACACATTGGGGGTGGTCGGACATCATTGTTCGTTTTAAATTCCTGCAGTCTCACTTATGGTGTAGGGGGGTTAAAAAGTTAAATACACAGGTTGGTAAGTGGGGTCGTTAGGCAAGGGGGGTTTTTGGGTGAGACACGAGTGGGCTTGGGAGGTGATCCCAGGGTATTTTCGTTCAAGACGGAGTGCATCTCTCGGATATAGGTATCGATTTGTTTAATACTACGATACAAAGAGGGTTTAACACAGGTAATTGGTAATATGAGGACCGCAGTGGGGGAAACAATGACAACTAACGTCGTTATTGTTTTATGGCGGTAAACCCGGGCCTCAAATGTTGTTTATTGCATTGTGTTGTTAAGTTTACAAAGGGGGGGGGGAATCTTGTGCAGTGCGGGGGGGCTGCTGCACGAGATTGCCAAAGAGCAAGAGGGGGGGGCCGAGTGCTCGAGGCTTTACAAGGGGATGCTCTACCACTGGAAACGGTGGGGGGCGCTGTTGGACTGTTTACTTTGGGGATGCTCTACCACTGGAAACAGGTGGGGGGGCGCTGTTGGACTGTTATCCGAATGGGGGAAAAAAGGGGGGATTGTTATATGATGTTATAAGTACTTGGCGAGCTCGGTCAATATAAAATAACCTGCGGCCTTTATTACTCCCAAAGAGAAAGTGTGGTGTGTATTTGTGGGAAAGGTGTTGAAGAGAAAAGGGGGTCAAAGGGGGAAAAGGGGGGAAAAGGAATGAGCGAATCTTGTATCTAGCAGTTAGTTCAAGCGAGGGCGAGCCTGTCTTGCCCTGCGGACATAACTGTAGTCAGAGAGAGAAAAGGAGAAGGGCGGGACAATTAGGTTAAAGGGGAAGGAAAGAGCGGGGGAGGGGAGGGAGAGCGAGGAGGAAAGTAGCCAATGGGAGGAGTAGAATTCAAATAGGAGAGCGGGATTGGCGGATAGGGAGAGAAAAGGAAAGGAGGGGGAAATAACTGCCAGTCGGTGAGGAATGACCGAGGCAGTAGGTTGAGGCTTGCCCACCCTCCCACCCGGTACTGTGGAAAATGTGTTTTCGGGGGAAATGTTGTATTCGTCGCAGTGGCGGTAAACCCGAGCCTCAAATGTTGTTTATTGCATTGTGTTGTTAAGTTTACAAAGGGGGGGGGAATCTTGTGCAGTGCGGGGGGGCTGCTGCACGAGATTGCCAAAGAGCAAGAGGGGGGCCGATGCTCGGAGGCTTACAAGGGGATGCTCTACCACTGGAAACGGTGGGGGGCGCTGTTGGACTGTTTACTTGGGGATGCTCTACCACTGGAAACGGTGGGGGGCGCTGTTGGACTGTTATCCGAATGGGGGGAAAAAAAGGGGGGATTGTTATCATGATGTTATAAGTACTTGGCGAGGCTCGGGTCAATATAAAATAAACTGCGGCCTTTATTACTCCAAAGAAAGTGTGGTGTGATTTGTGGGAAAGTGTTTGAAGAGAAAAGGGGGTCAAGGGGGGAAGGGGGGGAAAAGGAATGAGCGAATCTTGTATCTAGCAGTTATTATATTCAGCGAGTCTAAAGTTAGCCGGATAAGTTTTAGATAGCTGGGTATATTCTGTGATGCAGTTGTGCCGCTGAATATCCCGGTTAAAGATAGGCGGATATGTTTATCTGGTTAACTATCTCAGCCAGATAGTGGCTGAATATCTACTTCTCTGTGACTATACTATTAAAGGGACTTAGGAGTGTGAAAGTATGTGAGTGTTGGGGGGGGGGGGGGGGGGGGGGGGGGGGGAGGAAGAAGGACTAAGCTAAAACTGAATATTTGTTGGCTTCTGCTGCACGGCCAAGCTCATGGGAAAGAGAGGCAGGGAGGAGAAGGAGGAGAGTGCAGAGTCAGGCTCTGTCTCTTTCAGAAAAGAGAGAAAGGGAGGAAGGAAGGAAGAAAGAAAGCGCAGACTGAGCTGGGCCTTTTGGGAGGCAGTGCCTAATTGGGATGGATTGGCATCTGTGAAATATATCATCAGTTCTGTTCCGTGCAGAATTCATGCATCTATTGCAAAGCTAAATCATCAACCCAAGTGCTTCAGCTTTAATCTTTCCACTGTCAAGAGCTGAACTTGTGCAGCCCAGAGTCCATGCCTAGGAATGATTCTGTGCTAGGCTGTTCCCTTCTCCTGGATCCCACCTAGAAAACATCATGGCTGCACAGTTCATTCTGATGTCCCAGCAGGCCCAAGGCATGTGAACATATAGGGAAAGTAAAGGCTGGGGAAAACTCAACAGATGTACCATGAGAAAGAGACGAGGGCAAAATATATAGAGACCTTGAGAAGGAAGAAAGAAGCGAAAGGACAAGCCTGAGAATATGTTCGTAAGTCCAGGATGTACAGTATGTATAAATCTGTGAATGTGTATTTCAGTGTGAGTAGGAATGTTTACCTGTGTGCTAGATTGCCTTATTGTCTGAATGTCAATCCATCTGGCTGTGTTTTGTTGAGATGCATACATATGCCTGTATGTAGCTGGCACTGTGTTCGTATCTGTAGGCATGACACTTCTTTTGCTATGTATCTATAAATCTGTATCTATGTATGCAGTGTTTCTGTTGCTCTGTATATGCTTCTCTGTGTATTTGTGTATCTGTCTGCTAATGTACATCTGTTGAATTTCCATATTGGCTTCTTTTTATTGCTATGTGTCTTTCTGTAGATAACTCTATGTTTCTGTGTATCTATTAATATGTTTGTATGTTTCCGTCCTTGTGCAAGTGAATGTTTCTGTGAGTCTGCACGTCTGTATTTTAGTGTTTCTGTTAGTGTAGTGTAATGATGTGTTTCAGTGAAGCTGTGCATCAACATGTATCTCTAGATGTATGTCTGTGTGGCAGTTTTTCATCTACAAGGTCTCCGGTGAATCTATAACTGAAATCAATGATGACCTAGGGCATGTAAGAAGCTGCTATTGATAGGCAAACTTGTAAAGGAGATTGAGGCAGAATCACTTGTGGCACGAAGATGCAGTGGTTTAAGTGCAAGAAGCTGCTGCAGTAGAAACTTTACTGACTATTATTTTGTGCATGTCACTCTTTATATTTGAACTTGTGTACCTGAGCAACTCAGTGTGTCTGTTAATGTATTTATCTGTAATCTGTGATTCTGGATCTACATATTTGTGTCTGTGATGATGTTGTTAGTGTGTATCTATGTGTTTGTCAATGTTAATGTGTACCTGACTTTATCAGTATGTGCATATGTTTATGATGCTATTACTGTGCACATATTTGTCGCTATGATTGTTTATGTGTGTGGTGTGTATCTTTGTGCTTCTGATCTGTACACATGCAGTTCTTGTGTAGACACACAGCAAAATGCTAACGGAAACAGAGATGAAGGAAGTGGAGAAATAAGTGATAACAGTTTTCCGCTGAAGTCTTGTCGAGTACCTTCACACAGTGGCCTTGTTTGTGTTACAATCCAGAAAATAATGCATACGGTCTGGTCTGGAAAAATCATGAAATGGCAACGATCATTAAAGCACATGTGTAACAGACAAGAGCACTCGGTTTTCTTTTTCATTGCCCCTTTCCTGCTTTTATTAAACAGTTGTTCTTTACATTGCTCAGCACACTACTGGGTGTAAAGGGGAATCCTAGCTGTGTCTGTCGGTGGCTATGGATTTTCCTTGCACTGTCATAAATGTTAAAAAATGTAAAAAGAACGAAGAAATAATGCAGGGAGCTGGTGACACCGAAAGTATATAGCAAATGATTACTTAGAATTTCCCTGTCTTCGGATACAGTGATGCCCTTTAAAAATGAATATTTTATTTCATGAAAAAGAAATTATGTCAGGAATTTTTCAAAATGTCTGGAGAGAGAGAGAGCAGTTTCCCCAGTAGACTGGGTAAGAAATTTGAGGAAAATAGTGTATATCCATGCAGCTTTGAAGAGCAATCAGACATACACATTTCTCTTTTATATCTCTTCCATCACTATCCCTGTGGTGCCATAGCTAGGCTCCTTTCTCGGCAGCAGTGTGGTCAGCTCAGATCTGGTGGATAGTTTTGGGTTCTTCGGATGCTTTTCTGTTTTTTAATGGCTCTCTCTGTGAAGCTTTCACACACACTGTAGCACTCAACTGTACTGCAGCCTACATTACTGAATGGGCATCTTAGAAGTTGGATTTAATTATTCACCTTTCCAATGCTCAAAGCTAGTTACAAATTCAAGTACAGGTTGGTAGGTACCTTCCCCCCAACAGTTTACGATCTAATAGGGAGATTTACTAAGCTGCGATAAGGCTATAACATGTGAAAACAGCGTTTATTGCATGTCAAATATTGTACGTGATATACCCACATCATAGCAATATCGCGCAATACTTGTGATATTGCACAATATTTAAAAATCTGCCCCATTGAAATTAGCTGCTTTGCATGTATTTGCATGCATAAAATTTACTAATGCATGCAAAGCTGCTAGTGCATAAGTAATCTTATGCTAATAAAATAATGCGGTTATGCCAAGCCGTGTTATTTGCTGAAGAATTAGGAATTGTAGATAATTTTTCGGCAGGAGCATTGGGACGTTAATGCACATCCCAGTGCTCCTGCACTGAAATTAAGGGGCCCCTGCCCACCGCCTAGCCACTTGTCAAGGCAGTCCTACAGTAAAAAAAAACAAAAAAAGAAAAACTTTTATTGCGACATGGTGATGCCCTGCCCCTTTCCCAAAATATTCCCCCTGGTTCTAACCCCCCTAGGGGTAAAGTCTGGTTGATGCCATTGTGAAAGATGGTGTCAACTGATCCAGTGCAAGGAAGCGCTCTTGGTCCCACGAGACATCAGGAATTTCATCTAAAGGTACTGGAGGAGGGATACAGAGAGTGGGCTAGGGTGAGGGGGCCACGAGACACCAGGGACTTGTGAAAAAGTACAGCTGGGGTTGGGGGGAGGCTAAAATTGGAGGGATTATTTCTTGAAAGGGGAGGGATTTGGGAAGAGGCGGGACATCACCATGCAGTATTAAAAGTTGTTCTTTTTCTATTTTTTGTTATGGAGTTGCCTTCATAGGCAGCAGTGGGGTGGGCGGGAAGGAATGAGAGATGTAGGTGGGGGAGTGTATGTGTGGGTTTGAGTAGACTGTGTATGTGTGGGTGGGTGTACAAGCGGGAGTGGGAGTGCATTTGTGGAGTGTGTGTGGTTGTGTGCATGATGGTTCTGTAAATGTAGGAGTGTGGAGGATATGTATGTGAATGTGGTGGTAGTGTGAGTGTAGGAGTGTGTGAGTTTTGGGTTTGTGTGAGTAGCTGTATTGGCTATGTGAGAATGTGTGCCATCCATTGCCAGTTGCACCAGTTATTTTTCCCTGTCTCTGCCTGTGTTGCTATGGACCAGAGTACTGGAAGGATGAGAGTGCACTTTAGGAAAGGAGCAGTGGTGATAAAGTTTTGACCCGATAGTTCTGGTTTTCAAACTCATTGAGATATTCACATTTTCTTCCTCTATGCCAAATTTGGTAAAATTCTGGATCTTTTTTTGGAGTGTTTGAGTGCCTATGGACAGACAGATGGGACACTGATCCCTTGTCCATAATTCTTTCCATGTATTGGAAAGCATAAAAAACCCAATGCACCACAACCTGTTACGATGCTGCTCGTGGGCCTAGCCACGAACAGCCTCTTACCTCTGCCAGCCTGCCCCCAATGTCGTCTCTCGCGGCATGGGCCACTGCCTGTCTTCCGCAGCGGTCGGAGCCAACCGCCGTCGTTCTGCCTTACAGCCGGGAGACCGCCGAGGTCTTCCTCCCTCCTGCGGCTGAGGTGGCAGCCGCCGTCATTCCTCCAGCGGCATGAGAGTTGCTGACGCCAGGACCTGCCTTGCGGCCTGGTGCCGCTCCTGATTCCTTATCGCGGCATGGACGCCGCTCTCCATGGTCCTGCCTCCTAGGCTCGTGGCCTTGCCTCTCCTGTTTATTTAAAGGGCCCGCGATGGGAAAGGCCCCACGGCCCTGGTTGATGATGTCATCGGGCGTCTCCACTGCTGCCTTTGCAAGGAGCCAGTCTGCTCCTGGATTTCTCATCATCTCTAGCTTCTTCAAGGCACTCCGTACTTCATGGGAATTCCCTCGTCGTCTATGTCTATGGTTCCTGGTCTCTCGCTGGATCCCGTGTCGTGTTCAGATGTCCTCATCTTCAGATGTCCCTGACACCTTCGTCTTCAGGTGTCCCTGATGTCTTCATCTTCAGTTGTTCCTGATGTCTTTGTCTTCAGATGTTATGTCTCCAGACGTCCTCTTCTTCTGGCTCCCCTCTCTGGATGCCTTTGTCCTTGGATGGTCCTGGTTCCGGATTTGACTCCTAGCTCTCCCACCGATTTCAGCTTCTCGATGACCTTCTGGTGCATCTTCCACACCGGGTCTGAAGTTTCGTCTTCTGGATGACCTGTCAGGTGCGTCGATCATGCTAGGTCACTGAAGCCTCTGCTGAGCCGGATCCTGCTTCGAATGTCACCCGGATTCCTCTTCGTTCTGAGTTTTAACCTGCTGTCGTCTATCCACTCATCAAGTGTCCTTGTTGATGTTCCTGATGTTCTTCTCCTCTGATGTCCTTTCTCCAGATGTCCTAGAACACCCTGGCTCTTTACTTCGGATGTCTCAGGTTCCAGGGCCAGCCCTAGTCTTCCCAGCGGACCCCGCTTTTAGTTGACCTTCTGGTGTGTCTTCCATGCCAGGTCCAAAGTTTCACCTTCTGGATGACCTGTCAGGTGATCATGCTGGGTCACTGAAGCCTTCTCTGGCTGGACTCTCCTATGATTGCTACCTGGATCCTCTCTTCTTCCTGAGCTTCAGCCTTGACTTAGCCTTACCTACGCGCCTAGTGTCTTTGTCCCGTCCATGTCTCCAAGTGATTTCGTCTTGTTCCCGTACCATCGTCAGTCCTCGACCTCTGTTCGTCCTGTCGCATCTGCCGTTTCCAGGCGGCAGGTATGAAAGGGCTATCGAGTGGCTGGAGGGCTACCCACAGAGACCAGCAATGCGTTGTTGGGTCTCATCCAGTGCATTCAAGTTTGGCGGAGGTCAGAGCTCCTGGTCTTCGGCCAGTCCGCCTGTGCTTGGACACATCTTGCCCTCCCCGGTGCTTCCTCGGAGCTCCTCCGCAGTTGCGCTGTGGTCCACGGGCACACTAAACCTCCTCGGAACTGGGACCACTCCCCAGCAATCCCACAACACAGCCCTCTTACACAGTGCTGTAATTAGTAATTACTAAGTGCTTACACAAAGCTTCATTTTATTGGAAAACCAGTAACTCCATCATGAAATAAAATTAAACTCAATGGCAGCATGTGAATGCAATCTTCCATTCCTCTACTAACTCCCCCAACAGTATCCCCCCAAATAAAGGGACCCTACGGGAATTCCCCAACTCCCAACTGATGGGACTGCTTGGCAGGTAGAGGTGGAGAGGTGATGTGTGTGTAGGGGGATATGGGGAGGTGGGTGGGTTAGTGAATGGAGATTGTGTGTGTATGTGTGCAACTACGTGAGTCTCTAGTGAGTTGTATGAGTGAGTGGATGGTGTGTGTGTAAGTGGTGGGTCAATGGGGAGACCCACTCACATCCCTTGCACTCTTCAATCCCCCATGTACCCTCCCTACCATTCTCTCTGCAACCATTGTAATTCACCTCCTCTCCACTACTTCATCCTTCCCAGCTCCCATCTTTGAGTCAACTGCTGCAGTTTCTTGTCCACTAGTAGGACCTGCTTTCCCCATCAACCGTACAGCTCTTTTCTTCCAGTGCCAGGATTGCTTTTGCTAGCGGAGCCCTGGCCTCCCTGCCAGTGGCGTAACTCCTGTCCTCCAGCACTGCTCTGCTGCTGGGGCCTGGCTCATCTCCTCCAATGCTGCAGTCTTTTCTGCTAGTAGGGCCTTGGCTCCCCCACCAACAGTGTTGCTCCATGCTATTGGGGAACTGCATATATAGTAGCTCTGTGCATTATATGCCACACACCCACATATGCGCACACAGTGGCATAGAGTGGACAAACAATAGCTGAACAAATCTACTGCCCATTACATATAGTGGGATAGAAAAATGAATGAAAACTGTATCTTCTATGTGTATTATGCAGCAAGTAAGAAGTAACACTCAGCCTTTTACTGTGAATGAGTCAAGTCTCGTTTCATACTAGAATAAACCCCTCCCTCCTCACTGTAGTTAAGTGTGCAAAGTTAATATTGTTTCTTCTCCCTGCCCCCCCTTTAGAAGTTTGCCTATAGTTAAGGAGAGGGTGGTGGATGCCTGGAATGCCCTTCTGGAGGAGGTGGTGAAGACAAAAATGGTGAAAGATTTCAAAGGGGCATGGGATAAACACTGTGGATCCTTAAAGGCTAAAGGATGGAAATGAAAAAAAGAGTTCATGGGGGTAAGTTGCTGGTGTGGCGGTTACTACCCTTAACCAATAAGCCTTCATACTGTTGATGCAACTCCATTATTGCTCTCTGCTTTTACAGCAGGGGGAAAAGAGGAAAAGGGGAATTAGATTCAGACAGCAACCAAAAAGGACATTGGATTTTACGGTCTGGGAAAACAAATAAGCATGGGGGTAACTTGCTGGTGTGGCGGTTACTACCCTTAACCAACATGCCTGATTCTTTGGCTGCAACTCCAACATTGCTCTCTGCTTCAACGGCAAGAGGTAACAGGGAATTGGTCTCAGACAGCAACCAACAAGGGGCCCTGTCTTTGACGATTTGTGAAACTAAGTAAGGGGGTGACTTATATGATGCAGCAAATGTTACCATAAGCTTGCTGGGCAGACTGGATGGACCGTTTGGTCCATTTCTGCCGTCATTTTCTATGTTTCTATGGTACCAGAAATGTGCTCTTGATCATTCACCCCAGAGACAATTGCATGCATTCTTTTTCTTCTGTCCATCCACCAAAGATATTTCTTTTCACTGATGAACATGTTTCCATGGCTGGTGCTAGGTTTTTTGCTGCCATGTACAAATAATTACTGTGCTGCCCCCCCCCCCCCACTCCCCCCAGCCATTCATTCATTCTCTGCCCTGGGACCACCAAAAAGAACCCCCCTCCCCCCCTCCGAACCCATGGTTGGTGCAAGGGTATTAAGTGCCTTAGGCAAACCTTATAGCCTTGCACAACGCCCCCCGCCCCATTCCACACACAGAGTTAAGAGCTCTGCATTTATATTTTAAATTAAAAATATCAAAGTACAATATTCTGAGGTTAAATATCACTTACATTATATTTACATGCACTGCTGTGATGCCAACCAGAAATCCCTACAAAAAAAGACACTTGGAACCCATATGGTATTAGATCTGTTGTGATGTATACTGGGTGTGGGTTTGACCCTCCGAAAGCCTTACACTTCCTGTTGGGAGAATGCCTTAGCTCAGTCACACATACAGAACATAAACAGACCCTCACCAAATACAGAATAGAGCAACCATAAAGCAGAAATACAAACACACAGATAAAAACTGAACTGGAAACTGCAAGAAGCCAGGCACTCTATGCAGTGCAACAATGAAGAAACAGAACCATCACCATTCCTCAAATATCAAACAATAAAATCAAGAAATAAAATAAATACATAATCATAATACTAAAAACATACTACTAATATTTCAAAAAAAGCTGATGTGTAAAAGATCAAATAATTAAAAACTCATATACACCTTTTTTTTAAATGTCCCAAACACCATTAAAATATTTCAAAACAGCAGACACAGCAAATAACACCTGAAAAATAAAACCTAAAAACGATTTTAAAAATTCACGCTCTCCATACCTGGGAACTTTGTTTCCAGTCATCCCGAGATTGTCAAGGATTAGTAGAAGAGGGATGCACATACTTTTTCCGCTCTTTCTTATATACACACACACATACACGCTCATACACACATACGCTCTATCTCAGACAAACCCACAGGCGTCTCCAGCTTTTCTTTGGTTAGGATCTACCAGCAGTGTCAGGACATCATTTCAGCTGCTGGCAGGTTGGAATCCACCTGCAGCCCCCATTCTCACACACACACACAGCTCCCATTCATACACTGAAGGCTGACCCTCCTCTCTTTCTTTTGTCAGCAACCTTGGAGACTCTCTTGTTCCTCTGCATGCTTCTGTCACTGCTGCCGCATGGCTATCGAGGAGGCGCCGATCTCTGCTACTGGCACTGAAGCCCGTTCTGTTGCCTCCTCAGTCCAGACCCCATGGGATTAAAAATTTGCAGGGCTTCCAGTTCCTCCATGCTGATCTCGTACATCATGAGAAAAGTTCTAGAGAAAGTGCTACTCTTGCACATTCTCAAAGATAACATATGCCAATCGCTAACAATTTGAATCTGTTGATTTTCTGTTTCTTCTCTATCCACCTGTCTTCTTCTTTTCTTTCCTCAAACACACACTCAGGCTCTCATTCTCAAATGCTGCCTCTCTCTTACACACATACACAGGCTCTCACACTCACATGCTGTCTCACACAGGCAGCTCTCATTCTCAAATGCTCTCTCTCATACATAAATACACACTGTCTATCTCACACACATACAAGCTCTCTTACTCTCAAATGCTGTCTCACACACACACACAGAGGCTCTCATATGCTGTCTCTCTGATCATACAGGCTCTCACTCCCACACAGTCTCTCAACTCACTCTCATACACATACACACACACACACACTCTAAAGGGCCACAGCTTCTCTCTCACCTCTTGGCTTCCTCTTCATGGGTCGCCGTGAGATGGGTTCGTGGTGGCCCTGATCTTCTCAGGCCACTGCGAGGTGGGATCCACGGTGGCCCTGCTACACTCGCTACTGCTCTTCTGCACAAAGCCGATGCTGCTCCTCCTCCTTACTGTCTGTGTGGCTTCAGCAACGTTTTTCTTCCAGGGCTGTGCACGCAGGAAGGAGGAGGGGTACCTGGAGATGGATTTTTCTTCGGGCCGTGGAGGGATGAGCTGTATCATGGCCCCACCGATCAAAGTGACATGACCCCCCTAACCCCCCCCCCCCTCGGTACAAAACTGCTTCCTGCAAAAATCTTCTGCCACCGGTGGTATCGGGTCTACCTGCTCCCGATGCTGCCCCACCGGGTGTGCTGCCCTGTGCAATGATGGCTCCTGACCTGCAGACTTTGGTATGGAGGCAATTTAGGAACTTCCAGTTAATTCATTCCTCCTCTGCCCCTGCAGGAAGCCACAGTTGCTCTGATACCCATGCTAATCCCAGAAGCAAGATTTCCAAGTGGTGCCATTCACCAAGTTCCATGCATTGATGTTGAAGTATTAAATTAAAAAGGGCATTGGGATCCTGTTCAGATGAAAAACATAATACAGAGATACACTGCAGTTTTGATCCTTTTGGATCTGTCCTCTGCTTTTGACACACTGGACCATTAAATACTGTAAAGAGCACATGTCCACATTTGGTGTCAGAGGCACTGTTTGGAACTGATTCCATTCTTTTCTTTCAGATGGAATTGTTTAATAAAATGGGACACTGGATGCACAGGTTCTTGCAAATTGCATTGGGAGGGTTCCATAGGAGGCTTATATTATTCATATCACTATTTGATTTATACCTTCCATTTTCAAATAAGATTATTGAGGCTTTTGAAATTAGATACTATATGTAAGTAGGCAACATACTATTTGCTTCAGTAGGGATGGAATCTAAGGTGGCATTCTTAAATGTAAATTGTTGCCTTCAATCTGTGTAAATGGGGTTAAAGTGAACAAATTACATCTGAACCCAGCAAAACCCAAGGACCTTCATATTTATATAGAAACATAGAAACATGATGGCAGAAAAAGACAATTTATAATTCGTATCACTTCCTTAGAGATCCCCTGTATTTATCCCATGCTTTCTTGAATTCAGATGCTGGTTTTGTCTCCACCACCTCCACTGACAGGCTGTTCCATGCATCCACCACCTTCTCTGTAAAGAAATATTTCCTAAGATTACTCTTGAGTCTAGCCCCTTTCAACCTCATCCCAAGACTCCTCATTCTAGAGTATCTTTTCCATTGAAAAAGGTTCACCTTCTGTGCTTGGAAACCTTTGAGATATTTGAATGTCTCTATCATATCTCCTCTATCTCGCCTTTTCTCCAGGGTATACATGTTTAGATCTTTAAGTCTATCCCCATATGCTTTAGAACGAAAACCACTGATCATTGTACTAGCCATCCCCTGGACTGACTCTATTCTATTTATATCCTTTTGAAGGTGCAGTCTCCAGAATTGTATGCAGTATTGCAAGTGAGGTCTCACCAGGAACCTATACAGGGGCAATATCACCTCCCTTTTTCTGCTGATCTCCCTATGCAGCCAAGCATCTTTCTAGCTTTTACTGTTGCTTTATCCACCTGCATGGCCACCTTAAGATCATCAGATACAATCGCACCCATATCCCACTCTTCCTTTGTCCTTAGAAGAATTTCACCTCTAATACTGTATCTTTCCCTTAGGTTTTGCAGCCTAAATCCATTACTCTGCACTTTTTAGCATTACATCTCAGCAGTCAGACCTTAAGATCATTCCTTGAGCTTCACTAGATCCCTCCTTATATTTTTCACACCTTCCTGACAGTCCACCCTGTTATAGATTTTGCTATCAAATAACAAACCTTTCTTGACAATTCTTCTGTTATGGTACTCACAAAAATGTTGGAAAGAACCAGTCCAAGGACCGATCCCTGAGGCAACCACTAGTAACAATTCCCTCCTCAGAGAAAACGTCATTTACCACTCTTTATCAGCTCCCACTCTCTCTTGATACAACTCTCTGGACACCCAATCAAAGAAATTGATTAGATTCATCTGACAAGATTTAACTCTGGTAAAACCCTGCTTGCCTCTGATCTTGCAATCCATTGGATTCTAAAAATTGCACTATCCTCTGTGTTAGCACTGACAGTTTGCTCACCACAGAGGTCAGACTAACTGGTCTGTAGTTCCCAGCCTCCTCCTTACTTCTACTTTTATAAATTGGAACCACATCTGCCCTTTTCCAGTTCTCTGGAACTACTCCCAGACTATAAAGAAGCACTGAAAAGATCAGCCAGTGGAGCAGCCAGGACATCTCTAAGGGGGTCATTTATCAAAGTGCTATATGGCATTTTCGCATGCAAAAAATGCCTTTAACGTGTGCGAAAGCACCATAACACATGGTGTGATGCAAATGAGAGAAAAGGGAGGATTTGGACTTATAGTTTTGTGAAGCTGTATTGCACAGCTTTAACTTGCACCTTTTTCACTTGTGTAATAGGGCTTTGTGATGTTTTTAAGCTTTTGGAGAACCAGCCTAGTTATGAGACAGAGAGAGAGACTAACTGAAATATGCTTGTACTAGATACCGTAAGTATTTATATCTCTATAGATGGCCCACTTAGTAACTCGAGGTGAGTTTTAGTTATTAGTGAGATCTACAAACAGAACAGTGCTCTCTTGTGAAGATTTGATGACCTTCGGAGTGAGGAAACTCACCCAAAGATGAGATTTGTGCAATGTTCTCTCATGAGAAAAATTTGCATGCACTGCTGCCATTGTGTACAAATCTATCTCATGCATATTCATTGTAGATATCCTGAAAACCTGACCTGTTTGTGGCACTCGAGGACTGGAGTTTGCCGTCACTGAGCTAGAAGATGCTTTGTGAAATTGCACTTCATTTGACAAATTAAACCTTTTCTAGCATTAGAGGATCTAAAAACAAAAACAGTTGTCCACATACACATTAATCCTCTCGCATGTCAACTTTTGCAATTCACTATATGTAAGACTCCTGAAAAACAGAACATATTTTCTACAACTAATTCAGAATACAGTAGCAAGATTAATTACTAATCATAGCTGCCATGACAGGATCTCCCCAATTAGATTTTGTGTCTTATTTAAAATATTATTGCTTTTATTTAAGGCATTATACAATTTGGATCCTGTATGCTTGACAGAACATCGCTGCCACAATGTTCCAGCTAGACCTTTGCATTCAGCGGGGGAGGCCTGTCTCTGTAATTCAGTGTTGTCCGTTTATTGGCTGTCAAATCTAGAAGACAGGTTTTTTTTGTGCTGCACTAACATTATGACATGCACGGCCAATATCTACTCAATATGAGAATATTTTAATGGCATTTCATTCTCACTTTAAGATGGATTTTTTTTTTTTTTTTTTAGAACTTTCAGTAAACTAAGCTAGTAGTCATCACTTTATTTTCTTTGTTTCTAATGTTGTAATGTGTTTTAATGCATTTTTTTGTGATTTTAATTCCATCAATTTTAATAGTCTAAATCAATTTTCTTTGGTTTTATTCTGGAAGCATGGCACTGCTCCCTCATGATATAACGAGTGGTTAAAGAAGAGCCATTGTCCTTTCCTCTTAATTCAGCCTGCAAGGCTCAAGAGCTGTTGCCACCCACAGGAAAAGAAGAGTTTCTACTCCCGCCATCTCCTCCTCTCCCTTTTCTTCTCAAGATGGTCTGCAGGCCCAAGGAGGTGCTACTGCCCTGCCTCTTAGTCTGGCCCTTGGAGCCAAAGAACAATGGCTGCTCCTACCACCCCCCTTTCAAGATGGTCTGCAGTGTCGAAGAACAAGTGTTAAGGCCCCCTCCCCACAGTCCACTAGTAGGAGTCTGCAGCTGGAGGCCCTCCTTCTGCTGCTAATGTCTCTCCCTCTTCAATGTTCTAGCTGTGGCCCAGTGCTGATTGAATTGAACCGCACTGAAGAGGAGTCAGCAGCGGGAGAAGATTAGAAGTGCTGGCCCATTGGCTCTGAAATACTGCCAGTGAGAGAAGGAGGAAAGGATGGAAGGGGAGGCAAAGTATAGGATGAAAGTATAGAAGAAGAGGATGGAAGGTGAGGGGAAGAGGAAATATGAAAGGTGAGGGAGATGATGAGGGGAGGGTGGAAGGTGAGGGAGAGTTTTCAGAAGCAGCAGCAGCTTTAAAGCTTCAAGGAGAGGGAGGAGAGTTTCCAAGATGGCGATTTGAACGGTTGTGCTTGAAGCTGCTCCTGCGAAAATTCCTCTAATTCAACCCGGACCATGAGGGTTGTAATAATCCTAACAGCAATGCCAAATAAACGCAAAGGAAAAGTTAGGGTTTACCTGGCTGAACCCGCCTTTATTCCGGAGCAGAGATTAATATTAGAGTTCGCTGTCCCGACACAGGAATTGCAGGGGTTCAGCCCTATTGGTGGTGCGAGAGGAGGAGACCCGTTATCGCCTGGGGAAATGACACTGTCCCCGCCAGATCCTAGACAACCTCCTATAGCTTCCTCCCCGAGTACCTCCGTTGCTGCGAAGGCAAAGGATGACGATGCCGTCATCAGACAGCTGAAGCCGGCTGGGAGCGCTGGAGTTGACCCGGAAGAAAAAACCACCTCAGGTCCCACAGGGTTTCAGGATCTTACGGAAGAAGGAGCAGTTGGAGGTATTGGTTCCTCGGTGGGAGAGGAACGAGCCCCTGGGAAAGGACCTGAATTGACCAGCCTGTGGTTAGAGGATTGACCCAAACCAGAGGTTGTTACACTGGATTCCCTATGGGAATAAATGGCAGGTATGTCGAGACTACTTCGGGAACAAACGTTTCGAGTGGGGAATTTAGAGAAGAAAATGGACTCTGAGGTTCAAGAAAATCATTTAGCACTGCAACAGCAGACGCAAGTTACAGAGAACATAAAAACTGATGTTAAAAAACTACAAGAGACCACAGCAGGTCTTGCTCGTGATAATTCTATTTCCTCAAGAAGATTGGAGGCGGTTGAACATTTTTTGAGACATTTAAACATAAGAATGTTGAATTTTCCAAAGATTATGGGCGAGTTACTGATAATAACTTTAAAAATATATTGTTTAGAGTTTTTAAAGATCCCCTCAGAGAAAATACCTCCTATAAAGAAAATCAGCTTTCTGGTTCAGAGAGCGGGTAATACTCAAAATGTGGGAGAAATAAAACCTGATTTCCTGAATTTGACCCAATATCTGGAAAATTCAGAATTAGAAGTCGTAGATAGAGCCGTCTTATTTGTTTCATGTTTTTCTGAACAGGATTTTAGTCTTATAATGAAGGCTTATTTTAAAAATGTGAGTGTAACGTTTCATGGGCAACCTGTTTGTTTGTTTCCTGATCTAGCAAGACCAACACAGCTTAGACGGAAAGTGTTTTTATCTATGAGATCTGAAGTAATTGCAATTGGGGCGAATTTTCAACTTCGGTACCCATGCCGTTGCATTATAAAAATATCAAATAACACTTATTTTCCTTAAACCTGACCACTTGAAGTAGTAGTAGTAGATAGTAGAAGGCAGAGCACTGCTATAGATTAACATCTAGGATTTAAAAAATGATTAAGCTGTATCTGTTATAATCGTCTATCTGTTACCTTTGTAGGAAAATTTTGTTTTTCTCCTTATAATATTAGAAATTACTCTCCCAAAATATTTCCTTGTGGGTCTGAGAATGTGTAGTGGGTATGGGGGCAGGCTTAAAATGTTCTCCTTCCTTAATATTCTTTTGAAGGTTTTCTATAAAAATTTCTTTCACAATCTCATACATGTTTCACACAAAGTGTATTCTTTGTTTAATTATTGAAAAATGATAAATAGAAAATAATTTAAAAAAAAGCTTCAAGGAGAGGTGAGAGTGCAGGAATTTGGTCTGAGGAGAGGAGGGAAACACCTGGGACTGGGAGATTGACTGGGGACTTGAGGATGAGGGATCAGAAGGGTGAGGAGAATTTGAGAGATGCATGCAGGACCTGGAGGGCTAGGGAAGGGTTGAGAGGAAGAACCTGGGAGCTATGAAAGGAGATATGATGGAAATGGGAAGCGAGCTGATGAAGAGGTGAAAGAAAGGGAAAATGGAGGTATAGGAGCGTCCCAGCTGCCACGTGGGGCACGGAGAGCCAGGAAGAATGCGGCGTTAGCGGTTGGCCACAGCCATAAGTTCACAGGAGTGGAGAACCAGGCATGACATGACATGAGTTGGGTCGACCACTGATGGCCGCGGCCGACAGTCATCACACTGACTTTTCCAAGCCACAGTACCTTTCCATCAGAGAGACCCATCTATGCATCTTTATTTATTTATTTATTTAAATATATTTATTACCTGCCCCTCCTAATAGTTTGGGGTGGGGTACAATAAAGTAAATATATAAATAAGATGAGCTGACCTTTCCTAGCCATAGTACATTTCCATCAGAGAGATCAATCTGTACAACTTTGAGAGGAGATCAGGAGTAAGAAGTTGTATAACACCTGGAGACCCCTACCAGCGCCTTCATCCTAGGACACAGGATAAGGACTGTGTTTTGGAGATCTGGAAGTTCATCTGGACCTCAGGAATTGTTGGAGAAAGGGATCCTACTACACCTAGGATAACCTCACTCATCTGAGACACTTATCATTCTGAACCCTGGAAACTTAGAAACATGATGGCAGAAAAAAACATATGGCCCATCTAGTCTGCCCATCTGAATATAACTTTATAATTCCCATCACTCCCTTAGAAGTCCCCTGTATTTATCCCATGCTTTCTTGAATTCAGATACTGTTTTTGTCTCCACCACCTCCAATGGGAGGCCGTTCCATGTATCCACCACCCTCTCTGTAAAGAACATCTCAGGACCCAATACTGAGGGGTACATTCACTGAGAAGAGGTGAGAGCAGAAATATCAGACTGGAACACGGATGTAGTTGGCAACAACTTTGTTGGTGCAAATTGATTACATTGCTTACAGTAAAGTTTTATTTTGGAACACTCAACCAGAGTATCCTGTCTGTCACTTTCCCAACCTACAAATAAATAGTAAATTCATTGCACACCAAGTGAAGAGGTTTCCATCCCTTTGCCTTGGGCCCTGGAGTTAAAGCCTCGCCCCACCCCCATTCAAAGATTTCATTCCCCTGCCTGTCTGGGACTTGTGAGTCTGTTGAAGATTTAGCCCTGGGACCAAGTGTGATCCCCTTCAGCATTTCGGTTACAACCTCAAAGCAGGAGGCTACACTCTTATTATTTCTTCCAGTGTTCATAGGTCTCTTTTCTTTTATTCCCCTTTTTTCTCTAGTTAAGGTCTGTAGATTTGTCCTTAATGTAGCTTCATTTATGTTAGGGTGCTTTATTTCATTTTTATTTTGTCGGTTGCTATTAGCTCTATTTGTTCTGTAATATGTTGTAATAGCTAATAAAAAAACAAGTGAACAATACATTTAAAGGGATCAGAATAATGGGGGTAGGAGAGAACTCTAAAGAGGCTGAAATGGGTGTGAAGCTGATATTTTTCAAAGGGTGAAGGGGCACCAATTTCAGTTTTCACACAGGGCAGTGGTTAGCCTAGTGCTGGCCCTGTAGATATATCATCTCATTCCCCTGCCCTAGAGTTGCCAACTGGCTCCAGATTTTTCAGGACAGGTCGATTCGTTCCTAATTTTACCCCATTGCATGCAAAGACTTGTAGCTCTGGCTTCATTAATGCATTCCTTTAGAAAAGCAAGACGACAAGTCCCTGCATACAGTGAGGAAACCCAGGATCAGATCAGCCTGTTCTGAAAATCTGGAACCAGTTAGCAACCCTCCCCTCCTCAGGGAGAACTCAGCATCTCGGTCCTTGTGTCCCTGCCACCACAGGAATAACAAGGAAAAAAAAAGACCACATTTTTACAAATCTGTGAAAGAAAAGTGGATTTATGTACCAGTGAAGAGCAATATATTGTACACATTGATAAACCAGCACCAGAGAATACCCCTCTGCACTGAAGTACCGTTTAAGAGACCCTACCGAAATCCCCCCAGTGCTAAACTGCCTCATATCACACCACCAATCCTCGGTGCTCAACTCCATGATTTATTACTGCAGAAACCCACCGAGAACTAAACTCCCTGACATAGCACCACCAGAGAAACCCCACAGGGTTAAACTTTATTAATCCCCTTTGCAATCTATTCAGCGATTTCATTTAACCTTGGTGTTATATATGCTGTCCCTTATATTGCAACCAGTCCTGCCTACTTCTTCCAAGCAACTCTTGGCTGCGTGAGAAGGTACATTTATATGATAAAAGTGTGGCTTGCCAGCCCAACCACTGACTGATCAATACATCAGAAAAAAATTATTGTCTGAGCAACTGGAGGGCAGGCGTTGACAGGATGGTTGTAAATGTATCTAGGTGACTGGCCACAGTCATCCCCTAAATTTGCATTACATCAAGACAAGGACAACCTTTCTTCTACTTAATCTGTGCTACATGTACGCAGTCACCCGTATCTGACTCTACATTCCTCATAACTACCCTATTAACCTTTTTTTTTTCTCTTAAAGCTAGGCCTACAAGTCTTGCTGTAGCTATTCTAGGATATGAGTTTTAAAATCTGTGACTAGCTATTTTATACTTGATGGTAAGGGGGCCTTATGGTAGTGGTCACCTTTCAACTGTATCTGGTTCACCTGGGGATTTTCTGCAGCTGTAATTTTTTGAAAGCACAATAAAGGCGCATTCTGGGAATTGCAGTGTTATTTTGAAATTATGTTTGACATCTAATCGCAGATGTCAAACATATGGAACAACAGGCTGACTTTTGGGCAACAAAGGGGTCCACAGTCAAAGGCATTTAGCCAGACAACTTGTGAATTATTCTGTTAAAAGCCTACTTTTGAATATCTAGGGATCTTATCCGGTTAAAATGTAGCTGGAAAATGTAGGGGCATTTTCGGGGCATTCCAGGGCAGATCTAAGTGATCTGGCCAATTCAGCTGTATCCATCAAATTTAGCCGGATAACTTCAAGAGTGTGCCTCAGAGGAGTCCTGAAGTTATCTGGCTGCGTGTGGCCAGATAACTTTTGATTTAATTGTCTACAATTCCTAAGAATATAGTGCAAAAAAAAAAAAAAAGACAGTGATGCACTGGCCTGCAGTCTGATTCCCAAAAACATTCACAGAACCCTAACTCACAGAAACTCTGAAAGCCACTGGGATCGTGGTGGGAATGCACTGCGCTTCCAGCCATAGAAAGCAGTTTTCAAAGATACCGGGTTAGTGGGAGGTTTAGGCTTGGGGGTGGGAAGGAGAGAGGAGTTGGCCTTAACTGTCAGATTTTTCCAAACTGGGGGGAAGGGCGGGGAGCCACAGAGTGTACCCTACCATTTTTTTCTTTCCAGTTTGCTTGAAGTGGTTTGGGGGTTTGTGGGGTTAACATATTGTGTGGGGGTGTGGGAACTGGGCTATAGGCCCATACGTGCCTTTATTTATTTCACTGTGCCACGTAACCAGTTATATTCTTTTGAATATAGCAGGTTAAGTCTAAGGTCATCCAGCTAGCTTTAGCTGGATAATTTTAAACCTAACCAATGATATTCAGAGAGAGCTAGTTAGGTTTAAGGTTATCCAATAAAGCTAGCCGGGTAACTTTATTCAGGGATATTCAACGTGACATTTATTCCACTGAATATCCAGGACGACTCGTCAGGCACTTTGCCAGATAAGCTAGCTGTTCGAACTCTTTTTGAATGTTATCCTCAAAGCTTTTATAAGTTATAGATGTGCATTAAAAAAAAAAAAAAAAAAAAACCAACCAAAAAAACAGAAGACTCCTGCACGGTAGACACTCAGAAGTCAGAACTGCAGACCAAAGGAATTGAGGCTCACTGCAGTGAGGAATTAGAGTTCTGTTGGACTTGCTGAAAGGTGGAGCCCGCAGGATGTGACATCTTTTAATAGACCAACATAAGTATCCAAATATGATGCTGTGCTTAGGCTGCTGAGAACCCTTCTTTATATGTTAGAAAGAAGGACCTATGCAATGGCAAAACATAGAGGATATCGGCAAATAAGGACCACGTGTTTCGCCTAATCTGCTCATTGATGCCTGTCCACCATGCCATCGCTGATCTTACTTGATCCGCCGTCTTCTCTCTTCTGCCACTGTATTCAATCGGGCTGATGCAATATCGGCGTGCATAGAACGGGCGCTCATGATTGAATGCCCGCTCTCCTAACGTGAGCTGATCCACCTCTCCAGGGCGTCCGATGTAAGATTTACATGGGCTGCCATGGTAAAAAGGAGGCGCTAGGAGAAATTGTGTGCCCCTAGCGCCTCCTCGGCATCAGGCACCCAGGAGAGGTGGCTGTCAGTGCGGGTTAGGAAAACGGACGCTCAGTTTTACGAGTGTCCGCTTTACTACCTGTGCAGAGCCACGGGTTAGGAAAATGGACACTCATTAATTGAGAGTCTGATTTCTTAACCTGACCGCTGGTGACATTTTTGTTTTTCCTGTTCTCCTAAAGATGATTTTTGTTTTTCCCATTCCCCTCCAGAATTAACGCTTGCTCTGTGGCGGGTGTTAATTTTTGAAAGTAAAAATGTGCACGTTGGCTGCACTTTTGTTTTTTGCATTGGGGGATAATAGCTCAGAGCCTCAGCAACATGAATTGACATGTGATGAGCGCTATTAGCTACGAGCTGGTTCGGACGTGTGTTTTGGACGCGCTAATCCCCTTACTGCATGAGGGGTTTTGGACGCGAGTCCAAGCCCTTGTAAAGCCAGGTGCTCAGCCAAGCGCACTATATTGCATCGGCCTGTTTGTGTCTGGCCCCTGCTTACTTAAATTCTGCCATTTTTTACTCTTTGCTTTACCACGAGTCCACCACCCTCGCAAAAAAGTATTTTCTCACAGTGGAGCAGATTTTAAAAGCCCTAAGCTTGTAAATCCAGGAGGATTTACGCGCATAGGGGGGTTACGCACGCAGGGCCTATTTTCAAAGGCCCGGCGGCGCGCGTAAAGCCGCGGGATGCGCGTATGTCCCGGGGCTTGGAAAAAAGGGTGCTGGCGTGGGCGGTCTGGGATGGTCTGGGGCGGGGCGTGGCCAGAGGCCTCTGTACGGCCGCTGGGCCAGGGGATCGCGCGCCGGCACTCGGCCGGCAAGTGTAACCTACGCCTGCCTGGAGGCAGGCGCAACTTATAAAATAAAGGTTTTGGGGAGGGAGTTTAGGTAGGGCTGGGGGGCGGGTTAGGTAGGGGAAGGTGGGTGGGTGGGGGGGGCGGAAGGAAAGTTCCCTCCGAGGCTGCTCCGATTTCGCAGTGGCCTTGGAGAGAATGGGGAAAGCCAGCAGGGCTCCCCAAGGGCTCGGCGCGTGCAAGTTGCACTACTATTCATCCCCTTGCATGCACCGACCCCAGATTTTATAACATGCGCACAGCTGCGCACATATGTTATAAAATCGAGTGTAGGTATTAAAATCCGGCCCAGTATGTTTAACTTCTTCAGTCTCTCTGTGTATAGCTTAAAATAAATACCATCCATCATTTGGGTGGCCCTCTTTTGAACTTCCTCTACCAAAAGCTCATTTAATACAATTCTTATGTTGGCCCTTGCAAAGAATCCATTAATAGATTGGGATCTAGTTAAACATCTAAAACCACATTACTATAACTATCCAATGATTCAGTTTCACAAAGGAGACATTAGGCCAGAGCTGCTAAATGGATGCTCAGATATAGGAGACAGCTAGACAAGTTAAGCCGAGTGCAGGCCACTGGGCCTGATCAACCCTCTGTGAGGCAGTAGACAGGAGCATAAGGGAGTTTATAAGCCCACCCCACTCCTAGTCACTCTCCCTTCTATGTTCCTCTTTCTATCACTCAGTCTTCCCCACATTTTTACCACCAGTATGAATCCTCTTATCCCCGCTTTCTTAATCCCACTCTTTCACTTCCTCGTCTACCATTTTTCCTAACCTTTCATCTACCGTATTTTCCAGCATATAAGTCACGATTTGTTTTCAGCGATTTCAGTGATTGTGACTTATACACTGGTGCAACTTATACAGTGTCACAATCTCTCTCGCTCTCTCTCAGCCTGAGCTGTTAATCTTGCTCTACAAACAGATGCATCTTATACAAAGGTGCAACTTATCTACCAACTTTTTCGTCAAAATGGAAATTTATAGGGAGGTGCGATTTATACACCGGTGTGACTTACACCAGAAAATACATTACTTCTCCTTATGCCTCTCTCTTGTTCACTCACTCTCTTCCTCTAAACAATTTATAACCTGCCAATCCTTAATCTTGCTCCCTCAAAAAATATTAAAAAAAGAATTAGAAATATTTTACATGTAAATACTATAGAGTCAGTTCACCCAAAAGACCAGTTTTTTTGAGACCTCTTCAGGGAATGAGAGGAAATTAATTTTTTGTATGTGCTATGTTTGACTTAATGTTTGATTTCATTTGATTTGATTTCAATTATAATTTTATTTTACTCATCCTTCTGGTGGACACTGAAAACAAGTTACACATAATAACACAGCAAAATACACGTAGGTCACAATTAATAAAGTAAACCACAATTGCACAAAACACTGCAATCACTCTAAAATCTCCCATATGCCCAACCCTCTTTTTATTCCCAACCCCTTTCCCCCACAAAATAAAAGCCATATATCTGACATACAGTATTAGCAAAAAAGAACTACATCATACAGTCTAAAATCAAAGCAAAGTTTTAAATCTCTGGCTCAGAACACACTGCCCTTCAAATCCGGCTGTTCGCTAGCGCATTCCCTTCTCATTATCACTCTTAGGGACTGCTTCCACCCAAATCCTGTTGCTATCATTAAACTGCTCTCAATGTTATTTAACAAATAGCCACAATTTTAGATGATGATATAACAGCAATATCTTACAACATGCATTATGCCCGTACTGTGCTGAAATACTGAGAGGTGAACAGGACTTCTAATCATATGAATCACTTTTCCTATGTGGCCAACCGGTGTGCTGGGCAGAGTCCCATAGCCCTGGTGTTGCGCTCGGGGGTGGACCCTTGTCCTGGGGCAAGGATGGAATGGCTTCTGAAAGGGAACAGGAGGTAACTGGCCCCAGGGGGCGGAGCACTGAGGGAAACAGAGGCTAGGTAGAGCTTCACCACTGGAAGCCCAAGGTCCCCCAGGAGGAGCCCATAGGGACCCGGGCCGCTTGGACTTAGGTGGGCCTCGCAGGGTCTCCTAGAAGAATGGAAGTCTGGTGTGCCCACAGACACAGAAGGAGCACAGTCGGGTTCGAGCTGGAGCAGAACAGAACCAGAACAGAGTTGGTGCTGACAAGGTGAGGAACAGAGCCAGAATCTGGAAGCAAGGTCAGGCAGGCGAAAGGTCAACATGCATAGGTCAGTTCGAGGAGTGGTCAACGAAGCAAGGGTCAGATACCGGAGGCCAGGCATAGTCAGAGGCAAGCAGAGATCTAGAGGCAGGCGGCAGTCAGGCGAGCAGGTCTGGAGCAGACTGAGGTCTTTGAGGCAGGCGGCAGATAGACAGACAGACGAGTAGGATCTAGCTGGGGTCGTAGACAGGTGGCAGACAGGCAGGCAGGTCAGGAACTAGCTGGGGTCGTAGACAGGCGGCAGACAGGCAGGCAGGTCAGGAAGAAGCCGAGGTCAGTACCAGAAATCAGTCGAGGGTACTACCTGGGAAGGCAGATAGAGCAACACAGGCACAGGTAAGACTCAGGAACGAGGATGCAGGAACAAGTCAGGAATGGAACTGGTACAGAAGGATCCTGGAATGAAACTAGGAACAAGCACAGAGACAATCTAGCATACAAGCCAACTGAATTGCCAAGGCAAGGAAGTGAAGTCAGGAACATCCTTATATTGTAGATCAATCCAGGCGCACCATGGAACCCAGACTCGCCCTCGGCCCTACAAGTGTCGGGGCAGTCCGCGCGCGCATATGGGCGTGGCTAGCATGGAGGAAGACGCCGAACCTCGGCATGAGTCCTGGCGCGCAGTGGAAGGCCCAGCGACTGGCCCCGCGGGACGCCGGGGCCTAGCTGGGCTAGCAACTACCACGAGGGAGGTCGTCCCGGGACCCACTGAGGAACTATGCAGGTGAGCAGTCCAGTGTGCGGGACAGCCATGGGTGGGGCGCGTAACAGTTACCCCCCCTTCTAGACCTCCCCCTATGCGGCTGTGGTTTCTCAGGGTGCATTCTATGGAAGGTCTTCAGAAGATCCTTATTGAGAATATTTTGAGATGGTTCCCACAAATTCTCCTCGGCCCTATAGCCCTCCCAGACTAAGAGATATTCCCACTTGCCTCGGCGTTGCCGGACGTCGAGGACCTCTCTTACCTGGAGAGACGTGTCTGGTTCTGCAGAGACACGCGGAGCAGGAGGGTCTTTACGAGAGGGCCAGGAGAGAACCAATAACTTTAACAGGGACACGTGAAACGTGTTGTGGATACCCAATAAACGAGGTAACTGCAGTTGATAGGAAACAGCTCCTACTCTTCTGATTACCGGAAATGGTCCTATGTATTTGGGAGCCAGAAGGTGAGAGGGTAGCCTTAGGCAGATGTGTCGAGCACTCAACCATACTTTCTGGCCTGGATGAAAGAGTGGAGCATGTCGTCCATGAAGATCAGAGGTGCGCTTGGCGCGTTCTGCAGCTTGCGCCAGTCGCTCCTTTATTCGGGTCCACACGTAGCGAATGGTTTGAGCCATGGATTGAGTCACCGGAGACGGAACAGTCAAAGGTACAGGAAGAGGCAGTCGGTCTGCCGTCCGCAGACAACTGCAAACGGAGTTGTGTCGGTGGCTGCTGCGACATGAGTGTTGTGTGACAGCTCGGCCCAGGAGAGGAGCTCCAACCAATTGTCTTGCTGATCATTAACATAGGAACGTAGAAATGTCTTCAAGGTCTGATTGGTCCTCTCGGCCTGCCCATTAGCTTGAGGATGGTAGGCCGATGATTTGTTCAGGGTAATATTGAACGTTCGGCACAAGGAACGCCAATACTTGGCAGAAAACTGTGGTCCCCGGTCGGACACAATCTCCTTGGGGAGTCCATGAAGATGAAAGATATTCTTCAGAAAAAGTCTGGCAAGTTCTGGGGCTGAAGGAAGACCCCGTAGAGGGATAAAGTGTCCCATTTTCGAGAAGCGGTCGATAACGATCCATATCACAGTGTTGTTCTGGGAAACAGGCAGATCTGTAATAAAATCTGTAGAAATGCTGGACCACGGTTCAGTAGGTGCTGGGAGAGGCTGAAGCAAGCCCCAAGGCTTCCCCGTAGGTGTTTTTTGCTGAGCATAAGTAGTCCACGTAGTTTCGGGAATCTTGAATCATAGTAGGCCACTAATAATGCCTTTTCAGCATATCCAAGGTTCAGGCGCGACCGGGGTGGCCTGCTAGTTTGGAATCGTGAGCCCACCTTCTCACACTCTCATGTAACTGGAGGAACTGTGGTAGTAGCCGCCAGGGTAATACAAGCAGGGTCAATAATGAAGCTGGGGACCTCTGGAATGTCCTCCGGCTCAAAGGATCTAGAGACTGCATCAGCGCGCAAGTTTTTAGAACCTGGATGGAAGCAAAGGTTGAAATTAAACCTCTCGAATAACAAAGCCCACCGGGCCTGACGGGGGTTCAGAAGTTGAGCTTCTTTAAGATGTTCGAGGTTCTTGTGGTCCGTGTAGATGGTAAACTTATGTTGCGCCCCTTCCAACCAGGGGTGCCACTGCTGAAGCGCCAATTTGACTGCAAGGAGTTCGCGGTCGCCAATGATGTAACATTGCTCCAAGGGGGAAAACTTATGAGAGTAAAACAAGCAGAGTACTAGCTTACCCGAGGGAGCATGTTGACTCAGGATGGCTCCGGCGCCGATCGCGGAGGCATCAACTTCCACAATGAATGGATGTCTGGGATCGGGGTGGTAGATACAGGGACCGGAGCTGATGGCCTCTTTAATTCTCTGAAAGGCAGCAATTGCTTTCGGTGTCCAAACTCGGGTGTTGACCCCCTTCCTAGTCATAGCAGTGAGTGGGGCAACTATCGAAGAGTAGTTCGCAATGAAGTTCCAGTAATAATTAGTGAATCCTAAGAAGCGTTGTAATGCCCGGAGGCTTATTGGCTGAGGCCAGTCATGGATTCCCTGAAGCTTCTCTGGGTCCATCGAGAATCCCCCGATCAGAGATGATATATCCCAGGAAGGGTAAGTGGTTCCGCTCAAACAAACATTTTTCTAGCTTTGTGTACAGGTGATTCTCCCTCAGACATTGGAGAACAATGCTGACGTGTTCACGGTGTGACTCTATATCTTTAGAAAAGATCAGGATGTCGTCGAGGTAGATGACTACAAAATTGTACAGGAGATCTCGGAAGATTTCATTCATGAGTGCTGAAAGACGGCTGGAGCGTTGCATAGCCCAAAAGGTATTACCACGTATTCGTAGTGGCTGTCTCTGGTATTAAACGCCGTCTTCCAGATATCATCAGGCTGAATGTGTACCAGATTGTACGCACCTCTCAGATCCAGTTTGGAGAAGATTCGTGCCCCTTCCAGACGGTCGAACAACTCACTGATCAGGGGTAACGGGTAGCGATCCTATATATATATATATATATATATATATATATATATATATATATATATATATATATATATATATATAATCCCTACGGGTTATCACATTGAGACCCCTGTAATCAATACAGGGACAGAGTCCACCATCCTTTTTCTTCACAAAGAAGAACCCCACTCCTGCGGGGGAATCAGAAGGACGGATGAACCCTTTTTCAAGATTCTCTTTAATATATTCTGACATGGCCTGGGTTTCAGACTGAGACAACGGGTAGGTTCTGCCTTTGGGAGGCATGGTGCCAGGCAGGAGTTCAATAGAACAGCTGAACTTGTGTAATGGGGGTAAGGTATCCGCTTTCTGCTTAGAGAACACATCACTAAAGTCAGAGTACTGTGGAGGTAAACCTGGAAGTGTAACCGATTTCAAAACAGCCATCCTGTCTGCATCCAGTATCACGGTGGATACTGGATGCAGACAAGATTTCAGGCATTTCGGGCCCCACTGTACCAATTGCAGGGACTGCCAATCAAACTGAGGTTCGTGGGCCTGGAGCCAGGGGAGCCCCAGGATCACTGGATGGGTAGAGCGTTTTAGGACATAGAGGGATGTTTCCTCCTGATGCAAAGTACCTACAATGAGCTGGATCGCCGCTGTCTGGTGAGTAACGAGACCTGGAAGATGTTCCCCCTGGATGGAGGCAATATGAAGACTCACCTCAAGGGGTTGAAGAAGTATTTTCAGAAGTTTGACGATGTCGTCCGTTATGAAGCTACCACTCGCTCTGGTATCGATGAGAGCAGTGGTTGCGAAGGTGTGGGCCTTAACGCCCAAGGTTACAGGAAGCAAGAGTTGAGGGCCAGAAACAGTCGTGCCCAAGCTCGGGACCCCCGCTGGGTTCAGGCATTGCAGCTTCCCGGACAAACAGGGCAACACTGCAGACGATGTCCAGAAATGCCACAGTAAAGGCAAAACCCTTCCTTTCTCCGACGGAGATTTTCGATTGGGGATAATCGACCACGATTCACCTCCATGGGTTCCACAGTGGAAGAAGATGGTAACACCAGGTTTTTCACTGGAGAGCGAGATGCACTCATGGGGCATGCAGCAGGAGGGCATGGAGCCTCTACTTCTAGGCGTCTTTAACGGAAGCGATGATCATTCCTACCGGCAAGAGAGATCAGGTCTTCTAGAGACGTGGGAGTCTCACGGACCGCGAGCTCATCCTTTAGAGCACTAGAGAGTCCATCTAGGAAGTTGGCTTGCAGACAATCTTCTTGCCATCCAAGTTCTGTGGCCAAAGTTCAAAACTCCACCGTATATTCGGAGAGATTCTCTTGACCCTTGACGGAGGTGGAGTAGACTATGACTGGCGACAGCCATGTGACCTGGGTCTCTGAAGGTCTACTTAAACATAGTAATGAAGTCAGATAACTTGGAAAGGATGGGGTCAGAATGTTCCCATAAGGGAAAGGCCCATGCCAGAGCCCTCCCTTCCAACCGGAACAGAATGAAGGTGACTTTGGTAATCTCCTTCAAAAACAATGAGGGTTGCAGTGATTAAAGAAGCCACAACAGGAGCGTGGATCCCCATTGTACCTGGGGGGGGGGCAGGAAGTGCCAAAGTTGGTTTGCGAAGCACAGAGGCCGAGAGGCCCACCGGATTGGCCATCACTGTATCTTGTAATTGAGAGCGCAGTTCTTCTACCAAAGAGGCCAGCATCTCTAAGGCTTGATGATGCTGCTTTACCATGGTGGCCAGTCCTGGTAGGGCCCTGGAGGCGGTAGACTCCACCGAGTCCATGGCCTTGGCAACCTGTTGCACTCGGGGGTGGACCCTTGTCCTGGAGCAAGGATGGAATGGCTCCTGAAAGGGAACAGGAGGTAACTGGCCCCAGGGGGCGGAGCACTGAGGGAGACAGAGGCTAGGTAGAGATTCACCACTGGAAGCCCGAGGTCCCCCCGGGAGGAGCCCATAGGGACCCGGGCCGTTTGGACTTAGGTGGGCCTCGCAGGGTCTCCTGGAAGAATGGAAGTCCAGCATGCCCACAGACACAGAAGGAGCACGGTCAGGTTCGAGCTGGAGCAGGGAGAACCAGAACAGAGTTGGTGCTGACAAGGCGAGGAACAGAGCCAGAATCTGGAAGCGAGGTCAGGCAGGCAAAAGGTCAATGAACATAGGTCAGTCCGAGGAGTGGTCAACGAAGCAAGGGTCAGATACCGGAGGCCAGACGTAGTCAGAGGTCTAGAGGCAGGCGGCAGTCAGGTGAGCAGGTCTGGAGCAGGCTGAGGTCTTTGAGGCAGGCAGCAGACAGACAGACGAGTCAGGAACTAGCTGGGGTCGTAGACAGGCAGCAGACAAGCTGGCAGGTCAGGAACTAGCTGGGGTCGTAGACAGGTGGCAGACTTGCAGGCAGGTCAGGAACAAGCCGAGGTCAGTACCAGAAGTCAGTCCGAAGGTACTACCTGGAAAAACAGATAGACGAACACAGGAACAGGCAGGACTCAGGAGCGAGGATGCAGGAACAAGTCAGGAATGGAACTGGAAAAGAAGGATCCTGAACGAAACTAGGAACAAACAGGAACAAGCACAGAGACAATCTAGCATACAAACTGACCCGATTGCCAAGGCAAGGAAGTGAAGTCAGGAACTTCCTTATATTGTAGATCAATCAGGGCGCGCCGCAGAACCCAGACCCGTCCTCGGCCCTACAAGTGTTGGGGCAGTCCACGCGCGCGTGCATATAGGCATGGCTAGCATGAAGGAAGACTCTGAACCTTGGCGTGAGGCCTGGAGCACAGTGGAAGGCCCGGCGACTGCCGTGGGACGCCGGGGCCTAGCTGGGCTAGCAACTACCACAAGGGAGGTCGTCCCAGGACCTGCTGAGGAACTATGCAGGTGAGCGGTCCCATGCGCAGGACGGCCGCGGGCGGGGCGCATAACACCTGGCAGGAGTGTTATATATGAAGGCATAGCTCACTATATGATCGCCTGACTACTAGAGATCTCTCACATTGTGTCCTTTTCACAAGATGGTAACAAAGTGTGCAACAGAATTCATAGATTCATAAAAATCTGACAGGAGCCATGATGTGACTGCTTCTGCTATGGCCCCCGAACTGGAACAAGAGCACCATCTCATTTCACATAGGCCATCTTAGCTGAAATTTGATCTGGCAGCACTGAGGTGAAATCCTCTTTAATGCTGCGAGCATTCTCCTGGTCCATCCTGTCAAACTACTAATAGAGGTGCCCTGTCTGTAGGTTTTTTGTTTTATTTTATCAAAGCTTCCCTTTACCCCTAATCCTTTTATTTTACAACTGTTTACAGCATTGAAAACAAACACCATCATTACCATGAAACCTCCAGTTTGCTTGTTTTATTCAGGCAATTTCATGCCTAACTCATTTTACATTGACCTGATGAGTGGGAGCATAGCTCTTGAAAGCTAGTCATAATGTATTTAGTCCAATAAAAAGCTATCACCTACAATTTATTTGGTGGCCTTTATTACTACATAGCCAGGTAGAAAAACAGCAACCAAATTGCTTTATTCAAACAATGTCAGGAAAATGTGCATAGTTTGTTTACACTTGCAGGTATATATGCATGAAAGGGAGGATATGCAGATGAGGTATCAAGAAAAAGTGGAGCATGTATGATTAACAAGAGAGTTAAGCTAGTTGGATAATAGTAAGAGCATACCAAGGCACCTATAAAAGATGAGTGCTGAGATCTCTAGTATGGAAACCCATATTGTTTCTTTAAAAGCAGCAGAAAAGGATACTAAAAAGGTACTGTTGTGATCTTTGTCTTGATACTTTCATGTTCCATGTGAATGAAATATGAATGACCAAAAGGACAGATGGTAGTATATCCCAGCTCCTATTGTTTTCTGTGAGGAAAACAATTGAGCAAATTTTCTCTTATATGTAGCGATCCCTTGGGGTCTCACTAGGGTGGTCAGGAGGGACTAACATGAGGAGAGGTTGCAGTACCCAGTGTGGGAAGAGATCCTAATTTAAGTTTGTAAGTTGTATTTTTTCCATTCTTGGAGAAAGAGAGATTTTTCCTTCCTTTTCCCCTGAGCTGGAGACTTTGAGTGACTGACTCCAGTGTAGGCCTTCCCTCATGGGAACCCAGCTTGACTTTTGAAGAAGAATCATCACAGGAGAAGCATCAGGAGACCCCATCCGGAGTTTCCACCCCGGGACACAGGACACTGCCAGGTGAAGTCAAGATTCCACGTGGACCTCAGGTACTGTGGAAAGGGATCCGGTCTCTGTTAGGATTTCCCCAGCCTCCTTGGGATAATCATCTTTCCTTTCCATGGAGGATACCCCTGTTCCAAGCCCCTGCCTGGAGGGACATTTCCACAGACTCAGAGAGTACTCAAACAAACCCTGTCTCATGTAAATCTGGGACCACTGGAAGTAACTGGACACTTTATGTTTTGCATCCATTGATTCTATTACAAGGAATTACAGTAAACTATAATTTGAACACCCACCCAGTGAGTCCTGCCTGATTTGTCAGTATATCTACCCCCAAGAGCTATGATAACACACACACAGGGAAAAACACTACTGCCTGGGAAAAGAAGGATAGCCTTCACCCCACAGACAGAGTCCCCCCTGGGATAAAGAAGAGTTGGAGAAAAAAACAGAAGAGCCAGCCCACGAAAAGAAATTATTTTATGGCCCTTTGGAATCATCACTATTTCCCAAAAAAGGGTTACATATAGCACATAATGGGAGTTGCAAAACCAGATTATTAATAAGTTGCATTTATTGGTTGCTACTATACATACAGCAATGTATAACATTAATGTATAACATTAATCAATCATAAGCATAAATTAATATTCACCACCTATACTCTAAAATCACCCCATTAGGAGAACTAAGCTCCGTAAACAAAATAGCCTAATCCTATTATAAAACAATTCAGACAATGCCCAGCCTAATTTATTTTATTTAAAAGTTTATATCCTGCCATGTCCCCAGCAAGTCCGTTGAACTTGGGACCGATGATGGGATCTCTCCTACCTAGTCTATCCCAGGAGGCCGTGGTTGCTGAAAGCAGTGTCTTTCGCAATTCCATCCCCTCCAGTCTCAGAAATAGGGAGAGATGGGAAGGAAGGGGAGATGAGTGCTGAAGCAGATGGAAATGGAAGGGATAGGGAGAGGAGGCTGAGGGAGTGAGATGTTCCCATTCCTCCTACCTTCCCTTTCACATCCTGCCTCTTGTACCTACTGAGGCCTGTCAATTCACTGTGGTCTTCAGCCCACAGAAGATAGTACCCTTGCGGGCCATTTTTCACCAGGCCTCCATGGTCCTCTTCAGCCCTCGCGGGCAGGTCTTCACTCCACCCCTATAGTCCTCTTCAGCTCGTGGGGGGTGGAACCCTTGCAGGCAGGTCTTTACCACGCTGTGGCCACACATATGTGTGTGTGGGGAGGGGGGGGGGGAAATCGCATTATGCACTTCCATGGGACAGGATTGTCATCACCATGTCACCGCAATATCTTCTGCTCATGTACCCATGGGCACATCATCATGCTGCTGTGGCATCAGCAATCTCTGTTTGGGTGGGCCTGAGCCCAAAGTGGGTGGGCCATGGTACACCCATGGATACGCCACTAGTCCATGGTGCCCCATGGCACCAGAGATGACAGTGGTGCCCCTGGCACTTGATAGCAGCAGTGGTGCTTGGTCCTTCAATGACACCTATGGTGCCCCTCTCGAGAGTGCCAATGGCATCGATGGCACTGGACAGTACCTGTGGTGCTCGCTGGGGTCCCAGTACTCCACAGCATTGATGGTGCCTGTGCCTCCTGATGGCACAGGCACCATCAGGAGGCACAGGCTGCACCCATAATACTTGATGGTATCCGTGGCACCCGCAGTGCTTGGTGATGCCCGTGGCATTCACTAGCATTAATGGCGCATGATGACACCCCTGACACTTGATAGCCACCATGCCATGCTGCTTAATGGCACCCATGCGCTCGATGGCATCAATGGCATCTGTGGCGCTCACTGTGCTTGATGATGCCTGTGTTGTTCACTGGCACTGCAGGTGCCCACGGCGCACAATGGCCTCTATGACACTCAGTGGCATTGATGGCTTCCCTTTGCACATGATGGCATCCATGGTTCTCGATCTAGGGTGCTGATTGGCGACCATAGTGCTTGACGACTTCAAGAGCATTCTTAACGCTTGATGGCATCCACAGTGCTCAAGGGCATCTGTGGTGCTCGATGGCAGCCATAGTTCTTGACAGTATTCCCAGCACTCAAAAGTAACTGTGGTGCTCAACATGCTCCTGGGCCAGTCGGTGCTCTGTCACCAATATACACAGGCAACTGATGCAGGGCATGGCACCAATGGTACAGCAGTGAAGCTGATCACCTAGGCTCAAGCTCACCCTCTCTCCGAAGGAGATGCAGTGCCAGATAGATCTGACAAGCAGGAGGAAGCTGTCATCGAAGGCACTAGCGAAGGAGATTAGTTCCGAGGAGTGTGGGAAGGATGAGCTCTCCTCTCCATGGGAACATCTGGTCTTGGATTCCTTCACAGTCTGAAAATCTGTCAAAGCCCAGCAGTCGGAGAGAACATCCTGGAACTTCTGCCTGGGTAGAAACTCAGGGAAGTCCTCAGGCCAGATGCCTGCATGGACCACATACTGACTGTATACTGCTAGTCCAAACAGGCACCTGACAAAGGCAAAAAATGGATAGGTGAGGAAGAGGACACAGGAATAAGCTGCAGATGCAGCTTTATTTATTAAGGGAAAAAACCTCTGTCAGTTGCATAGTGCAAAAGGCCTGCCATGCGGCCAACAGAGAGGTACTAGAAAGAGAGAGAAAAAACAAATTAAACCACAAGGGATGTGAGGGAAAATAAAAACCACCAAGGCTCTGCCTGAAAAAGAGCTGCTTGCAGATACCGTGATCATATGACTCTGAGGAAAAAGAAAGACTGATGAACTCCGGCTGAGAGACACGGAGATGCTACAAATGCACATACTCAGCAGAGTGCTGAAAGCTCTAGAATCTTTTGAGATCAAAGTTCTGTGCCAGGCTCCATTGGATGAAATCACCCATGTGTGAGGACTGAAATCCTGCTTGTGTGAGGACCGAAATCCTGCTTGTCTTCAGAGGAAGCAAAAAACAAGGCGAAAGCTGGAAAGGCTTCTTAATCCTTTGACTTCAGGGAAGTACAACCCATGATATCCTTAAGACTGTGGACAGTGACTTTGGAAGGTGTTTGGGTAATCTCTGTCTAAGCCACTGTATCATAAGCCCTTGCAAAAACAAGTTATGGAAAAAATAAAATTAAAAACACATCCCTAAATCTTGATGTAGAAACATTATAATTGATTAATAGCCATTACTTAAGAACATAAGAAATTGCCATGCTGGGTCAGACCAAGGGTCCATCATCATAATCAAAAAGTACTTTGAAAAATAGGGATGGATCTTCATAAACATAGCCGCAGGCAACTGTGATTAGCCTCAGGCTAAATAATTTTAATCATAGGTCTATTACATTAGTCACTTTTTTAATGAAACTGCATATAGAAAAGTACATTCCTTAAGTCTTCAAGGAACTTAATGTCTACTGCCAAGCAGTGTAAGCACTGAATCGGGCTGTGTTTCAAAATGTACTGCGTCAGGGAGTATTTCTTCATTTAGTGTGTATTCTTTTAAACAAATGGTCCTGCTGAATTTCACATACTCTTGGCCCGGCGCTGAACATTTATGTTGATAGCGTACACATCCAGCTCTATTAAACAGAATAATGCTGGAAGTGCCTGAGATTGCAGTGTACTCGGTGGGTGGGTGGGCTTCCGGGAAAGGTGGTGGCGGTTGACTGTGGGGGGTGATGAGGGGGCAATATATTTTTTTACATTTTTAGCGGGAAGGGAGGGCTAGAGAACTGGCACTAAGATTTTGGTTTTGAAGGCTTTGTGGTAGGATCTTGGCCAGCAGGGGTTTGTTAAATTTGGAGAAGGGGGTGGGGGGAATATTGGGCTGGGAGACCCACAGTAAAGTTATTTTTTTTTCCCTACAGGATTGCAACTTAACCAGACTCATCCATCTAAAATCTAGCCAGACAAGTGGCTCAATATTCCAAAACTTCTCAATTAGGGGGCTATTTTTCCAACTCGCGTTATGGCCTTTTTGCATGTGTTAAGGCATTTTTGCGTGCGAAAAATGCCTTAATGCATGCGAAAAGCACCATAATGCATGGTGCGATGCTAATTTTTAAAAGGGAAGGAGTTGGGGGTGGGATTTTTTGAAAAGTGGGCTGGCTTTGCAAAGTGCAGAGCCTTATTGCACAGTTTTAACTACACCTTTTTCATTGGCGTTAAGCTGTGCAATATGCCCATAACGCAAATTGTGATTTTTTTGCAAATTGTGTTTTGGCATTTTTAGGCTGGGGAAAGGCCCTGAGATGGGGGGGGGGGGGGGGGGGGGGAGAGGGAGGGAGAGCCTCTGGGGGTGGCACCACAGTAAGCACCTATTTATGCTACTATAAGAGGCCCACCTAGTAACTCGAGGTGAGGTTTAGGAAGTAGTGTAGGGGTTAGGGGCCACTTTGACATGCAGAGTGAGACGTACGCACAGAACAGTACACAAGAACATCAAGCTAGCTTGAGAGAACATTGTACAAATCTCATCTTTGTGTGAGTTTCCTCACTCCAAAGGACATCAAATCTTCACAAGAGAACACTGTTCTGTTCATACCTCTCACTCTGCATATCAAAGTGGCCCCTAACCCCCCTACACTACTACCTACACCTCACCTCGAGTTACTAGGTGGTCCTTCTAAAGAGATATAAATAGTTAACTATTAGGGATGAGAATCGTTTATCTGACGATTGAAAATATCGTCTGATATTTTCACTATCGTCCGATATCGGGGGCTCCCCGATAGCGATAGGAAACCTCACGATTAATTTAGTGGGTTTTCTTATCATTGTGGGGGGGGGGGGGTGGCGGGAAGGAAGGACACAACCTGACCCTTTAAAATGAGTTTGTTAGTATCCCCCCACCCTCCGGACCCCCCCAAAAAATTTTTAAATACCTGGTGGTCCAGTGGGAGTCCCGGGAGCATTCTCCCGCGCTCGGGCTGTCAGCTGCCACTAATCAAAATGGCGCCGATGGCCCTTTGCTCTTACCATGTGACAGGGGCTATCGGTGCCATTGGTCAGCCCCTATCACATGGTAGGTGCACTGGATGGCCCGCACCATTTTTAAAGATGGCGCCGGCCGTCCATTGCTCCTACCATGTGACAGGGACTGGCCAATGGCACAGATACCCTGTCACATGCTAAGGGCAAAGGGCCATCGGTGCCATTTTGTTTACTGGCAGCCAACGGCCCGAGCGTGGGAGAATGCTCCCGGGACCCCCGCTGGACCACCAGGTATTTAAAAATTTTTTGGGAGGGGGGGCCAGAGGGTGGGGGCCAGAAGGTGGGGGGATACTAACAAACTCATTTTAAAGAGTCGGCTGTATTTTTTGGTCATCGGCTCGGGCGCAGCCGATAAAAAAAAACCAGATCGGACTGCAAGATAAAAATTTCACGAGGGGAATCGGAACCGGAATCCGAACCGATACCGGTTCCGATTCACATCTCTACTAACTATAGCTAGTCTCTAGCTCTCTAGCTCTCTCTCATAGGAAATGCAATAGTTGTGGTATTACCGCAAAGGGTAAAAAAGTTAAAAGTTAATGCACTTTCTATAATACCTATGCAAAGCACTAAGATAGTGTACATTGCAATAAATAGGCTATTATCATAAAACACACTCCTCTTCCTATCGCATTTGATAGTTTGATGAATCTAGTCCTTAGATGGATAATTTGGAGCTATCCATCTAAATGGCTTGGAATACTGACCTCCTAAAATTTTAGAGAATGAGGAATTGGAGGTTATTGAATTTTCTACTTTAATTGTTAAATTTGTTCTGGATCCAGATAAGGAATGGATTTTGAAATTATTCTATTGTCATAGAGAAACATTGTTCCATAATACTAAAATTCATGCATTCCCAGATGTATCCAAAGCTACTCAGAGGAAAAGGAAGCAATTTTTAGTTATGCTTCTTTAGATGCTGCCATTCTGAGCTACTTTCTCTTTAAACTTTCCCTTTAAATATGCTAAATATTAAGGATTAAAATATGCTTTTGATGATCCTCCCCAGCTTATTGCCTATTAAAATGCTTGGATAGGATCAGCTGGGGATCCTACATTAACATCTTCTCCATTGCCAACTTGAAGAAAATTTTCTCATAATAACGATTTTTTAATCACTTTTCCTTTTCTTTCTAACTTTTCCTCAAATTGATTATTATTTAGAAACATAGAAAATGACAGCAGAAAAGGACCAAATGGTCCATCCAGTCTTCCCAGCAAGCTTATGGTAGCATTTACTGCGTCATACAAGTCACATCCTTACTTAGTTTCCCAAATCTTAAAAGTCAGTGCCCTTGTTGGTTGCTGTCTGAGACAAATTCCCTGTTACCTCTTGCCGTTGAAGCAGAGAGCAATGTTGGAGTTGCATCCAAAGTATCAGGCATGTTGGATAAGGGTAGTAACCGCCACACCAGCAAGTTACCTCCATGCTTATTTGTTTTCCCAGACTGTAAAATCCAATGTCCTTGTTGGTTGCTGTCTGAATCTAATTCCCCTTTTCCTCTTTTCCCCCTGCTGTAAAAGCAGAGAGCAATAAAGGAGTTGCATCAACAGTATGAAGGTTTATTGATACAAAATTGTTCAGAGTAGTTAAATCACAAGCAGATTGTGATAAATTGCAGGAAGACCTTGTAAGACTGGAAAATTGGGCATCCAAATGGCAGATGAAATTTAATGTGGATAAGTGCGAGGTGATGCATATAGGGAAAAATAACCCATGCTATAGTTACACAATGTTAGGTTCCATATTAGGTGCTACAACCCAAGAAAGAGATCTAGGTGTCATAGTGGATAACACATTGAAATCGTTGGTTCAGTGTGCTGCGGCAGTCAAAAAAGCAAACAGAATGTTGGGAATTATTAGAAAGGGAATGGTGAATAAAACGGAAACTGTCACAATGCCTCTGTATCGCTCCATGGTGAGACGCACCTTGAATATTGTGTACAATTCTGGTCGCCGCATCTCAAAAAAGATATAATTGCAATGGAGAAGATACAGAGAGGGGCTACCGAAATGATAAGGGGAATGGAACAGCTCCCCTATGAGGAAAGACTAAAGAGGTTAGGACTTTTCAGCTTGGAGAAGAGACGGCTGAGGGGGGATATGATAGAGGTGTTTAAAATCATGAGAGGTCTAGAACGGGTAGATGTGAATCAATTATTTACTTTTTCGGATAATAGAAAGACTAAGGGGCACGCCATGAAGTTAGCATGTGGCACATTTAAAATTAATTGGAGAAAGTTCTTTTTTACTCAACGCACAATTAAACTCTGGAATTTGTTGCCAGAGGATGTGGTTAGTGCAGTTATTATAGCTGTGTTTAAAAAAGGATTGGATAAGTTCTTGGAGGAGAAGTCCATTACCTGCTATTAATTAAGTTGACTTAGAAAATAGCCACCGCTATTACTAGCAACAGTAACATGGGATAGACTTAGTTTTTGGGGTACTTGCCAGGTTCTTATGGCCTGGATTGGACATTGTTGGAAACAGGATGCTAGGCTTGATGGACCCTTGGTCTGACCCAGTATGGCATGTTCTTATGTTCTTAGTCACCCAATCAAAAAATCAATCAGATTTGTCTGACAGGACCTTCCTCTGGTGAATCCATGCTGCCTCTGGTCCAGCAATTCATTTGACTGCAGATAGTTCACTATTCTTTCCTTCATCAGAGTCTCCATTACTTTTCCCACCACCAAGGTGAGGCTAACCCACCTGTAATTTCCAACCTCCTCTCTGCTCCCACTCTTATGAAGCGGGACCATGCCTGTTTCCAGGGATCTATTGAACAGGTCGTGCAGTGGACCTGCCAGCACATCTCTGGCCTGCCACCTCATTGGCTTGCGAATGGCGGCGGTGGCGTCCCCTAATGGTCGGCGCCCTAGAACCAGGCCTAGCTCGTCTAGTGCTTCCGCTGGCCCTGGGTGAGGGCAAATAGATGATGAGAATAAAAACTTATACAAATTCAAAAGGGCGTGGGATAAACACTGTGTATCCCTAAAGACTAGAGGTTGGAAATGAAGAAAAGAGTGTATGGGGGTACCGGCATGGAGAGGCAGATACTAAATCTGATTTCAGTTGTAATCTACTGTTCATTTATGTCATAATGCTTACACAAACAAATATATATATATATATATATATTACTGCCCGTAACCAATTAGCCTTGATGCTTGGGACACAACTGCAACATTACTCTCCGCTTCAATGGCAGGGGGAGAAAAAGGAGAATTGGATTCATTGGATTCAGACAATAGCCAATGCTGGGCCCTGACTTTTACAGTCCGAGGTACTATTATGCAGACATTTGGGAAAAAGCACTGGACTGCTTCTATGATAAAGTCCAAAAGCAAAGCACATTAAAACAGCATTATCTGAACTATCAAGAAGGCTGCTCACTCTGTAAAAATATTGCTAGCAATGGGTTTATGGGTTTGACAGTTGCTTAGTTAGGATTGTAAATATGACTACCCTTAACATGAGGCTTGGGGGTAACCTGCATGGAGTGGAAGTTACAACCATAAACAGCTTACTGGGCAGACTGGATGGACCATTTGGTCTTTTTCTGCCTTCAATACTATGTTACTATGTTACGTAATCAAAAACAAACTGTAACAGCAGTGAGGGTTTTGTGATTAGACTCAGAAACTGTTTCTGGTCTCAAGTGCTGGACTGTGTTTTCTCAATTTTTTCATTTCATTTTCTGATTATACGGACTTTGAAATTTGGACTCTTCAATAAATTCCTTTCTCTAGTTTTTGGAACAACACTTTATGTGGACTTCTAATTTTTTTGGTGTGTGACTCCCCTTGGGCCTCATGGTAATACCGTAGCTAATCCCCAGAGAAAGGAACCCTGTGCCGGGGCTGCAGAAATTTTTTTCTACCTTAGCAGTGCCCAAAGATGACCCTACTGCAAAGTATGTGTGTTTGGGGGAGAGAGGGGGAATTACCCTAGCTTTCCTTACTTTTAAGGACACTAGATATTTTTTTCTGGGCTCTGTGAAAGCTTTGCCAAAACTTTACTTGATAGACTCACTTTAGCTGTTGCATTCATACCTGGAAGTATTGGAGTGGAAATTGAATAGGCTTTTGGTAACATTCAGCAAGGCATGCATACAGCCATTTTGGGATGTAGCCAATATTCACTTATGTGGTGACTCAGCACTGGAGAATAGCTTCAGAAAAGGCAAATATTCATGATTTAGATTGAGAATGAGCTATTGGGTGTGTTAATTTTCATACAAACAGACTGGCATAACTGTATGACATTTCAGAATCCCGGAATTGTGATTACTTCCTGTGTTGTGATAAGAAAACAACAACAATCCCCCAGTGAAGAATGGGAAGAACCAGCTGCTCGAGAGCATTTTGTGGGAGAAAGCATTCTACAATTCTAAAGAAAATATGGCAACTTTCCAGTGAATCTGAAAACCTGTTTTGTATTACTTTGAGTTAACTATATAGTTACTGCAAAATAAGACCGAAAAAGACAGTGACATTTCTAGGATTGGAAGCTTAACTCCATGATGTTACAGAATTGGAAACAGTCCTACGTACTCAGCATGTTATCTGCTTTCAATAACAACTGCTTTTACACAGGTGAATTTTCAAAGGAATTATTCATATAACTGTAACATACTATTGTAGTAATTTTCAAAAGCCATTTAACATGGGTAAAGTGCATTTACACATGTAAAACCCAACTTTATGCAATTAAAAACATTTGAAAATCAAGCCCATACTATTGCAGAGATGAGATAAATTAAAAGCAATCACCATGTGCATAGTTGACTTTCAAAATGCATTTGATGGAGACAGAACTGCACTTCTTCCTAACCTTTATTTTTAAGGTCTGAATTGAGTCCTTTTAGTTATTATTTCAAGTATGGATAGGTTGCCTCAGAGTAGTGGCAGAGAAAAAGTGTCTAACCCCAAACTTCATAAACGTACATCTTTACAGGCTACCTGTAAATAAGAGGGACAACATTGGGAATCAGGTATGAGGATATGCAGAGGAAATATGAGAGAAAGAGAAATAGCTGGAAGGTTATGAGCACATATGCACATAGTATTCTAGTAATACAATTCCAGACTTATAAACCTTAATGGCAGAGGCAGACCTAGATACTGTTGCTGTCATAGAGCAAGAGATATAGGGAAAGAAAGAGGCATTGTGGGTTATTTTGGAAAGGGGATATGACTCTTCCCATTTATACCAAAATGATCTACAGACCTCTGGCATAGACAGAAGAACTGGATAGAGATCTAGTGCATGCCATACAGCTGCTATGAAAGGAGAAGGTATTGGTTGGGAGAGATTTGCTGTCAGAGATAGACTGGAGCATTTTGTCTCTATTTAGAAGTAAAGATCCTAGACTCCCTTCAAGGAGCATTCCTCAGGCAGATGGTAACAAAACTCACCAGAGAGGGCGTGATATTGCACTTACAAATGGGAAAAGTGTTTCTTATATCCAGATAGGTGGACACCTGAGCTTAAGTGATCATTGGGCAGTGTGGTTTAATATAAATGTGAAGACATAGAGGGTGAAAACCATGAGTACTAATTAAAATAGGGAGTACCTTAAGTGGTGGAAAGATTTTAGTGAAGTGGAACAGTGGCCTAAACTAAAAATAGTAGAAGTGCAAAAAATCTTTATATTTGTAAAGTAAATAAAAAGTACAAAGTAAAAACTGGATCACAACCAAACTACACTAGAACATGGGTTATAAGAACATAAGATGTACCATGTTAGGCCAGACCAAAGGTCCATCAAGCTCAGTGGCCAGTTTGGATCACAAGAGTACCCAGCAGATCACAGATTTATTTTATCTAACACATTTGTAGCCCGCTTGAATTGCATAAAATACCCTCAGCTATAGATTTTAGAAGGGCTGACTAGGAAAATGAATGCTTATGTTAAAGAAGCCTGGTCAGGTACAGGGGATCTAAGAAATAGAAGTGAACTATAGACAACAATAAAAAGGTGCACAGAAATGGCAACAAATCATTATCATGCTTGTTCATCAAAGAGCTAGGTAAAAATAAGAGCAAATTGATAGCATTCATTAAATGTAAACAGATACAGAGGAAGTAAGACAGGAAAAATTACCAAGAGAAATAAGAAGAAGCAAAATGAGCAATTAAACAAAAGATCAAATGGATCGCCCAATCAGTAAACAAAAGGGATACAATTTTTTCTACCTATGTAAGTGAAAAAAAAAAAGACTATCAATTAGAGGAATAGTAAGAATTAAAGTGAAGGATGGGTTTAGTGAAGAGGAGGATCAGAAAAAAGCAGATATCAAATAATTTTGTTCAATATTCACACTAAAAGGAGAATATGATGGAGCAAAGGCAACGACTTAAGGGACTGGGCAGTGAACACATTACTGTTTACTAAAGAAGTAGTATTTAAGTTACTGGAAAACCTGAAAGTAAACAAGGCTGTGGCATCTGATGGTATATATCAAAGAACACTGAAGCAGCTAAATGAGATGCTGTGTACCCCTCACCACTCTGTTCAGCTTATCATTTGAAACCAAAGTGGTTCCAAGAGACCGGAGACGAGCAGGGTGAGAGAAAAGAGAAAGAAGAAAATTACAGACCTATTAATTTAACATTAATGGTAGGCGAGGTCACGTGGTGCGATGTGAGGGGAAGCAGCGCTTTCAGCTCGCTCCGGGATCCCACCTCTCCTCATTCCTATTGCTTACTAGGGATGTGAATCGTTTTTATAGCGAATTGAAATATTGTATGATATTTCTTAATTCGTTATATATCGGTTAAAATAAGAAACACACTTTTCCCCCCGAATTTTCGTGAGGGAAAAAAGGTAGGTAGTATGATGGATTGATTTATATGAAAATCCGAAACTACCTTGGGTAAGAATTTAGGGTGAGTGTGGAGTACTGCCCGGTCCTGCAGAAGTTTAGTGTAAGGCGGATAGGTAACTAGAGCCTGTAATTCACTAACTCTGCGAGCGGAATGATTGCCAAAAGGAAAATCACTTTCCATGTGAGATTTCGAAGTTCACAGGAGTGAAGAGGCTCGAATGGTGATTTCATGAGCTGACCCAAAACCAGGTTGAGGTCTCAAGAAGGGGCCGGAGGACGCAGTGGAGGCTTGAGGTGAAGCATGCCTTTCAGAAAACGTGTTACAAGGGGTTGTACTGATATAGGAACATCTCCAATACCTTTATGGAAGGCGGCTACCACACTGACATGCATTCTGATGGAAGACGTTTTTAGACCTAACTCTGATAAGTGCTAGAGATAGTTCAAAAACTTCATGATTGGACAAGTAAAGGGGTCAAGGGACTGAGAAGAGCACCATGACGTGAACCTGTTCCATTTGTAAGAGTAAGTTTTTCTCGTGGAAGGCTTCCGTGAAGCAATCAAGACACTGGAAACTGGTTCAGAAAGGTTAAGTGGCTGGAGGATTAACCTTTCAACATCCATGCCGTCAGGGACAAGGCGTGAAGGTTGGGGTGGCGAAGGCACCCGTCGTTTTGAGTGATCAGAAGCATCGGTGGTGAGAATTAATTGAGGATCTGGAGCTTGAAAGGGCAAGCCGTGGAGGAGATTGATCTGATTTTTCCACCAGGCTAGAGACTGACGGAGTGAGTCGGTTACATAGACAACGGTCGACAAGAGCTGAATGCTTTGAGTCCATTGAGACCTTAGAGTCCACTGCTTGACTCTCATGGCCAAACGGGCCATTGGTGTGACCTGAACTGAGGACGCCATGTGTCCCAGGAGGATGAGAAAGTGGCATGCAGTCGTGGATTGCTGAGACTGCAGCTGGTGTGCGAGAGACATGAGAGTGAGAGCTCGCTGTCAAGGTAGGAAAGCCTTTGCCTGCAAGGCGTCCAAGTCTGCCCCAATGAATGACAAGATTTGAGATGGGACTAAGTAGGATTTGTTGTAGTTGACGAGAAATCCTAATGAAATTAGAGTGTGTAAGGTTAGATTGAGGGACGACAGAGCAGCTTGCTGAGTGGGAGCCCTGATTAACCAGTCTAGATAGGGGTACACGTGAACATCTTGGGTCCTGAGGAAAGCTGCAACTACTACGAGGCATTTTGTGAAGACTCGTGGCGCAGACAGTAGGCCGAATGGAAGCACTCGGTATTGATAGTGCTTGAGGCCTACTAGAATCCTCAAGTATTTGTGATGAGATGGAGTTATCGCAATATGAGTGTATGCGTCCTGGAGGTCCAGACAGCAGAGCCAGTCTCCTCTTTGTAGAAGAAGAAGCGAGCCTAAGGTTAACATCTTGAACTTCTTCTAGCTGGAGGTACTTGTTGAGGGCCCATAGATCAAGCATAGGACGAACACTTCCCGATTTTTTGGGGATTAGAAAGTACCGGGAATAGAATCCTAGGCCATGCTGAGAGTAGGGTATGGGTTCTATTTCCTTGGACTGGAGAAGGAAGGAAACCTCTTGATCCAGAAGGATGGAGTGATCAGATGTTTTCCACGTCAGTAGAGGTGGGGAGTCCGGTGGCACGGAGAGAAAGTTCAGATGGTAACCCTGAGCAATTATCGCTAGTACCCATTGGTCTGAGATGATTGAGTGCCATATGTTGTGGAAGTGGCACAATCGACCTCCCACTGGTATGTGAGGCAATGGAAGCTGGCTGCTGCTTTCTAGGTGGAAGTCAAAAACCTGAAGCGGGACCTGGTTGAGGAGCTGCTTGCGGTTTTTGTTTCCGTGTTTGACGAGACTGTGCTTTTTGAAAAGGTCTCGTGGAACAGGATCTGGTTAGTGGCGGGTAGGACTTCTTCGGGCAGAAGAATGACTTTTTAGAGTCCTTTCCGAAGGGCTGTTTAGAAGAATAGTCAGAAGGCATCAGAGAGAGCTGTCTCAGGGTCTCATGATGGTCCTTAAGTTCTGCCACCGTTCGTTGAATTTGTTTGCCGAATAGATTATCACCTACACAGAGCAGGTCGGATAACCTATCCGGTACCTCAGGGCGAAGGTCAGAAGACTTGAGCCAGGCCCACCTTCTTGCCAAAATAGCAGCTGCAGATACCCTAGTAGCAGTGTCAAAGATATCATAAGATGATCTGATCTCATGCTCGCTTGCCTCAAAACCCTTGTTTACTAGGGTTTGGACCTGATCTTGAAATTGCTGAGGCAGGGAGTCTGTCAAGTCTTGTATCTGCTTAAAAATGACCCTATTATATTGGGTCATATAGAGCTGATAAGCGGCAATTCGGGAGATGAGCATTGATCCTTGGAAGACTCAGCGACCAATGGCATCTAGAAACTTCTGTTCCTTGCCAAGGGGAAAAGAAGTGTGAGGCTTTGACCTCTTTGCTCTCTTCTGTGCAGATTCTACCACTACAGATTGGTGATCCAATTGTGGTTTCTGAAAGCCCAGAACTGCACCAAATAGGTAGTGTCAGCTTTTCTATGGACTGGAGGAATGGAGCCAGGATGTTCCCAGTTCTTCTTGAGGAGATTCAGAAGAACCTGGTGGATAGGGATGGAGGTTATTACCATGGGAGCATCCAGGAATTGGAGCAACTCCATCATCTGATGTCTATCATCCTGTTCAGTCTGAATTGGAAGGGAACCAATTCAGACATTTCCTTCACAAAATTTATAAAGAAAAGGTCCTCTGGAGGAGAATGCTTTCTACTTTCAGTGAGTGAAGGTGGTGAAGGCAAATCATCGGTGTCTGGTGAGGAATCATCAGTCCAGGTATCATAGGGATGAGCACCTGCCCCTCTAGAAACATAGAAATGACGGCAGAAGAAGACCAACCGGCCCATCCAGTCTGCCCAGCAAGCTTCACACATTTTTTTCTCATACTTATCTGTTTCTCTTAGCTTTTTGGTTCTATTTCCCTTCCACCCCCGCCATTAATGTAGAGAGCAGTGATGGAGCTGCATCCGAGTAAAATATCAAGCTTGATTAGTTAGGGGTAGTAGGGGTAGTAACCGCCGCAATAAGCAAGTTACACCCATGCTTATTTGTTTTACCCAGACTATGTTATTCAGCCCTTATTGGTTGTTTTTCTTCTCCCCTGCTGTTGAAGCAGGATGTAGAGGGGGACGGGATGGTGGGATACCTGAAGGTCCTGGTCTAGGCTCCGAAGGAATCGAAGGAATAATTGGAGGCACCGATGAAGGCATCGAAGGCACCGGTGCAGGCATCGAGGGCATCGATGGATGGCTCAGTGGCGCCGACGAGCGTATCGGCACAGACTGTTAGATTGGTGGCGAGGGACATATCGGCATCGATGGCTGAGGCAGAACTCCCGATGGAGGGATGTGGAACGGTGTTTCTCCTCCCGATGACAAAGTAAGTGGGGAGGGCACTGGATCCATCGGTGACCTGGGGTCCATCGGTGGAAAAGTGGCAATGAGCACTTCCATCCTGGAAAGCAGCGGTGCCAACACTGCCGGAATCGGGTCGGTGGTCAGTTCCGCAATCGGTACCGGTGTCGGAGGAACCTGGAGTCATTGCATTGCCTTGTCAATGGCCTCCTGAACCATCCGGTCCAGTTCTCCTCGGAGACCTGAAGCAAGCAGCCCCGGCTCCTGAATAGAAGGAGGCAGAGGCATAGCCGGAGGGATCACCATTAAAGGAGTAGTCGCGGTTCCCGATACCCTGTTGGGTGAGGGTTGCCTCGGTGACCTGGTCGCTGAAAAGGTCTGTGCCTTTTCTGGACGGGGTTTCTTCGACGGCGGCTCGGACGATGGCGAGGTCGATGATTTCGCTCCCTCGATGGTCTGAGACTTTCGATGTCGATGTTTGTCTCTACGATCCCCTCGGGCCTGAGGGGGAGTAGAGGGTGTTGAAGGCCGAGATGTCGTCGACGCCGGACGGTCACCGGCTGGTGGTCAATGCTGGCACGAAGTTGACGGAGCCGGTTCTGACGAATTTGACGCAATGGACGGAGTTGGGTTTGAGCACGGAAGAGAAGTTCCATCTTCTCCATTCTGGCCTTGCAACCTTTTGGTGTCATTAGGGCACATTTGGTGCAGGTCAAGACATCATGCTCTCGTCCAAGTCACATTACACAGACTTTATGGGGGTCTGTGATGGACATGGTGCGATTACAGTCTGGGCACCGACAAAACCTCGATGCCATGGCCATGGAAAAAATTGAGCCGCGGTACGGTCGATGGCCAGTAGGCCGCGAGGTCCAAACTCGACGGTAATCCACGAAAAATGGGTAAAAACTTACTGGAGTACTGTGGCTTGAAAAAGTTAAAGGAGGGACCCCTGTGGGGCAAATTAACTTTTAGTAATTCCGTGAGGAAAATTCCTGTCAGGAATCTCTACAAAGCTCCTTTACCACGAGGCTACTGCTGCGTGGAAAAAAGAAGACCGAAGGGGCACCCCTGCTGGCTGCAGGGTTAGTGCCATGCTGGGCATGCCCAGTAGGGTCCAGTCAAAGTTCTGGAAACTTTGACAAAAGTGTTCCGTGATTGGGCTCCATCCTGTGATATCACCCATATGTGAGGACTACCATCCTGCTTGTCCTGTGAGAAAAATTGAAACACACCAATTATCGTTTATTACTTGACCAAACCAAACGCAATTTACAGACATGGAAGGAATTTCCCTTATCTTTATCTGGTAGGATCACACTCTTCCAAATGATGCTAATGCCAGAATAGCTCTACTTCTTCCAAACTTTGCCTATTTACCTTACTCAACAAGAAATACTTAAAGTAGAGAAATTGATAAGCTTATTTAATTGGCGAGGGAAAAAACCTAGAATTGCCTTAAAGAAATTGATGAGGAAAGGATAACATGGTGGCCTTGGAAATGAAAATCTCCGTGTTTACAACATGGCATGTAATATTCTCCATTTGGGAGATTGGCTGATGGATTTGTCTTTTTATACTCCTTTGAATATTGAAAGGGAAATTGGTAATGGCCTATGACCCCCGTTATGTGCTACATGTCCCTAAAGGGCTTTTTCCACCACAAGCAAAAGAAAGTGTAATTATCATTCTAATCTGGCAGACATGGAAGTGGTTTTGTTCTAGATTTGGACTCAATTGGAGGATCACACATTATTTCCCTTTACAGAGCAATGGGGCATTTACCCCAGGGATTCATAATCCAGTTTACTGGGTATGGGCCAGCAAGAGAATCCAGATATTAGCACACCACTTTAGTGACAAAGCAGTATTTTTATCTTTCCAACATCTACGAGACGCCTATGATACATATCATAAGCACTTTTATGCATATCTCCAAGCCAGATACTATATAAAATCCTTGGGCTTGATGGAACTCACTCGGGCCTTCCAATCTGAGGTATCTGAAATCTTTGAATAGGAGGACCCTAGCAGGCATTCTCTCTCCTATTTTTATCAGAAAATACTGCTAAAAACTCCACTCGTTCCCTTTGATAATATTTTATCTGGCTGGTCTCAGGAACTGGGCGTTGTTTTTTCTGCTGGCCATTACTTTAAATTTTTGCTCGGAGCATGCTCAATTACCACTAATATTGGTGTCCAGGAAATCCAATATAAATTCCTCATGCAAGCTTATATTTCCCCAGAGAGAGCAGTTAAAATGAAAATCTAGCAGTTGGACCAGTGTCCCAAATGTAAGTCTACTAGAAGTACCCTGAGACATTTCTTTTGGGCCTGCCTAGTATACAAAACTTTTGGGGAGATGTTCAGCAACATATTAGGAGCATTACAAAGATCTCTCTCCCCTTGGATGCTCGGGCCATGTTATTGGATAATTTACACGATGTCAGCTTTCCTAATCCACATGTCCAACTTTGGGTCTGCAAAACTCTCCTGCTAGCAAAAAAGCAATTCTACAACAATGGTCCTAGCTGGAAGTGCCTACCCTTATTCAATTAAAACTTGCCCTTCTACATCTTTGTACTATGGAATTTTATGTTGAAAAGGTTGATCAAACGATTAAGCGTATATCATTTCTAAATGTATGGCAGCTGTACCTACAAATGTTGCCTCCGAAAACTTGCAGCTTTTATCTGAACACTCTGCATAACAACTAACAATGTGCATCATGAAAATTTACAATTTGACTTTGGGTTTCTATAATGACCACTAAGCAGAGATTACCTGTGCTCGGGTTTGGGGGGGGGGGGGGGGTTAGTTATTGTAATGGAAGTTTTCAAACTTGTTCTGTTTATGATGCTAATTATTTGATTATCTCATTATGAATTATTGTTATGCCACTGTGAGGGAGCGTGCAGAGTAACCACTCCCGTCACATCTATTTTTAGATGTAAATTGTTTATTTATGTCATTATTCAATAAAAAGATTTGAAACATAAAATTAATGGTAGGCAAGGAAATGGAAGCACTACTTAAAAATAGAATATATTACTTTGAAGCCAGTGAGTTACAGGATCATATGCAACATGGTTTCACAAATCTAGAAAATCTTCTAAAACAAACAATCTCTTTGATGCAGTAACCAGAGTAGTAGACTGGGAAATGCAGTAGTGACTTATATAAATTTCAGAAGTCTTTGACACAGTTCCATGTAGAACTCTGGTAAACAAACTAGTTAGCCCGGGAGTTGGCACTTAATGAAGAAATAGACATAATAGGCATTTCAGAGACTTGGTGGAAGAAGGATAACCAATGGGATACTAATATACCAGGGTACAAACTATATCAACATAAGACAGATAAAATTAGTGGATGGATGGCATTTTATGTTAAAGATGCTATAGTCAAGCAGGATAAAACAAAATGCACCATGGAATCTTTAAGGATAGAAATTCCATGTGTGATGGAGAAGAGTATATAGTAATGGGAGTATACGATCATCTGCCTGGCCAGGATGAAGAATCAGACAGTGAAATGTTAGCAGAAATTAGAAAGGCAAGTAAAATTACTGAAAGAACTCAAAAATGAAATTTCTGATCTATTAGTTAAAATTTGTAACCTATCATTAAAATCATCCATTGTACCTGAAGACTGGCGGGTGGCCAATGTAACCCCAATATTTAAAAAAGGCTCCAGGGGTGATCCGGGTAACTAAAGACCAGGGAGCCTGACTTCAGTGCCAGGAAAAATAGTGGAAACTATTCTCAAGATCAAAATCGTAGAACATATAGAAAGACATGGTTTAATGGAACACAGTCAACATGGATTTACCCAAGGGAAGTCTTGCCTAACAAATCTGCTTCATTTTTTTGATAAACATGTGGATAAAGGTGAACAGGTAGATGTAGTGTATTTGGATTTTCAGAAGCCGTTTGACAAAGTCCCTCATGAGAGGCTTCTACGAAAACTAAAAAGTCATGGGATAGGAGGTGATGTCCTTTCATGGATTACAAACTGGTTAAAAGACAGGAAACAGAGAGTAGGATTAAATGGTCAATTTTCTCAGTGGAAAAGGGTAAACAGTGGAGTGTCTCAGGGATCTGTACTTGGACCGGTGCTTTTCAATACATATATAAATGATCTGGAAAGGAATACGACGAGTGAGGTTATCAAATTTGCGGATGATACAAAATTATTCAGAGTAGTTAAATCACAAGCGGACTGTGATACATTACAGGAGGACCTTGCAAGACTGGAAGATTGGGCATCCAAATGGCAGATGAAATTTAATGTGGACAAGTGCAAGATGTTGCATATAGGGAAAAATAACTCTTGCTGTAGTTACACGATGTTAGGTTCCATATTAGGGATGTGCAGCAGGGACGGATTCGTCCCATCCGGTATTCGTATTCGTTGGGACCCAAATCCGTTGCATCTGTTCTCGGGGGACCCCGATCTGTTTGTTAGTTACATATGTATTAGTTTCCCAAAAAAAACCCCATCCCAATCCTTTAAATTTAATTAACTACAACCCCTCACCCTCCTGACCCACTCAGGACTTGCCAAAAGTCCCTGGTGGACCAGCGGGGGTCCTGGAGTGATCTCCTGCACTCGGGCTGTCGGTTGCTGGTAATTCAATATGGCGCCGATAGCCTTTGCCCTCACTATGTCACAGGGGCAACCGGTGCCATTGGTCGGCCCCTGTCACATGGTAGGAGCAATGGATGGCCAGCGCCATCTTGTGCTCCTACCATGTGACAGGGGCCGACTAATGGCACCGGTAGTCCCTGTGACATAGTAAGGGCAAAGGCTATCAGTGCCATTTTGAATACTGACAGCCGACGGCCCGAGTGCAAATGTTTCCAGGAATCCACTGGACAATTGATTTATCGACCATCTGGACTCCTCCGGTGACTAGGATGCCAGCTCCCCAGCCGGAGAGACTGGCATCTGTGGTCATCACTATCCAGCTCGGGAAAGTAATGCTCATTGTAAAGGTCTCATATGAGCAAATGCCCAGGGAACCACCTCTAGAGTAGATGCCATCGAGCCTAGAACCTGAAGGTAGTCCCAGGCCTTGGGTAGAGGGAGAGCTAACAAGTGACGAACTTGTCCCATCAGCTTGTTCCGTCGATCCGTTGGGAGAAAAACCTTCTGACTGTCATGTCGAAACGGGCTCCCAGAAATTCCAACGTCTGAGTAGGAATGAGGTTGCTCTTGGCCTGATTGATTACCCATCCAAGGGACTCCAAGAGTGCGATCACTTGTGTATCGTGACCACACAGCAATCACTCAACTTTTCTTGGATCAGCCAATCGTCCAGGTAGGGATGAATGAGAATTCCTTGTCGCCGGAGAAACGCCGCCATGACTACCATGAATGTTCAGGGAGCGGTAGCGAGACCAAAAGGCAGAGCACAGAATTGATAATGCCTTCCTAGGATCATGAAGCAAAGGAACTTTTGTTGATCCTCTTGAATGGGAATGTGCAAATATGCCTCCATCAGATCCAGAGAGGCCAGAAACTCTCCCTTGTGCACCGCCGCGATGTCTGACCGCAGGGTCTCCATGTGAAAGTGAGGTACCTTGAGAGACTTGTTTACCTTTTTGAGGTCCAGAATTGGGTGGAAGGATCCCTCTTTCTTCGGCATCACAAAGTAAATGGAGTACCTCCCTGTCCTCCAGTGCTCTGGAGATACCAGCTTCACAGCTCCGAGAGCTGGAAGACGTTCGAGAGTCTGACGTACAATCTGCCTTTTGGCCTGGGGACAGCAGAGAGATATTAGAAAGAAATTCCAGAGAGGCCGAGCAAATTCCAAAGTGTAGCCTCGTTCTGTGATGCTTAGCACCCACTGATTGGATGTAATCGTGGCCCATGCCTCGTAAAACTGGGACAGGCAACCCCCAACCCGAGGGTGGGCCGGCCCCATCTCATTGTGTAGACTTAGAGGCGGGGGTGACGGAGGAACCACCTCTGCGCCCTCGAAAGGACGAGGTCCAGGCTTGGGTCCGTGCCACTGGTTGCTGTTGTCCAGCCGTTTGCTGTCTGTTTTGCTAAAACCTCCTTTGTCCCCGAAAATGAGATCGGGAACATGGAAACCCTCTGGAGAACCTCAGCTTGTCCTCTGGTAACTTGTGAACTTTATTCTCTCCCAGGAATTTGATCAATTGCTCCAAATCGTCCCTGAATAAAAAAACACTTTTAAAAGGAATAGCCCTGAGCTGAGCCTTGGATGAAACATCCGCTGACCAGTTGCAGAACCACAGGAGCCTCCTTGCCAAAACTGCCGATGACATAGTGCAAGAGGAGGTGTGAAACAGATCATACAGAGCATCCGCCCTGTATGCTACCACAGCCTCCAAATGCTGCACCTGTTCTGATTCCCCTGGAGGAAGATCTCTAGTCGTCAGCAACTGTTGAACCCAGCGCAGACTGGCTTGCAGCATATAACTGCTACAAATCACCGCCAGGACACCCAGAGCAGACACCTCAAAAATGCACTTGAGCAGCACTTCCAGTTTGCGATCTTGAAGATCCTTGAGGGCTGTCAAGCCGGCGACCGGAATAGTGGTTTGCTTGACAACAGCCAAAACTGAAGCGTCCACTTTAGGGGACTGCAAGAGTTCCAAAAATTCCTCTATCACTGGATAGAGCTTGTCCATAGCCCGGCCAACCTTCAAACCAGCCTCCAGAGCCTCCCACTCCCTGGTCACCAGCTGCTGAAGCATAGGATGGACAGGAAATGCCCGGGTCGATGTTTGCAAACCGGCGAGAACCGGGTCCACCAAGTCCTGATGCGGAGCCTGCGGGGGGAACTCAACCCTGAGCTCAGCTAGCACTGCTGGAATGAGGGGTTCTAGTTCCTCCCTCTAAAGGAGTCTGTTTCCCCTGATCATCATCCAGGCCCCCAGCCGCGGGGGGTAATGGAGAGTCTCCTGCATCTGAGGCTGCGTGGACCGGAACCTCTGGAGCAGCGGAACCACTTGAAGCCATAGCACCTTTTAACTTTGCAACCCTCAGAGACGCGGCAACATCTGCACGCTTGGCTACCTTAGGGGCGGTCCCTGCGTAGTTCGGACAGGCAAGGCACCACCCTGCGGAGACCTGGAAGCCAAAAAGGCTTTATGCATAAGGAGGACAAAATCTAAAGAAAAAGAATCAGAATCTAAATCCTGATTCCCTGTAAAAACAGGGTCCTCCTGTAAAACATCCAGGCATGGCAGGGACTGGAGACAGCGCTGGGGGAAGCTCCTCCCCCCCCCCCCCCCCCCCAGCCTGTGTCTGAGCTGCAGCAAAGGTGTTTAAGATGGTTGCTGGCCCTGCAAAGGGAAAAGGGATCAGCCCTGAGTCCTCGAGAAACTGATCGTTTTTGAACCCCCCCCCCCCCCCCAGGGTTTATTTACTGTTGCAGACCCTGAAAAAGAGCTGCCCTCTCCTCCAGAGAGGCAGCAGGAGCAAATCCCAGCCCTAGAAAGCCACGTGGCCGATTCTCCACATGCCACACACCAAGATGGCCGTGGCATCATGGGGGGAAAACGACTCGAAAAATGCGGCGATTCAGGTGGGCAGGGGTCCTGGAATGCAGCAGACCAAAGAAAAATTTTCAAAAAAAATTTTTTTTTTTTACAGAGCTCAGTAACACCACGGGTGAAAGGAGGAACCGGATCACCAATAATCTTTACCCTGGTTGTTTACCTTGCAAGAGCCCCAGGGGGTCACCAACCCCTGCTCCTATAACCTGCTACTAGAGAAGATGACCCCTCAGGATCTAACAACCCTCTGGGAGGATTACACTGCTTTCTGACAGGAAAACTGCTTCTAGTCTCTTGCTTCCTTTTTAAAACTTGCTTGATTCAATGCTTAAGCTGGTTTACTCTCAGTTAAATTTAATTTGTAAGGGATAGCCTCACCCCAGAAACAGGGCAAGACTGCAGGGTTTGCACTACCTCCTCCTGCTGGAGACAGAGAAATACTGAAGGGATGCAGGAGATACACCGGCTTATGGTGGGTGCCTCTAAAGTTTACCTCTGTCTCCACCTGCTGGGAGGCATAAACCATGGTCTGGACTGATCCGGGTACGTATAGGGAATTGTGAATTTTTGAAGCAACTTATGTGCATAAGTCTCTGGTCACTTTGTACCCATGGATAACTTTTTAAAAAGGACATGCCAATTTTATAACATGCACATAACAATGCGAATGTGAGTGCAGGACTGACTCACGCACGCAAGAGGGGATTTTGTAATCAACATGTGGTGATGCGATTGGGCCTTTCCCCAATTCCCTAACCCCCTAACTAACCTTCCTCCCTTTTCTCCTCTCCGCCCCAACCCTTAAATCCACCATAACCTCATTTTTTTTTGTTTCTTAACTTACCTGCTGTCCTGAGTAGAAGTTAGTTCTGCATGCTGGACAACCGCTGGTGCACGCTGTCCTGGCCAGCCCCTGCCCCACTCCCAGCCCGATCCTTTTCAAGAACTTGGCACTTTTGTGTATACTGACAGATACACACGTGGCCGGACTGCTCTGAAAATGTGCTCTGCGCTTGCGGCTTGGCCTCGCGCATATCTGCCGGTATTGGCCCATGCCAGGGATTTAAAATTCCCCCAATAGATTTCTGATATACGTGGGTTGCTGAAAAATTACCCTCAGAAATAGTGTTTTGAGCCTATATTTTATAAATCTATAGAAGGCTTGTTTAAATATAAAGAACACATTAATGTTCAGTTTTGTAGGCTCATAGGTGATGCTGTATAGGCATGATAAATACAACAGAAATAGATAATCTTACCTTTTCATCTCTCAGTTTAAAAAAATGTTTTTGCTGTATTTGATTGTTGAAAATTTGTAGGAACAATTCTGAGTTTCAGCAAGGCTTCACAACCAGGTGCATCGAAGGATATGCATAGAGAAGATCCATCCCCAATAAAGGGAGAAGGAATTTGAGGCTAGTCTTCTTCCCGCTAAGAAGAGGGGAACTTTCTATTCTGAGTGATGGCAAACAGATCTATCTTGGGTGATCCCCATGCAAGAAAAATACTGTTTCACTACCTCCTTGTTCAGGGACCACTCATGGGGGCCTGTCATCCAGCTTAGGGCCTGATTTACTAAGCTTTTTTTCCACAGACACAGAATGGTAGAAAAGCTTTAGTAAATAGACCCCTGGTGTCTGCCAGAATGTTCTCTTTGCCTGCCAGATAGGCAGCTCTCAAGGTCATCCTGTGAGAAACGTCACAGTTTCATATCTTGACCAACTCCCAGGAGGAAGAAATCTGTTTCTCCTTTTTTATGTAGAACATTACCATTTATATTTTATATTTATTAAAATGTATGGATTGCCTAACACAATAGGTCTAGGCGATGTGCAAGAGAACATTCATAAAATTAAATAATAAAACATAATATCATGTACTAAAAGAAAAAGAACTAAAATATAACAATAAATATAAAATTAAAATATAATAAAAATGTAGACAGAAAGATAATAAGAACATATTAAAACAAGTAAATCAAGTCAAAAAAACTTAAAAATAAGCTAATTTGAACAAAAAGGTCTTAAGACATTTTCTGAAGTTTTTTACCGAGTCATACTGATGAAGCTCCAATGGGAAAGAGCTCCACAGGGCTGGACCGGCAACTAAAAAGAGCACTCTTGAGTAATATGTAGACGTGCAACTTTAGGAGATGGAACATCTAGCAGTTTGCTCTGGGATGAACGTAAATTTCTGGAAGGTTAGTAAAATTTCAGGATGGCATTGGCCCATGGACAGGTCTGATCGTTAATCAATTTAAAAACAGTCATGCCAATTTTGTATTTGATTCTTTCGCCAATAGGTAGCCAGTGTAACTTGATCAAAACTGGAGTACTATGGTCAAAACGCTTCAATCCTGAAATTAAGCGAGCCGAGGAATTTAGCAACAGCTGTAATGGTCGAAATGTTATAAGCAGTAGGCCAGTATATAGACAACATATATACAAAAATCAATGATTGGGAATATTGAGGCTTGTAAAACAGTGCAAAATTCAGGAGCATGAAAAAGTTTCTTAAGATCAGCAAGGACAGTTTAAAAAAGCCACCTCATTGTCTGTCTGAACAGCCCTTAGAGAATTTATAACTGCCTGTATTTCCTGGCAATGTATGTGATAACATTTGTCTTCCTTAAATAAAGGGCCCTGGATATGAAGCTCTTGAATGTGATAACCTCATCCCAAACTGAATGCATCTGTCATCCAAACAATCTGGTAGGAAGGAATTTGAAAAGGTAAGTTCTTGATCAAATTGGTATGGATAAGCCAGCAAGACAAAGAATCTTTGAAATGAGTCATGATATGAATGCTCTCCTGGAATCCTTGGGTGGGTTGGTTCCATTGGACTTTAGGACCCATTAGACTTGTCTCATGGGAGACAAGTGGAATTGAGATGAATAGAATTGAGGCCATATGACTTGACATCCTCAACGTGTGCAAAACCTTTAAACTGAAACCAGACTGAATTAGTCCCTTCACTGTTGTTAATTTGGAGATTGGTGGAGAGAACAGCTTTCATACAAACTATGTTTAGCAGAATCCAATGAATTTCAATGAACGAAGGACTAAGCTTTGATTTCGGGTAATTTATGATGAACTCCAGTGACTCCAAGACCCCAGTGGTATAGCACATAGATTCTCTCGCCCCTGCCCGAGATGTGCTCTTGACCAGCTAATTGTCTAAGTAGGGAAACACATACACGCCTAGACTTTGCAGATACGCTGCAATAACATTTCATGAGCATATATGAAGCTGAAGCAAGGCTAGAAAGGCAACATGTGATACTAAAGGTGTTTCCCTGCTAGAAATATGAGATGCTTCGTGGTGAGTGGGATGTATTCCATTACCAAAATCCTGGACTGATACCTCAGCCTCAATTTTCAACTGCATGAACAAGATCAGACAATGGCTTAACCTACAAGCTAGCCCTGAACCTTACAAAAACGGAAATTATAGTTATTTAATGTAAGATTTTAATTGAGGGCCCCTTGACCATTCAAATTGAGGGCACTCCAATTTGCATTTCAGAGCACACATAGCTTAGGAGTACTTATTGACTCCAAGCTGGATAGCAAACCTCAAATTAGAGTGGTGGTATGCGCTGGTTTTTATAAATTGCGCTTTTTACGGGGTTTGAAGCTGCTTCTACTCCTGCACAATTTTTGGATGGTAGTGCAGGCACTATTACTGACTGCACTAGATTACTGTAATGCATTTAACATTGGTCTCACTGATTCTTCAATTAAACCACTGCAACTACTGCAGAATTCAGCAGACAGACTATTCACTTATACAGGCAGAAACGATGATCTCTCACCTGTCCTTGTCAGTCTTCATTGGCTATCTGTTCATTGGAGAACCAAGTACAAAGTTGCCATGTTGACCCACAAACTTCTAACTTTAAAAACACTGCCGTGGGCAACTTTAGTACCTGGAGCATATGAGCCAACAAGAACTCTGAGGTCCTCACAGAGGGAATTATTAAGAAATTCCTCCCATTAAACAGGCAAGGTTCATGCCACTAGAGATCGTGCCTTTTCCATTGCAGTACCCAGCCTTTGGAATTTTCTCCCTCAGGAACTCAGGAGGCTTAGGTGCCCAAAACTGTTTAAATCTGAATTAAGAACACACTTTTTTTAAACAAGCTTTTTATTCATTTTAATTTGGATTACATCTTTTAGAATGATGCTTTATTGTTCTTTTTAAATTCTTAACCCATGAAGCAATTGTATTTTACCATGCAGATTTTATATTATTTATTAATATATTATTATGGTTGATTTTATTAATGTATATCTGTCATATGCATTTATGTTGGATTATGTATGTAAGTTGTGATCCACTTCAGTCAAATGCATTAGCAGCCTATGAATGCAAACAAATAAATACATGAGTGTGTGCTTTAAGAAAGGGAATAAGAGTGCAGGGAAGTCATTATGAACTTTTCTTTCACTAGAAATTTGTTCAAGGCCCTTAAGTCTAGAATGGGACAGAATTCTCTGGTCTTCTTGGGAACCAGGAAGTATTGGCATAAAAACCTCACCCCTTTTCCTGTGGTAGGACAGGTTTGACTGCATTGGCCTGCACAGAACAGGAGAGCTCCAGTTGCCCTAGATCCTGGTGCTGCAGGGATTTTGAATGATCACTTGGTGGGTGATTTGGAGTGCACCTCCAATGACAAATGGTGGCCCTTCTTTTACAATCCAAAGGTCCTACTTGTCAGAAGTTATAAGGGTCCAATGGACTGCATAAAACCTAAACTTCCCCCTGACAGGTAAATACTGGCTATGCTTGTGGATCTAGTCAAAACCTTGAACATGGTTTTGACTGGGATGCTACATGAAACCTTGAGCTTCTCCAATTCTGAGGATGTGATCTGGACCTCTGTTGGTGCCTAGGGCACATGGATGAAGTAAAACATCTTTTTGAAGAAAAAAAAACTGTTCCCTCATTAGTCTTTTCTGAAGCCTCCATGAGGGGTCACTGGATCAGAGGTGACTGCAGAGAAAGAGTATGATGTGCTAAACAATGGTCTTTGATTTCATCTACTGTTTCATTGAACTTATCTTCAAAGACAGTATCTTCACTTCAGGGCAAGTCTGCAGGTTTTTCCGGCACATTCTCTCTGAAGCTAGAAGTTCACAGCCAAGAGTCTTCAGACTCCTATTGCCATAACAGATGCTCTTAATGCCTCTCAAAAGCACTGCAGGTCATATGTTTCCCATATTCTTCTCCAGAGTTCACCAGATGAAAAAAAATTCTCCTTGCATCTCTGGAGGAAGATGGCCTGAAAATGTCTTTACTTTTTCCAGAATAAAGGGCCTATACATAACCATAAAGATCCAATAGGATGCTATGTAGGAGCTTACATAGACATCTGAAGAACTTCTTCCCAAAGAGTTCCAAGATCTGACAATCAAATCCGAGGGTATGGAAGAATGAGCTTTCTGTCTCTTGACTTCTTCTAGCATGGCTTCAACTACCACAGATTGATGTGGTAATTTTGGCTTGTTGAATCTGAGAGCAGGTTAGACACAATACTTTCACAGAAAGAATGGACAGTGGAGTCTCCCACATTCATTTCTGTACATCCTGAAGAAGTTGGTGAACAGGTACATCGACAATTCTGAGAAAGCCAAATAAGGGTGTCCTGGATATATCCCCTACCTTGAAATTAAAGGTAATGACCTGAATAATTCTCTGAACAAAAGCTGGGAAGGAGGCTTTTTGGAGTAGAAATACTCCTGAAAGTAGGGGGTCCGAAGGGCTATCAGGTCAATAACTTTCTTTAGATCTTCATTCTCTAGATCCATGAGCAAACTCTCAGGATTGCTCAGATTCACAATCTGAGATTGAAAGTGAAGCTGAAGTCTGAGAAGGGACCAACCCTAGAGTCATGGCCTTTAGAGGTCTTACATTCAACAAACAGCTTGTGAAGCCTCCACCTCCGAAACTGTTTAGCTCCGACTTCGTGTAGACAGTGTCATTGCAGAGTCTTGATTCCAAAATCCCACCTTCGGCGTAGAATCACTCAGTGCCGTGAATAAGGTCTCAACAACTGGTTCAATCAGCTCCATAGCAGGTGCTGAGATGCTCCATACCGACATTCGAACCTGTTGTAGGTGCCCAGAGATGACCTTGAGGATCTTTCTGTCCAAGTCTCTCTCAAAGGTATCTGAAGCCAACACTGAAGTAGGGTCATGTTGCAGCAGTGTCACAATCCAGGAGGATGAGCTATTTTTTGACGTGCGGGATATCTTGAACTTCTAGCAGGAGAAGCATTTGAATTTTTTTTGGCCACAAATAGGGAAACGAAGTAAAATTAAATTTCACAATGAAAAAAATACCGATAAGAGGCCACAATGAGCAGCACTCCAATATTAAAAGAGAAAAAAGCTTACCTCAGAACTGGCAACCTTCAATGAAAAGAAATAAAATTTAAAAATAGCCATAAAAAATCTGAATTAAAGGTAGTTAAGAGGGACATAAGAAAGGAGGCCCAAGCGACTGGAAAAAAATGTAAGAAATTGCTTAAAGCTTGCTGAAAAATATCAGCAGTAATACTGTGAGGAATAAATGTCCCCCGTCTCCAACATTACTCTCTGCATCTGCGGCAGGGGGTGGCAGGAAATTCGAATCAAGCAATTACCAACAAGGACCCTGAACTTGGTGGTCGGTGAAACAGATAAGATTGGGAAAATAAGTGTGGGAGCTTGCTGGGCAGACAGGATGGGCCATTTGGTCCTTTTCTGCCATCATTTCTATGTCTATGTCTCTTTGGGCAAAAAATGACCAAGGAGGCCAGTGTGGCAGTTAAATGAGATCACCCATTTGTGTGGCTTATCATCCTGCTTGTCCCTTGAAGAAAATGTTGTTTCAACAACATCAGAAAAAGTATGACAAAAAATGAAGCCAACAATGTGAAGTAAAGAAAACATTTAGGAAGTGTTAGTTTAAATGAGGGGGATTTCTAAATTTTGTTTACAGCTAGAGTCCCTCTGTAAAAGTGTCATTTTTAATTGGCAATGTAATAAGGAGCCACTGCACCATGTATCTACTATACTAACATAAGCAATAAATGTAGAATGAAATTAAACAATATTTCAAAACAAACAAAATATGTTTTTTAAATTTTTAAGTAGGCATCAAACATGGAGCTTCACCATAATGTTCTTAGCGAATAACTCCACCCCTTGTCATCATTTGCCGAATGTCAGTCTTGTCAATCTTTGAAACATCGATGTAAGAAAATTATTCCTTACCTGCTAATTTTCGTTCCTGTAGTACCATGGATCAGTCTAGACCGTGGGTTGTCTCCCCCTTCCAGCAGATGGAGTCAGAGCAAAAGCTGAGAAGGCGGACCCTTATTAGTAAGAACGCCCTCTGTGTCCCCTCAGTATTAAGTATATCCAAGCAAGAAGCAAAAAACAGTTTGGATGGATCCAAGAATAAACCTGAACTGCGAATGGAACAAATCACCAAACGCGAAGTAACTTTCACAGCAAACTAACGAAAGGAACTTGCAGAATGAACTCCTAGTCAGACAAACCCACCAGGTATGACTAGGAAAAAACAGTAAACAGACGAGCTGCAATATGCTTCCCCGAAAACCCCCCAAAATTGCAAGGGAGGGCGTCTGGACTGATCCATGGTACTACAGGAACGAAAATTAGCAGGTAAGGAATAATTTTCTTTTCCCTGTACGTACCAGGATCAGTCCAGACCGTGGGATGTACCAAAGCTTCCCTAAGTAGGGTGGGTCCCTGAAAGCCCAGCTCAGATGACCTGAGCACCAAAGGAACCAAAATCCTGAGTTTGAAGATTCAAACGATAGTGCCAAGCAAAGGTATGCAGCGACTTCCAGGTCGCCGCTCTGCAAATCTCCTGCGGCAACACCGCCTGGATCTCTGCCCAAGAAGCTGCTTGGGCTCGAAGAGAATGCGCCTTAATGCCCACCAGAGGCTGTTGGCCCGCACCAAGGTATGTGACCGATATAGCTTCCTTCAGCCAGCGGGCAATAGAGGTCTTCGAAGCCTTGTGGCCCTTCTTGGGACCACTCCAGAGGACAAATAGATGGTCCAACAGGCGAAACTCATTAGTAACTTCCAGATAGCGCATGAGCATGCGCTTAACATCGAGCCGCCGCAGTTGCATGGAAACCTGGTCAGAGAAAGATGGAAGCTCCACCGATTGATTCAAATGAAAAGCAGAGACCATCTTCGGCAAAAAAGAAGGCACCGCGGTCAACGTGACTCTCGAATCTGTAATACAGAGAAAAGGCTCCCTGCATGACAGGGCTTGTAGCTCCGAGATCAGACGGGCAGAACAGATAGACACTAGAAACATCGTCTTCAAAGTGAGGTCTTTGAGAGTGGCCCTCCTTAAGGGTTCGAAAGGCGGACCTCCCAGGATCTGGAGTACCAAATTTAAGTTCCAGGAGGGGCATAAACTGTGAAGCGGAGGCTTGACATGCTTCGCTCCTCTAAGGAACCGAACAACATCTGGATGTGAAGACAGTGGAGCTCCTGCCAGACGCAAGAGAGCCCTGAGAGCTGCCACCTGAACCCTCAGCGAATTGAAAGCCGGTCCCATGTCGAGCCCCCCGTTGTAGGAAAGCCAGGACCTGGGCTATCGATGCCTGGCACGGCAAGATATTTGAAGATACACACTAGGCTTAAAAGACCTTCCAGACCCGGACATAGGCCACCGAGGTTGAAGTCTTCCGAGCCTTCGGAAGGGTAGAGATAATCGCTTCATGATACCCCCGCTTTCTCAGTCTGCGCTTCTCAAAAGCCAGGCCGCAAGACAAAAGCGTTCTACCTGGTCGAAAAATACGGGACCCTGTCGTAGGAGGTTCGGCAGATGTCCCAGGCGCAAAGGACCGTCCACTGCCAGGTTGATCAAGTCCGCAAACCATGGGCGACGCGGCCACTCCAGAGGCACCAGGATGACAGGTCCCGGGTGTAACTCGATCCTCCGGAGTATCTTTCCCACCAGAGGCCAGGGTGGAAATATGTAGAGAAGGACGTGCCGTGGCCACGGCAAAACTAAGGTATCCACGCCTTCTGCCAAGTGCTCCCTTCGTCGGCTGAAGAAGCACGGAGCCTTCGCATTTCTTTGAGTGGCCATCAGGTCCAGATGGGGACGCCCCCACCTCTTGAAGAGAAGGGAAGTTGCCGGCTCGGACAGCTCCCATTCTCCGGGATCGATGTGCTGACGACTCAAGAAGTCCGCTTTGACATTGTCCACTCCCGCAATGTGCGAGGCCGCTAGACGGGAGAGACTGAGTTCCGCCCAAGGAAAGAGTTTGTCCGTTTCCTGCAACACATGATGACTTCAGGTCCCTCCCTGACAGTTGATATAAGCAACCATTGTGGCATTGTCAGAGAGTATGCGAACCGCTTGGCCCTGGATCTGTGGGAGAAACCGCTTGAGCGCTAGACGGACAGCTCTCTTCTCCAGACGGTTGATAGGCCAGGCTGTTTGATCCGACGTCCATTGGCCCTGTGCCGAGAGCCGTCCACACACTGCTCCCCAGCCGGCGAGACTGGCATCCATAGGGATGACTAGTCATTGTGGGATTTCCAAGTCCACTCCCTGCAGCAGGTGATCCAGACTGAGACACCACGAGAAACTGACGCTGACTAAGGGAGGAATTGGTAGCGGAGCCTGAAATTCTCGGGAGATTGGCTTCCAGCGGGAAAGCAAAGCTCTTTGCAAAGGCCGCATATATGCCAGAGCCCACGGTACCACACCTATCGTGGAGGCCATGATACCAAGAAGCTGCAGATAATCCCAGGCGGTGGGGGGCAGAAGGATCCGAAAACGTTGTACCTGAGACTGAAGAGACAGCGCTCGCTCCACTCTGAGAGAGACCTTGTCCACAGTGGTATCGAAGTGCACCCCCAAGAAGTCGAGAGACTGTGACGGGGTGAGCTGACTGTTGGCAAAATTTATCACCCAGCCTAGTGACTGAAGGAGATGCAGAACCTGGTCGATCGCTTGTTGACATAGGCAGCTGGACTTCGCTCGGATAAGCCACTCATCGAGATAAGGGTGGACCAAAATTCCTTCCTTCCGCAGAGCCGCCGCTACAACCATCATAATCTTGGTGAAGGTTTGCAGCACGGTCGCAAGGCCGAAGGGCAGGGCCTGGAATTGGTAATACTGCCCCAAGATCTTGAACCGCAGAAAGCGCTGATGGTCCTTCCGAATGGGAATATGAAGGTAAGCCTCCGTCAAGTCCAACGAGGCAAGGAACTCTCTGCGGCGTACTGCAGCTATCACCGACCGCAGGGAATCCATCCAGAAGTGAGGAATCTGGAGAGCCTAGTTGACCATCTTGAGGTCCAGGATTGGCCGGAAAGACCCCTCCTTTTTGGGCACCACGAAGTAGATGGAATAATGGCTGAGCCCATATTCCGCCAGAGGCACTGGAATGATGGCCCTGAGGGTTCGGAAGCAATAGAGCAGAGCTTTCCAAAGTGTGTGTCGCGACACTTTACTGTGTCGCCTGAGGTGTGCCGGTGTGTCGCGCAAGCCCGGTGCACGTGACACACCGGCAAGTGCAGGGACCGGGAACCCATGGCTCCGAGCCAGATATGCTGCATCTGGCTCGCAGACAAGTATCGCCACACTTTCCCGCTGACCCAGCTGCTCCCCGGTCCTCCTCCGCCTGGGCGGAACGCGGCAGGACAGCTGGAGTCAGCGGGCACCGGCGTGCTCTCTTCTTCCCGCCCCCCTCCCCCGGAAGAGGAAGTGGAGAGTATCGGGTGAGTGCGCGGCAAGAAGAGGCCACGCTAGTGCGCTCGGCATCGGCCCGAAGAAAAGAAGACTGCAGCGCGGCTCGGAGGAAAATGTTCAACACCGCGGCCGATGGGACTCCGCCTCCGCGAGGGCTGAAAATGAAGAGGTTAGCGTTGGGAGGAGGCTGCTGCTGCTGCCGAGAGGCGCGAGTTCCCCCGGGAGTTTCCCCGGGAACTCGCGCCTCGCGGCAGCAGCCTCCTCCCAACACTAACCTCTTCATTTTCAGCCCTCGCGGAGGCGGAGTCCCATCGGCCGCGGTTGAACATTTTCCTCCGAGCCGCGCTGCAGTCTTCTTTTCTTCGGGCCGATGCCGAGCGCACTAGCGTGGCCTCTTCTTGCCGCGCACTCACCCGATACACTCCACTTCCTCTTCCGGGCCGCGGGGCCCTGTGTGTGTGTATGAGAGAGTGAGAGATTGCATGTATGTGAATGATTGAGAGCCTGTACATGTGAAAGAGAGTATGTCTGTGATTGAGAGCCTGCCTGTGAGAGAGAGAGCATGAATGTAAGTTTACCATTGGGAACCTGTATGTGTAAGTTTGTGATTGAAAACCTGTTTGTGTGAAAGAGTATGTGTGTATGATTGAGATCCTTTGTGTGTGAGAGAAATCACGTGTATGTATGATTAAGAGCCTGTGTGTATAAGTAAGAGAGAGATCATGTGTGTCTGTGTGTGATTGAGAGCTGGTTTAGGTGATGGAGCATGTGAGTATGTGATTGAGAGCCTGTGTTTAAATGAGAGAAAGAGACCATGTGTGTCTGTGTGTGATTGAGAGCTGATTTAGGTGAGGGAGCATGTGAGTATGTGATTGAGAGCCTGTGTGTAAATGAGAGAAAGAGAGGACATGTTTGTAAGCATGTGAATGAGAGTCTGTGTGTGAGAGAAAAAGACAGCATGTATGTGTGTGATTGAAAGCCTGTGTGTCTGTAAGCGTGAAAAGATAGACAGCATGTGTGTAAATGTGTAATTAAGAGCCTATATAAGTGAGAGAGAAAAAAACATGTGTATATGTGAGTACTGAGAGCATGTGTGTATAGGTGTGTCATTGAGAGCCAGTGTGAGAGAGAGCGCTGGTATGTGACTGAGAGAGGAGAAAGTTCCAAGCAAACCACCCCTCCTCCTGCTAATTCAGAACAATCTCAGGACACCTGGATATCAAACGTTCCCAGGTATGCAGAGCAAAAAATGTTTGTATCCTTATTATTTTTCATTACTGGGTCTTTGTGTCTGCTATTTTGAAATATTTTGTTGGTATCTGGAAATGTTTTATATGAGTTTTTAATTATTGGATATTCCACTCATCAGCTGTTTCGAAATATGTTCTTTTTGTTAGTACAGTTTTACTGCTGATGATTTTATATTTCTTGATTTGTTTTATAAGGATGGGTGATGTTTCTTTTTTCCTTTGTTACACTGCATACAACCTCTGGTTTGCTAGTAGACTGAATTACTGTGTCCCGAAATTATGTTTGTCTAAAAAGTGTGTCACCAACATGAAAAGTTTGGAAAGCTCTGCAATAGAGGGTCTGGCGGATCGCCTCCTGCTTTCTGGATGGACCGCATGGGGAGAAGACAAACCGGTCCCGAAGAGGCCAAGCAAATTCTAAAACGTAAGCGTGTTGTAGAATGTCCAAGACCCAACGGTCCGAGGTGATCTCGGCCCACTCCCCGAGGGAGAGGGAGAGGCATCCCCCTATTCTGGGAGTCTAAGAGTGGACCGGCAACATTTCATTGGGAGGATTTAGAGGCTGCTCCTTGGGCAAAGTTATCGCGAGCGGGCTGCCGCCCACGAAAGGACTGAAACCAAGACTGCAATCTTGAAGGAGACTTGTGAGCCGGAGGTCTAGACTGTCGGAAACGTCGCTGTCCCCGGAAACGGGTGTGCATGGAACTGAAGACCCTGGAACTGCGAGGACGGTCCTCTGGCAGCTTATGCACTTTATTGTCGCCCAGCGACCTAATCAGCTGGTCCAGTTCATCCCCAAACAGTAATTTCCCTTTGAAAGGAAGAGAGCCCAGCTGAGCCTTAGATGAAGAATCTGCGGACCAGTTATGAAGCCAAAGGAGACGCCTTGCCGAGACCATGGACACCATGGACCGCGCTAACACCCGGAGAAGATCATATAAGACATCTGCCCCATTTGAGATCACTGCCTCCAGGCACTCCGCTTGCTGTGCCTCCGCCAAGGGAAGGTCCTGGGTACTAAGCAGTTGCTGGACCCACCTTAACCCTGCCCTTTGCATCAAAGAGCTACAGACCACCGCTCGTACACCCAAAGCGGATACTTCAAAAACCCACTTTAAATAAACCTCGAGTTTGCGGTCTTGCAAATCTCGCAAGGCGGCACCTCCCTTGACCGGGATGGTACATAAGAACATGCCATACTGGGTCAGACCAAGGGTCCATCAAGCCCAGCATCCTGTTTCCAACAGTGGCCAATCCAGGCCATAAGAACCTGGCAAGTAGCCAAAAACTAAGTCTATTCCATGTTACCGTTGCTAGTAATAGCAGTGGCTATTTTCTAAGTCAACTTAATTAATAGCAGGTAATGGACGCCGCGGAGTCCACTTGAGGAACCTTGAGGAGCTCCAGGTACTGCTCCGGGAGTGGATACAGCTTGTCCATGGCCCTGCCAACCCTCAGGGATACCTTGGGGTTTTCCCATTCTTTAGTTAATAACTGTAGGAGGCTAGGGTGGAATGGAAAAGTCTTAGCAGGCGGACGGAGCCCCACCAGAACCGGGTCCCCCTTCTTGGAAGTGGTAGTGGGTTCTGGAGACTCCTCTGGAGGGTCGACATCCAATTCCTCCAGGACGTGTGGAATAAGATAGTCCAATTCATCTCGCTGAAAGAGTCAAAGAACCCTGGGATCATCGCCCTATACCTGCGGAGCTGTGTCATCCAGATCCGGGTCCACCAAGGGATCCTGAGGAGGAGGAGGGAGGGCCGGAAGAGGGGGCTGCGAGACCACCTGCATACAAGAACTTGAGGGGGCCACAGCCGACCCGTGAGCGACTCTCAGCGCCCCCTGGGACTCCTCAACCTGTGGAATTTTCGGAGGGGGAGAGGGCAAAGCCCTCTCCCCCAGCAACAGCAGGCATTGTCAGATAGGCACTGTGCATCAACAAAATGAAGTCTGTGGAAATGGCCCAGGGGGAGGAGGGGGCAGAGCAGGAGGATCCCCCCGAGGCAAGTCTACATCCGGCAAGTCCACCGGGGTAAGAACCGGGGGCGAGGGAGCCTGCGCGAGGGCCAGATCCACGCTAGAATGCAAGGAGGCACTGTGGGAGAAATCCAAGGCATTGTCGGAGAAATCCAAGAAATCGGGAGGCACCCGGCACAAAGACCTCCTGAGACATCCGGGAGGCCAGCTCTCCGCATGCGGAGCATTGCGCAGCGCTCGGCATGGAGGTAAGAGCAGGGAACACCTCCGAAGGCTGCCTGCAGCTGAGAAACCACGCTGCTTCTAAAACCAACACTGGACCCCGGAGAGCAGGTACGCGACCTGGACTAAAAAGCTCTCCCTCGTTTTTCTTTTTTTTTCTGTGTCAGAGGGATGTTGCGTCTCTGACCAACGAAGGCTGCTTCTGAGGAAGAACGGCCTCTCAGGCAGCGGGTCAGCAAAATGGGGGAGAGGCTGGACCACCAGCTTACACCCCAGGCAGCAGAAGAGAAGAAGCTGAAAAAATAAAACTACACTTACCCCAAACGGAGACAGGTAACAGGAGATAGAGAAAGAGATAGAGAGGCCAGTCCCTGACAAGAGTCCTGCCTGCAAGCTCAGACTCAAGTGCCAGAGGCAAAAAACTCTCCTCAACTTCTTTGTATTATTTTATTTATTTATCTATTTATTTTTTGTTAAAGAACCAGATCCATCCAAAAAGAAATAAGAGAAAGCTATACGTTAAATAACTATCCCTTTTAAGCTGAGTGGGGAACCATAGGTGAGACCCGCATCTGCTGGAGTCAGAAGAATACTGAGGGGGACACAGAGGGCGCTCTTACTAATAAGGGTCCGCCTTCTCAGCTTTTGCTCTGACTCCATCTGCTGGAAGGGGGAGACAACCCACGGTCTGGACTAATCCTGGTACGTACAGGGAACGGGGCTTGCAGCTTTATGAAATATTTATAGAAGTGCACAGAATTTCAGTGATGCCTGCTATTGGACAACTCAAATTAAGTACCTATGTAACTGACAATTTAGGCATCATGTTTACCTTGTTTTAAAATGTAAACATTTTCAATTTTGAAGCACGATTTGGATATGGTTTGGTCACTTTTTGAAAAGAAAAAGACTTTGGCAAATCATGACAAGGGGTGACGTTATTCACTAACGGCTAAATTTTAAATCCCCTGCGTGCGGGGAAAACGGGGGTTATGAGCAGAAGTGCCGGGCCCAAGAAAAGAGGCAGTCCGGGGGGCGGGGAGGGGCGGAGCTGGAGGCGGCCAGTACAGCGGTCATTTGCTGCTGTGCTGGGGGATCGCCTGCCGGCGCGCACAACTTATGCCAGCTCAGTAAGTTCTGAAATAAAGAAAATAAAAAAAGGTAGGCCCTGAAAAGGGGTCAGGGAAGAGGGAGGGAGGGGGGGTAGGAAAGTTCCCTACCAGTCCGCTCCTTAATTGGAGCGGACTGGGAGGGAACTGGGAGAGGCCCGATCTTGTCGCCACACGTAAACTGGCCAAATCTACCCCTCCCCCCCCCCGCGTGCACCGGCCTGGAATTTATAACATGTGCACGCATGTTATAAAGTTGCAAGTCCATGTGTGCGCGCCGGGTAGCTCGCTCACATGGAGGCATGCGTGTATTTTTTAAAAATCTACCCCTAAGAACATTATGGTAAAACTCAATGTTTGATGCCTACTTAAAAATTAAAAAAATATGTTTGTTTTCAAATATTGCTTAATTTCATTCCAAATTTATTGCTTATATTTTTAATTGGCTGCAGGCTGCACATCAGTATTTGCCATGTGCCCTTCTGAAATAATCCACAGGACAAAGGAACCTATTTTATGCATTTCTGCTAACCAATGCTACCTATTTTGAAAAAAAAAAAGTCCTGACCATTTCAAAAAGTGGCTGTTATCAGCTGTGTGGACATTATAAAACCACCAAATTACAAACACAATTAAACACTTAAAATATCCTTGGGTGAAGTTATTTTTGTACTTTGTTTCAACTCTTTTAAAGCATGATGATTGCATTTTATACAGGCCCATTTTTCTAAAGGACAAGTCACACAAAAAAATTCAGTTTTCAGAGTATTCAGATCCTCTTGTGTGAATCACAGATCCCTGAAGTGGAGGAGATTCTCTCTTGTTACCAATAATATGCCAGAAGGGGCACCCAAAGGTCTCATATTAAATTTTACGATAAGAAAGATCATCCTAGAGTGGAACAGAGTTGGTGAAAGCACTTCGAGAAGAAACTGGTAGCAGAAAGGGACCCTTCATAAGAAATAGGCAGCACGTTACTGTATACATTGCTCAGGTCTTTTAGAATGCTTCATTGCCACAATATTTCAGCTGCTGAATATTCAACTAGAAACCAGCAGAGGGTGCTGCAGGACCAAGTAATGATAGAATACTGGCACTAGACTGCTGCTCACTCATAACCAATAAGGGAATTTGCTTTTGTGATAACTTAATTTTTAGGACAAGATGATAGAATGTTGTATAGGCCCTGGAATCCAACTGTTGCATTATTTAGGAGTGAATGAAGAGAATCTAGCCAAAACCAAAAGAACATATACTTGAGCCACAAAAGGTCATGGAAAACAGCCAGGTGAATTTATAACAATTTTTATTTCTTGCTCTGTTTTCTCAAGATACTACTTACGAATATAAACCAAATATCTGTGTGTATTTTTTTTCTAGCTTTTTAGTTTTCTTCCTTTCAGAAGAGAGCAGTACCAGGACCGAAGATGAACGTTTTACTTCACAAAATCATTCTAAGGTCTGCCATGTCTTACACTATTGTCTGTATGGACTCCACCCTCTCCTGGTACAAACGGTGGAATGATTTGGCCAGACTGCGGAAAGGGACTTCATAATTCTCCATTTCCTTCTGCAAAAAGAAGAAAATATGTGCTGTGGAGACTTCCTTTTATGATGTTAGAGAAGTTTTTTTTCTTTTTTTTTTTTTTTTAGTATTTACATTAACAGTGAATTTAATACTAATGACAAATATTACGATTATGAACACAAATAGAGGTTAGAGACCACTACCCTACACAAAGTAATAGCCAGTTGCTAGTAGTCAGAACTTCTTTCCTACATGCAGCCTATGCCTCTCCTTCTGGGTGGCAGTTCCCTAACAGTAGCCCAAACAGAAGCAAATGTATTACAAACCGCTGAGGTCTCAAAGTACTCCAAGTCATTTTGGGCTGCCCAATCCTGTGCGTGCTTTTGTTCCACTGCTCGCCGACCAGCCAGGTCTGTCTTATTCCCCACCAGCACCCCTGAAATGGTGAAACAGTACAAACTGAATAAGACAGAACACATTTCAAGCAATGTTATAAATTCAGTAACAACCAGGCAAGTGAAAGGTAATGTTGAGATTACTTACCTGATAATCTCCTTTTCCTTAGTGTATGCAAATGGACTCAAAACAAATGGGTATAGTGTGCTCGTGCTAGCAGTTGGAGACGGATCTGACGTCAGCACGGGTACATATACCCCCACAGGAAGTGTTGCAAATCAGTAATCTTCCTTGCAAAAGCTTTTATGGATATATGTGTGACTGACCGATCGATTAAATGAACAGGATTACCCTGACCAATTGATGGTAGCTGGAGACCGCCAGTGTACTCAGCCGGAAGGCGTCGACACCCGGCAGGGTGGATGCCCTATATAAGAAAACATGGCTTACCGTGAATCGGTGAATCCCCATGTATACCGGCAGCCGGGCGGGATGCTGAGTCCATCTGCATACACTAAGGAAAAGAAGATTATCAGGTAAGTAATCTCAACATTTCCTAGTGTGTAGCAGATGGACTCAAAACAAATAGGATGTACAAAAGCTACTCCCGGACTGGGCGGGAGGCTGCCCGAGGACCGTGTAGGATTGCCCTCACAAATGCTGTGTCCTCCCTGGCCTGGACGTCCAGACGATAGAATCTGCAGAAGGTATGGAGGGAGGACCACGTTGCCGCTTTACATATCGCTGCAGGCGACAGCATCTTAGTTGCTGCCCAAGAGGCCGCTTGCGCTCTGGTAGAATGAGCCTTGACCTGTAGAGGTGGTGGTTTTCCTGCCTCTACATAAGCAGCCTTGATAACTTCTTTAATCCAGTGGGCGATGGTCGGCCGTGAGGCCGCTTCCCCTTGCTTCTTCCCGCTGTGCAGGACGAACAGGTGGCCCGTCTTTCGTACTGTTTCTGACATTTCCAGGTATCTGGACAGTAGTCTGCCGATGTTGAGATGGCATAGTATTCGACCTTCTTCCGATTTCTTCAAACCTTCTGTGGTAGGCAAGGATATGGTTTGGTTGAGGTGAAATTGTGAGACTACTTTGGGTAAAAAGGAAGGTACCGTACGAAGATGGATAGCCTCTGGAGTGATTCTGAGAAATGGATCACGGCAGGACAGTGCTTGTAGCTCTGAGATGCGGCGTGCTGAACATACGGCCAGCAAGAACACCATCTTCAAGGTTAACAAACGGAGAGACAGGCCTCGAAGGGGCCTGAAGGCGGATCCCGCTAGAAATTCCAATACTAGGTTGAGGTTCCACAAGGGCACTGGCCACTTCAGTGGCGGGCGAATGTGTTTGACTCCTTTCAGGAAGCGTGAAACGTCTGGGTGTTTGGCAATGGAGTTGCCGTCACTCCTGGGACCGTAGCAAGACAGCGCTGCTACCTGAACCTTGATGGAGCTGAGGGACAGACCCTTCTGAAGTCCATCTTGTAGGAAGTCCAAAAAGAGAGGGATCTTAGCGGTATGTGAATTGGTGCTGTGAGAGTCGCACCAGGCTTCAAAAACTCTCCAGATCCTTATATATGTTAGTGATGTGGAGAACTTGCGTGCTCGGAGAAGTGTATCTATTACCGGCTCCGAGTATCCTCTTTTCTTCAGTCTAGCCCTCTCAATGGCCAGACCGTAAGAGAGAATTGAGCTGGATCCTCGTGGAGGATGGGACCTTGCTGCAGCAGGGTCCCTGTGCGGAGGCAGGCGGAGAGGAGTCCCTGCCAGTAGTCTTCTCATGTCTGCGTACCAGGGTCTTCTTGGCCAGTCTGGGGCCACTAGAAGAACTAAGCCTCTGTGTCGCTGAATCCTGTGTACAATGGCGCCCAGCAGGGGCCACGGAGGAAAGGCGTATAGCAGGATCCCCTGAGGCCACGGTTGTACCAGGGCATCGATCCCCTGGGCTCGAGGATCCCGCCTGCGGCTGAAATATCTGGGAACTTGAGCGTTGGACCTATCCGCTAGTAGGTCCATGGCTGGCGTCCCCCATCGATCCACAATTATCTGAAAAACTGTGGGTGACAGCTGCCACTCCCCTGGGTTTAGGCTTTCTCTGCTGAGGAAGTCTGCCGTCGTGTTGTCCTTCCCGGCAATGTGGACGGCGGAGATGTCCTGTAGATTTGCTTCTGCCCAAATCATCAGGGGAGTTATTTCTAGGGACACTTGTTGGCTTCTGGTTCCGCCCTGTCGATTGATGTATGCCACTGTGGTGGCGTTGTCTGACATCACTCTGACCGCTCTGTCGCGAAGTCTATGGGCAAATCGCAGGCACGCAAGCCTGACTGCCCGTGCCTCTAGTCGGTTGATGTTCCACCTTGACTCTTCTCTGGTCCACCGCCCTTGGGCGGTGAGTTCCTCGCAGTGTGCTCCCCATCCGTTCAGGCTGGCATCTGTGGTGAGCAGAATCCAGGTTGGGGAGGACATTCTTGACCTCCGGCTCATGTGGCCGGGCTGTAACCACCACCACCGTAGCTGATTCCGCACTCTGGCCGGCAGAGGTAGGTGTATGGTGTAGTTCTGTGATCGTGGACTCCATCGAGATAGAAGGGCGCGTTGCAATGGTCTCATATGAGCCCGTGCCCATGGCACCAATTCCAGAGTGGATGCCATGAGGCCGAGGATTTGTAGGTAATCCCGAGCTGTGGGCCGGCTGGCGCTCAGCAGGACCTGCAGACGATTCCGGAGTTTTGACTTTCTCTTGGAGGTCAGGCTGACCTTGTCGTCTTGGGTGTCGAATTGGACCCCTAGGTATTCCATCGACTGGGACGGCTGTAGGGAACTCTTCTTTATGTTGACTATCCATCCTAGGCTTTCCAGAAGAGCTATAACTCTGTTGGTTGCCCGGTGACTCTCCTCCGGTGACTGTGCCCTGATCAGCCAATCGTCCAGGTAGGGATGGACGAGAATTCCTTCCTTCCTGAGTGCTGCCGCCACTACTACTACTATAACCTTGGTAAAGATCCACGGCGCGGTGGCTAACCCGAAGGGTAAAGCTCGGAACTGGAAGTGCTGATTCAGGACTTTGAAGCGTAAATAGCGCTGGTGATCCCGATGGATTGGGATATGCAAGTAGGCTTCCGACAGATCTAGGGAGGTGAGAAACTCCCCTGGCTGTACTGAATTCTTGACAGACCGCAGAGTTTCCATGCGAAAGCTGGGGACCCGTAGGTGTCGATTGACTGACTTGAGGTCCTGGACGGGCCTGAAAGTGCCCTCCTTCTTGGGCACTATGAAATAGATGGAATAATGCCCAGAATTTATCTCTCCTGCAGGTACTGGGATTATGGCTCTTAGGGCCAGGAGCCTCTGTAAGGTCACTTCTAGTGCTGCTTTCTTGAGCGGTGAGCAAGGAGATTCCACAAACTTGTTCGGCGGAAGCCGAAGAAAATCCAGGTAATATCCTTCCCGGATGATGGCGAGGACCCACTGGTCCGGAGTGATCTCGACCCACCTGTGGTAGAAGAGGGTTAGCCTGCCCCCTATGGCTGCTACCCTCGGATGGGTCGGCTGATTGTCATTGTGGGTTACGGCCGGGGCCAGAACCCGGGCCAGTTCTCTTCTTGTTGTGCTTAGTCCAAAAGGGCTGGTTCCTGGCCTGAGAACGAGGAGCTTGATAGCGAGTCCTGTAGGGGTTGAAGCGCTGAGAGTTTCTACCTCTGGATGGTCTAGAAAAAGAACGCTGGCTCCTCCTTGACCTTTCTTCTGGTAGACGGGGTAATGGAGAGGCACCCCATTTAGTAGCCCAGTTCTCGAGATCGCTGCCGAACAGTAGGGAACCCTTAAAGGGCATTCTTGTGAGTCGTGTCTTGGAGGACTAGTCGGCCGCCCAATTGTGTAGCCAAAGCTGTCTCCTGGCTGCCACTGAGGAGGACACTCCCTTGGCTGCCGTACGGACGAGGTCGGAGGCTGCGTCAGTGAGAAATGCGAGAGCTGATTCCATGTCTTCTCCCGGGGTGTTGTTTCTTGCTTGTGATAAACAGGAACGCGTCACCACAGTGCAGCAAGTCGCGATTCGTAGGGACATGGCTGCTACCTCAAAGGCTTGTTTCAGAATGGTGTCCATGCGTCGGTAATGCGTATCCTTGAGGGCCGCTCCCCCCTCCACCGGAATGGTAGTGTGCTTCACAACTGCGTTAACTATGGCATCTACCCTGGGGCACACCAGCAGCTCCTTGGATGCCGGATCCAGAGGGTACATGCCTAACAAGGCCCGACCCCCTTTGAATGAGGCCTCCAGTGTCTTCCATTCCAGATCGATTAGCTGCTGTGCTGCTTGTAGGAGGGGAAAGTGGTGAGCCGTTTGGCACAGGCCCTCTAGCAGGAGGTTCATTTTAGGGTCCCCTGGGGCGTCCTGGCCCGAAATGGCCAGCTCCGATAAGCATTGTGAGACCAGGCCTGGAAGATCTTCTTTCCGAAAGAAGCGTCTCATGGACCGATATGGTTCTATCTCCAAGGGAAGTTCACCCTCCTCGGGGGGCTCCTCATGTTCCTCGGAGCAATCCGAATCCCCATAATCGGGGCTGTCAGGTGGCGAGTGGCCGCGCCTAGGTCTCGAGGGTCCAGGGGCCGGATCAACCGGGATGGAAAGACCCATACGAGGAGCAGACTGCATCTGGACAAAGGCGTGAATCCCCTTGAATAATTCTACCCAGGAAAGCGAAGCCGGATCTGGCCGTAGGGGGACCAGGTCTCTCGGGTTCCCTGGCTGCTCGCCGCGGCCTGCTAAGTCCGGTGTGTTCCCTGAGGAACCGCTGGGCTGGGACCGGTCCTGTCCTGGAACTCCCATGGCCTCCTCACATTGGGCACATAGGGAGTCTGCTTCCTCGCTCTGTGTGGCTCTGAGGTTGCATGCTGAGCAGAGGCTTAGAGCTTTCATGCCTGATTCTAGAGGTGCCGGCTCTGCGGACCCATGGGCTCTCTTATGCTCCATTCGCCTGAAATTCGGAGTCGCCCAACGATGTGCGCCTAACACGTGCGCTGAACAGCATGCGCCTATAACGGGCTTCTTATGAACGTGCGCCTATAACGGGCATCTTATAAACGTGCACCTATAACGGGCGTCTTATAAATGTGCGCCTATAACGGGCGTCTTATAAATGCGCGCCTATAACGGGCGTCTTTATAAATGCGCGCCTATAAACGGGCGGCTTATAAATGTGCGCCGATAAACGGGCGGCTTATAAATGTGCGCGTATCCTAGTAGCGTGCGCTTAGTCAACGTGAGCCTATGGCGTGCGCGAACGTGCGCCTATGGCGTGCGCTAACAATGTGCACCTAACGCGTGCGCTAACAACGTGCGCCTATCGTGTGCGCTTAGCAACGAGCGCCTATCGCGTGCGCTTAGCAACGTGCGCTTAATTGGCGAAGATGAGTAAGCAGGCAAAATGACGACCTCCTAGGCGGGCTGCCTCGTAGGCAGGCCCAGTTAGTCCACACTTCCTCGGAGACCAAGTAAAGATGTACGCCTTACCTTGTCTTCGGCGCTTCCCGGCTGCGACCCGGGCGGTCTCCAGCTGCGGGGGGAGAGGGTGAGTACCTTCACCGCCACCCTTAAGGAAGTGCACCCGCTGCCTCTAGGCCGCGCCCGAACTCGTCTCGCTCGGGAGCCAAGTCCACGCCGGGACCGAGGCTGCCTCTAGGCCGCGCCCGAACTCGTCTCGCTCCGGGGCCAAGCCGCGCCCGAGCCCTTCTCACTCGGGGGCTGGATCCCTGCCGCGAACCGGCCACCGGACCGAGGCTCTTACCTCCGAGGGACCACGGAAGTCAGCTCGGGAAACTCAACTGGGTGAGTGACCGCCTGGCATCACCACAGGAGTGCGGGGCTCGTCTTCAGTAGGTTTCTTCTATGAATTTAGTCGTTAGAATTTGGAAACACGCTCAGCGAGCGTGAGGTAGCTCCAAACTGCTTTGGAGACGGAAATTACTGATTTGCTACACTTCCTGTGGGGGTATATGTACCCGTGCTGACGTCAGATCCGTCTCCAACTGCTAGCACGAGCACACTATACCCATTTGTTTTGAGTCCATCTGCTACATGCTAGGAAAAATATCTTTTTATCCACTTAGATTCCCTTCCATGTGGAGTTCATGCTTTATGTATTATTTGTTACACTGGCCTTCTCTTTATCCCTTTCCTCTTTACTGACATTAGTTTGTCTCTTTTTGTATTTATTTCCATATTTCCCTATTCATATGGTGCTCTCACCCAGGATGCCTTACAATAACACAGCACAACAGAAGGTATATGAAGTTAACGACAAGAAATAGCACGGTGGAGCAGGATAATATGACAATCATGGGAAACAAGGTGGAAAAAGTATGAATACTGCTGTTCAACTGAATAGCTGAATGTAATATAACAAGGAAAGAGAAAGGAGTTATGATGCACAGTTGGGGGTAAAGCACACTTATTTACAAACGGAGCCCTTAGGAAGCAAAGCGGGCAGTCAGGAACTATCTTGGGAAATGGTCTTCTGTAACATTTTGTAAACGTTCAATGCATCACAACCTCCATCACTTTTCTAAGTCCATGACAGAACAAGTGAGAGAGGAAAAGAGACCAACAATTCTCACAAATTCAAAAAGTGAAACTTGTCAAAGGAGCTAGCCATCTGTTGTCCAGTAATGAATAAAGTGGAGAGAGAGAAACATCTTTGCCACCTACCTGGAAGATGGGAACTTAAAGTTCGGGAGCGCACCCTCTGCAGCCACTTGGCGCAGCTGTTAAAAGACTGCTCATTGCTAATGTCATAAACCAGGCAGAGGACGCTGGGCTGTTCCCACTGTGAATAGCAAATGGAACTGTAAGTCCTGAGCATGTGCAGAAACTAGCTTTGAAATCATTTTTCCCAACGCATGAACTGAAGAAGTATCCAGTCTAGCCCAGGTATCTTCCCCTGAAGATGCTGAAACATGGGCTGGTCTCTTCTAATGCAAGGAAATGCCACAGAAACTGGAAAGGCAATCTACTATCATTTTATTCCTTGGGGGGGGGGGGGTGCAGCTTAAAAGACCAGCACTATCAGCATTCCTGGTGTGGGTGCCCGCTCCTTTTGTCAAGTGCTGTGGAAGTGTCGACTATGAGACTTTGGGGACAGGAACGCCAACACCTACAGGTTGGTTAACAGCAGCAGTAAATAAAGACATAATCAGCAATAACAAGAGTCGGGGCAGAAATGGCTTAGATTCAAAAGCTATGAATTGGAGCAAGAGCCTTTGACAGAAGGCTGGATAAAATACAGCTCTAGCCCAGTACAATAAAAAGCAAATCTTAACGGGTTAAATAACCTGTTTCCTGTGATACTTGCCAGTTTCTCCATTATCTCATAGAAAATTTCTTTGCCAGAGGAGTCGTAGATAAAAAGTTCCTGGGGAAGGAAAGAAAAAAGTGTTTTCTGTAGAAGCTTTGGATGTAAACAAAGCTGAGAACAAGTGTAGAGGAAAAGAATGGAGATAGGAAAAGCATGGGGAGAGGAAGAAAAGAAAGCAGGAAGGCAAGAGGGGAACATTAGCAAAGGCCATGCTTTTTGACACTTTGTAGTTCAATGTGATCTACTCGACTAGTGCTGTAAGAGTTCCAAGGAACCACCAAACGAGCTCACAGTTCTCATCTAGGAATCGCCTGCTCAAAACAAATGTTTATTTTCAGTTGCTGGTCTAAGTGCTGAATTAAACCTATCAGGGCCATAATTGAATGTGTGTAATATTTTCTTTTTTGCAGTTTCACAGGCGTCAATAAATAGCCAGTCGCCAATAATGTAATGGAAGAATTGATGGGTTTGGACTAGACATAAATATGGGAGGATTTTTTTTTTTCAGGGACCACCCAAAAATCTGCCCAAAAGGATTATGATGGTAAATACCATTTTTTCTGTAATCAGAGAGTTAAGAGAATAACGAATGCCAAATTGCAGGATTCAGCCAAATACTTAGCATGGTATTAAAGAGGTAATACTGTCATATTGCTCAACCTGCTTCTAGGTTCTGTTTTTTTCCTATTTTTCTTTTTTCCCCAAAGTCATTCTATTGTTTTATCTTGGTTCAGCAGTTTCTTACTGCTCCTCTGGGCTTCCAGGTGAATCGAAACCAGCCTCTATTTTGCTACGGACCATGGGCCTCCATTTGCAACTATCTAGGTTCCTCTCTCCACCCCAGCTATTTTTATATCATTCCCAACTTAGTCTTAGCCACTGCGGTGACAGTCTTAGCCAGAGGCCACAGACTGAAGCTCCTTCTGGAGTCCAGTACATGTTCATCCTGAAACTAGCCACTAGGAGTTGCCATTGTACAATGGACAAATCTTCCTCCTTCAAGAGCTGTAAATGCCACCTCTGGAATATAAGAAAATTATTCCTTACCTGCTAATTTTCGTTCCTGTAGTACCATGGATCAGTCCAGACATTGGGTTATGTCCCCCGACCAGCAGATGGAGTCAGAGCAAAAAATTGAAAGGACCGCCCCTATAGGCTGGAGCGCCCTCTATGTCCCTTCAGTATATAGTATATCAGAACCAGAAGCCCGTGGTATGGAGCAACTTACTTATGAACAGTAAACAAATCACAAATTTAACCTTGAAAACTGGAAGAAAACTCTGTAGAGAACTTGCAAAGAGAACTGATGAACAGACTAAGGAGAGTCACGGCGAAAGAGCTGGGCGCGGTTCCAAAGAAAAGGGGAGGGCGTCTGGACTGATCCGTGGTACTACAGGAACGAAAATTAGCAGGTAAGGAATAATTTTCTTTTCCCTGTACGTACCCAGATCAGTCCAGACATTGGGATGTACCAAAGCTTCCCTAAGTAGGGTGGGCCCCGGACAGCCCAGCTCAGAGAACTCGCGCCCCAAATGATCTGAAATTTGAAGATGGAATATGAAGACAATAATGACGCGCAAAAGTGTGCAAAGACTTCCAGGTGGATGCTCTGCAGATTTCCTGTGCTGAAACGGAAGAACTCTCCACCCACAAAGTCGCCTGCACGCGTAGAGAAGGAGCTTTAATATCTTCCGGAGGAGTTCGCCCAATGCCAACATAGGCAGAGGCAATAGCGTCCTTTAGCCATCTGGTAATGATGATTTTGGAAGCCTGTAGTCCCTTCCGGGGACCGCTCCAAAGTACAAAAAGATGATCGGTAAGCCTAAAAGAATTAGTCACCTCCAGATAACGTTGCAAAACTCGCTTAACATCAAGACGTCTGAGTTCCGGAGAAGAATCCGACGGAAACGATGGAAGCTCTACTGATTGATTGAGATGGAAAGCTGAGACCACTTTGGGTAAGAAAGCGGGTACTGTGCGCAAAGAGACCCCGGAAGGCGTGAAGTGCAGAGAAGGTTCCCTACAGGACAAGGCCTGTAACTCCGAAACTCGGCGAGCGGAGGCGATGGCTACTAGAAACACAGTCTTCAGAGTCAGATCCTTTATTGTGGCTGAGCTAAGGGGCTCAAACGGTGGGCCTAGCATGACCCTAAGGACCAAATTCAGGTTCCAGGACGGACAGGCCGAATGAAGAGGAGGTCGGAGATGTTTCACGCCTTGTAAAAAGCGCACTATATCGGGATGCGTAGAGAGACGGAGACCCTGAGAGTGAGGCGCCAGGGCTCTGAGAGCCGCTACCTTGACCTTCAAAGAGTTGAAGGCCAGACCCTTATCCAAACCTTGCTGGAGAAAAGCCAGAATATGTGCGATGGATGCGTGATGGGGAGAGATCCGGAGGGGAAGGCACCAGGATTCGAACACCTTCCAAACCCTTGTATAGGCAATGGACGTGGAAGATTTACGAGCCCTCAAGAGGGTGGAGATGACTCCATCCGGATATCCGCGTCGCCTTAACCGGCGCCATTCAAAAGCCAGGCCGCAAGACAGACGCGACCTACCTGGTTGAAAAATACTGGACCTTGCCTTGAGAAGGTTCGGCAGGTGTCCCAGTCTTAGAGGCCCGTCCACTGCAAGGTTGATCAGATCTGCGAACCATGGCCTGCACGCCCATTCCGGAGCCACCAGGATTACTGGACTGCGATGTAGCTCTATGCGGCGGAGAACCTTCCCCACCAAGGGCCGAGGTGGAAACATGTACAGGAGAAGATGCTGAGGCCATGGGAGCACCAAGGCATCTATGCCCTCTGAGCCGTGTTCTCTTCGGCAGCTTTAGAAACATGCCGCCTTCGCATTCCGTTGCGTGGCCATGAGATCCAGGTGGGGAGAACCCCATCGACGAATCAGGAGAGCATTGCCTCATCGGAAAGTTCCCACTCTCCCGGATCTAGGCGCTGTCGACTGAGGAAATCCGCTTGGACATTGTCTACGCCTGCGATGTGAGAGGCTGCCAGCTGAGAGAAGTGGGCTTCTGCCCATAACATCAACTTGTCGGTCTCCTAGGAGAAGTGATGACTTCTGGTGCCGCCTTGACGATTTATGTAAGACACCGTCGTCGCATTGTCAGAGAGAATCCATACTGCACACCCCTGTAGTAAGGGAAGAAAATGGATGAGTGCCAGTCTGGCGGCCCTGGTCTCCAGGCGATTGATGGGCCAGGTCGCCTGAACAGGTGACCAAAATCCTTGCGTCGATTGGGATCCGCAGACCGCTCCCCATCCGGAGAGGCTTGCATCCGTGGTGACTATTATCCACTGCAGGGTGGTCAAATCCATGCCCTTCAAGAGGTGGTCCCAGTTGAACCACCATTGCAGGCTGAGTCTGGTGGCCATCGGCAACGGGAGAAGAGTCTGAAACTCCCGCGACACTGGCTTCCAGCGTGAGAGCAATGCCTGCTGAAGTGGTCGCATATGGGCGAATGCCCTCGGCACCAAGTCTATGGTGGACGCCATGAAGCCTATCAGTTGAAGGTAATCCCATGCGGTGGGCGGTGATAGCGACACGAAGAGGTGCAGTTGGGCAAGCAGAGATGACGCCCGGTTCCGATGGAGGAACACCTTCCCCTGCTTGGTGATGAAGTGTGCTCCTAGGAAATTGATTGTTTGGGAAGGATCCAGATGACTCTTGCGGAAGTTGACAACCCAACCGAGGGAGCGCAAGAGCTGAAGCACCCGCTGCACCGCCTCCTGACACAGACATCGGGACTTTGCACGGATCAGCCAGTCGTCCAGATAGGGATGAACCAAGATACCTTCTTTCCGTAGAGCCGCGGCCACAACCACCATCACCTTGGTGAAAGTCCAGGGAGCAGTCGCTAGTCCAAACGGGAAGGCTTGAAACTGGAAATGCTGTCCCAGGAACTTGAAGCGAAGGTAGCGCTGATGCGAGCGGTGAATCGGAATGTGCAGATAAGCCTCCTTTAAATCTAGGGAAGCTAAAAATTCTCCTTCGTGGACCACAGCGATTACTGTGCGCAAGGTTTCCATCCGGAAATGTGAGACCTTGAGAGCTTTGTTGACTATCTTGAGGTCGAGGATGGGGCGGAAGTCTCCTTCCTTTTTGGGTACCACGAAGTAAATGGAGTAGTGGCCTAAGCCTCGTTCCGCCAATGGTACCGGAACAATGGCCCCCAAGTCCAGGAGCCTGGTCAGAATGCCCTGCACCGCATCCTGCTTTTCCATCTGTCCACAAGGGGAAAAGATAAAACGGTCTCTTGGCTGCCGAGCAAACTCTAACGCGTAGCCTTGCTTTATGATATCCAGGACCCACAGGTCTGAGGTGATCTTGGCCCACTCCTCGTAGAAGAGGGACAGTCGTCCGCCAATCCTGGGAGGGGGGGAGTGGGCCGGCAAGCTTTCATTGTACGGATTTGTTCGTCCCTTGGGAGGGACTGTCCCTGGATTGCCTATGACCTCGAAAGGAATGAGCCCAGAATTGCGATCTTGTAGAGACATTTCTCTGTGGACCTGTTCTGGCCTGCCGAAAATGACGCTGACCCCTGAATCGGTAACGTGAAGCACCGAAGTTCCATGTGCCCCGGGGTCTGTCTTCAGGTAGTTTGTGAATTTTATTCTCGCCCAGGGACTGGATGAGTTGTTCTAGCTCTTCCCCAAAGAGCAATTTACCCTTGAAAGGTAATGACCCCAATCTTGCTTTGGACGAAGAGTCCGCTGACCAATTGTGCAGCCACAGGAGGCGACGCGCTGAGACAGCTGAGGCCATAGTCCTGGCCAGGACACGAAGAAGGTCATAAAGGGCATCAGCCCCATAAGCTATAACCACTTCCAGGCGATCCGCATGACTTGCTTCGTCGGGAGGAAGTTCTTGAGCCCCCAGCAATTGCTGCATCCAACAAAGCCCAGCCCGCTGCATGAGGGAACTGCAGACTGCTGCCCTGACCCCTAAGGCTGCGACTTCAAAAATTCTTTTCAAATAAACTTCCAGCTTCCGGTCCTGTGTGCCCTTCAGAGCCATGCCCCCGGTGACCGGGATTGTTTTCCTTTTAGTGACTGCCGATACCGAAGAATCCACGCTAGGCACCTTGAGGAGATCCAAAGATTCTTTGGGCAGAGGATAAAGTTTACCCATTGCCCTGCCGACTCGAAGAGTGCCATCAGGAACTTCCCACTCCCTGGACAACAACTGGAGAAGTCTGTGATGAAAGGGAAAGGTCTTTGCGGGAGGTCTAAGTCCGGCCAGGAGGGGGTCACCCTTCCTTCCCGTCTCGCTAGGGCCCGCAGCTTCCTGAGGGGCCTCAATGTCCAGTTCTTCTAACACCTGCGGGATAAGAGGATCAAGCTCATCCCGCTGGAAAAGTCTTAAGACTAGAGGGTCATCCCCTTCTAACAGCGGGAGAGGGTCCGAGCCATCAGGGTCTGGGTGCTGTGGCAGAACAGGGACTGGATTTTATGGTTGCGAGACCCCTCGCAACTGGGAGAGTGCGGGGACTGCAGGTGGCCGGGAGCCCACTGGGAAGCCTGTCCCTGAGGGGACCGAAGGCTGCAATCCCCCTGCCGGGTCCGACCCCGCGGGAGGCTTGGGACCTGGACCGTGGGAGGGAAAGGGTACCTCCCCCATATTGTGTAGCCTGGGCATCTTTGTCAGCAGAGGCGCTGAGGAGTCTTGAGAGAGACTTGCCAGATAAGCCAAATGAATGAGTAAAATGAACTGCGCCGAAAAGGGCCCTGGGGGGATCCCCAATAGGTTGATTCTCTGGAAAGAAATACTACGAGTGAGATAATCAAATTTGCAGATGACACAAAATTGTTCAGAGTAGTTAAATCACAAGCAGATTGTGATAAATTGCAGGAAGACCTTGTGAGACTGGAAAATTGGGCATCCAAATGGCAGATGAAATTTAATGTGGATAACTGCAAGGTGATGCATATAGGGAAAAATAACCCATGCTATAATTACACAATGTTGGGTTCCATATTAGGTGCTTCAACCCAAGAAAGAGATCTAGGCGTCATAGTGGATAACACATTGAAATAGTCGGTTCAGTGTGCTGCGGCAGTCAAAAAAGCAAACAGAATGTTGGGAATTGTTTTATTGATTGTTGGGAACTCAAAACATTTTTATGTCTTTATTAAAGAATGTTCTATTAGTCAGCTGTTTTGAAATATTCTTTTTATTTCACTATTATGATTGATGTTTTATATTTCTTGATGGTATTGTTTGATATTTATGATGCATGGTGATGTTTCTGCTTTTCCATTGTTGCACTGCAGAGTCTGGCTTGTTGCAGTTTCCAGTTCAGTTTTTGTCTGCACATATCTATTTGTATCTTATGGTTTTTTTTATTCTGTATTTGGTGAGGATCCCTCTGTGCTCTGCATGTGTGACTGTGAGGTATTCTGCTACTGTTTAGTATAGTGGCCTGACTGTTCTGTAATCCCAATAGGATGTGTATTGGTGTTTTAGTGCCTGCAGTAATATTTGCAGAGTTGTATTTTCATGGGTAGGGTTCTTACTGTTTGAATGCTGGCAGTTAGTGCTGTATTGGTGTGGGAGATTTATTATATTGTAATTGTAGTTCAGTTTACCTATGACTTTCTGAAGGCCAAGCCCAAACCCAACACATTTTACCAAAGGTCTGATACCATATGCTCCAAGTGTCTTTTTTGCAGGGTTTCCTTGATGACACCACAGCAGTGATATTTACCTCAGAAGACTGAATTTTAATAAGATCATGCCATGCTGTGTCAGACCAAGGGACCATCAAGCCCAGCATCCTGTTTCCAACAGTGGCCAATCCAGGCCATAAGAACCTGGCAAGTACCCAAAGAACCTGTCCTTTTTCATGTAAAATGTTTTTATATGAATATATAATTATTGGGGGTGTTTAGGGTGGGGGGAGGGGGCCTAAGGCCGTAAGATTCACTTAGGGTGCCTAATATCCTTGCACTAACCCTGAGAGAGTTCACCGCGAACAAGCTCTCACCATTTACCCATCTGCCACTTCCCTAGGGGGTAAGTGCTAGGGCGACATATCAAGGTGAGTTTGGATGTTCTTTTTAAGCAGGCGAGCAGTGCCCAAACAATTAGGATTGCTTCTGTATCTTTAGACCCCATTTTCTTGGTCTCTGATTACATCTTTTAGTACTTGATGATCTTCTCTCTCGCCATACATAGTACAGAACAGTTGCTTAGAACTGGCACTTCCATTAGTGTTGCTGTTTTTCTCAGGGGCAGGCCATCCCAGCTCACAGGCAGAAAGCAGACCCATTGGTTTTCTGGCATCCAGAATTTTATTAGTTGGTCTGGGAATGAATCATTATTCACTATGATTTATGTAATGAATGTATATAAGAAAGAATGACATTAACTGTAAACATAAAGTAAGAACTTGGCAGTGGGGGTGAAGCTGGAGGCAGAGATGGAGTGGAGCAAGGGGAAGAGCTTGGTTGCCCACCCATCCCCCAACCAAAAAGGCTTTCTGCTGCCCCTGAGGCAGAACATTTTATTTTTTAAATAAATGATTATAAATCTTTATGCAGTGTTTAGAGTCTATTTATAAATATAGATAGAACATGATTCACAGCTACATGATATTAAAGTGGGATTTATGATGCCACAAATGCCTGTGCATAGGTTTTATTCCAAGCAGTGTGCACATCGTGATTTTTTTCATGTTACTGGCACATAACTGTGAGGAGGAAAATGCTCTTGCCTTTTAATAATGAAACTCCTCCAGTAATGAGGTTTGCTCATGAAAAGCTGGCATGCCTCTAAGAGTCCCATGGTATTTGGCTTAATAGCTGAATTTCAGATGAAATTTTGCCAAATGTTTATTTAAAGGCAAATCTGAGTAAAGTCTTAGTTAGAAGCATTGAATTTTTCAAACCCAGCTCAGGTCAATAGCGACAGAGCCATTAGCTGAAAGCTGTTTGATGACCAATATGGTGAAATGAGTTAGTGGTCTCAAATCAATTCCCAGAGGAAATGCATCCACATCACAAAGAAAAAGCAAAAACAATCCAGTGCCACAGGTCAGCATTAATTGGCGATGTTGGTGGCAGTCTTAGAAGAGAGCCCAAAGACTGCACAAGCTAGGTGACTAATTACCTCCGATTCCCCAGAGCCGGACTGAGACACAGGTAATGAGTTAGTGTCTCCAAATAGGTTTGTTTCACACATACCATGGTGGGAATGAACTTTACCCGTGAACCAAAGTATGATGAATACAATCTCAGTCAAATTTACTGCTAGTGACCTTCTAAATATTTGTATTGTGTCAAAGACATCCTCCTTCTGGATTTCAACAGGTATAACATATATAAGTAAGATATCGAGGGGTGCTTGGAAGTTCTTTCTAATCAGGCCAGTGGAACCCAAGATATGTGGGGAAGCTCATGCTTCATCTATTCTGCAGATAAACAGAAAGCTTCTAGCAATGGTATCTTTCACAAGCACTAAATTCACTAACAGAAGGCATGGGAGTTACTAACCCTAACAAAAGGCACTGGGGTAACCTGCATGGAACGGCAGTTACCACCATAAACAGCTTGCTCGGCAGACTGGATGGACTCTTTGGTTTTTATCTGCCGTCACTACTATGTAATTATGGGGTCCATATTCAAAAGCATTTAGCCGGTTAACTCAAAAATTAGTTGGCTAAAAGGCTGATTTTAAAAGCTCTAAGTGCGCCAAAGCCAGGAGATACGTGCGTCTTGGGCCAGCGCGTGCCACGCGGATTTTAAAAAGCATGTGAGTATGCACATATCTCCCAATACGTGCACAAATAAAAAAGTTTTAAAAAGGGGCAGGGTATGGGTTTGGTTTGGGTGGAGCATGGGCGTTCCGGAAAGTTACCTTGAAATGTGCACGCAGTGATCCCCTACCACGTAATTTTACTTCTGCTAAGGATGATGTGCAAATATTAAAATAAAAAATGCTAGGCGAATCAGTGGGGTTTTAAGGGTCGGGGTTAATAGGGTAAAAGGGAAGCTAAATAACACAGGGGATTAGGAAATCCAATCTGTTAACTGGGTGAACTGGGAAAAAGTGCTATTACGTTTCCTAGCATGTAGACAGATAAGACTCAGGACCAGTGGGTTATGCTCCCCTGCCGGCAGATGGAGACGGAGCAAGCTGACATCACAGTATATATATACTCCTGCAGTGACCCCAGCCTGCCTGTATTCTCTGTCTACAGCAGATGGTGGACGTGCATCTCCCTATGGGGATTGCTTTGAGTTTTCTGGAAGGAGAAATTTGAAGTTTGGCTTAAGGAAAAGAAAGCCCCGCTTTCCTGCAGTGATACCAAAAGGTCCCTCCCCCCAGTTGAGAATTTCCTGAGGTGATTTCTATGGTCCCTCAGAGGTGTGCCTTGGTCCGGTAGCTGGGTTTCCCGGCATGGATTTAGATGTTCGTTCAGCTGAAAGGCAGTGAATGCAGAAGGCAAAGCATGGTGGTGACGGCAGATGCCTTCTCCCCCCCGCAGTTGGAGACTGTCTCTGTACTCAGCCGATAAGCATGAGCTCAGGTAAGGTTTAAAAAAAAAGAGAACATTTTACCTTCAGATACAAAGACTGTTAGAGGGGTTTTTAGGACTTCCTCCAGTCTCCGTGCGCCAACCTGACGTTCGTTCCCGCTCCCGTTGGGGATCTGGGCAACCGGGTGGGTTGAGCAGGAATTTAGCTACCACTCCCTGCTGTTTGAATTTCTCCTTTTTACTTACTCATGTAACTTATTTTAACTTCTTACTTTCTTCCCTTTTAATTATGTATTTTGTCTATAAATTGTATTTTTTTATTTTGTTTTTATTATGTATGTTTGCCTTTGTAAACCATTTTGACTACTTTCTAGTAAAAAAATCGGTATATAAAAATGGTTTAAATAAATAAATAAATAAAGTGGGCTAGGCCCCGCAGTTAGGCTTTGTGCTTGCACGCCATGTGGTAGGCCATGGCGTTTTCGCACACTCCTGTGCGTGTTTTGCTGCCCTCTACAGGCCGTTTGTGTGCGCAGTGCATTGGTTCTGCGTACACATGGTTTGCTCAATTTTGGGCGCATCTTTTGCGCAGGGCAGGCGGAAGCACTAGGCGAACTAGGCGGTCGCCTAGGGCGCCAGCTTCCCGGGGGCGGCACTGCCCCGGTAAAATTAAGAGAGCCGCGCTCAGCCGCTGCCCCGGTAAAATTAAAAGAGCTGCATTAAGCCGCTGCCCCCCCCCGATAAAAATAAAAGAGCCGCTGCCGGCAGCCCGCCCCAAAAGACCCATCTGACCTCCCCCAGCGGTTCGCGTGCTCCCGGTCTCTCCCGCTGCTCTTTCTTCCCTGCTGCCGTTGCCGCCGGGCTATCAGCACGTTCAAGCCCAGTGGGAACGGCAGCACTGCAAAAAAAAAAAAAAAAAGCTGTGGTATCCGCGGCTGCCCTTTTCTTCCTCTCGCCCCCCCCCGACCCGGAACAGGAAGTGATGCGCGAGAAGGAGAAAGAGCCGTGCCGCATGAAAAAAATAGCGGCGACAGCAGCATCGGCCCCCGAGCAATTGAAGCAGCCGGTAATCGGGAAAGGAGTCAGCAGCATGAGCCTCCCGCGGCCGATGGGATTCTTCCTTTTTGGCCTGCGGGGGCTGGAGGAGGAGGCTGCTGCAGCTACCATTTGTGCTGGGGGGGGGGAGGAAGCGAGTGAGAGGAAGAGAGAGAGAGAAGCAGCCAGCCTGCCTGTGTGTGATTGAGAGCCTGTGTGTAAGTGAGAGAATGTGTGTGTGATTGAGAGCCTGTGTGTAAGTGAGAGAATGTGTGTGTGATTGAGAGCCTGTGTGTAAGTAAGAGAATGTATTTGATCGAGAGAGCTGATGTATGTGTATATGTGAGAGACAATGAAAGTGACTGCTCAAGGAGATGACTGATGTGTGAGCGTGTGAGACAGTCAGGGATGTGACTGATGTGTGTGTGTGTGTGAAAGAGAGAAAAAGCATGGAAGTGAGAACTCTGGGTATGTGAGAAAGCATGGGAGTAAGAAGCCTGGTGTTGTGGGGGTGTATGTGAAAGAAAGCATTGGAGTGAGAAGCCTGATTATGTGAGAGAGAGCATGGGAGTGGGAAGCCTGTGTGTGTGTGCATGTATGAGAGAGAGAGAATGGTTGGTAAGGTGACGGTGTGACTGGTGTGTATGTGAATGTGAGAGAGAGAGAATGTGATTCAGGGAATGAGAAGCCTGTGCACCTGGAGAGCGAGCATGGAAATGAGAGAGAGACTGGTGTATGTGTGTGTGTGTGTGTGTGTAACAGAGAGAAAGTGATTATGGGAATGAGAAGTCTGTGCATGTGAAGAGAGTGAGCATGGGAGTGAGAACCTGGGTGTGTGTGAGACACAGCATGGGAGGGAGAAGCCTGTATATATAAGACAGAACAGGTGACTGGTGTGTGTTTGTGTGTATGTGAGAGAGAGAAAGAAAGTGATTATGGGAATGAGAAGCCTGTGCATGTGAAGAGTGAGCATGGAAGTGAGAAAGCTGGGAGTGTGTGAGATACAGCATGGGAGTGAGAAGCCTGTATATCTGAAAGAGAACATGGGAGTGGGAAGCCTGTGTGTGTGTATGCATGAGATCGATCAGGTGACTGGTGTGTGTGTTTGTGTATGTGTGTGAGAGAAAGAAAGTGATTATGGGAATGAGAAGCCTGTGCATGTGGAGAGAACAAGCATGGGAGTGAGAGACTGGTGAGTGTGTGTGAGAAAGAGAAAGTGATTATGAGAGTGAGAAGCCCATATATGTAAGTAGAACACGGGAGTGGGAAGCCTGTGTGTGTGTATGGCATGAGAGAAACTGTTCAGGAAGGTGACTGGTGTGTTTGTCAAAGACTGTTTGGGAGATGATTGGTGTGTGAGAGACAGAAACTGGTCATGGGGGCATGACTGGTATGGTGAGTGTGTGAGACATGGGCACTAATGAAGAGGACCATGAGTATAGAGCTTAGCCACTACTGCTGCTTCTGCTGTGTGCTACGGCCTGCATGGAAGAGGGGTAGGAGAGCTGCTGGAGGGGGTAAGTAAAGGTGGCTTTTTAAGTTTATTTTTCTTGATTGACTGCCATTTTAATTATTTAATATTATGTGGTGTCTGCTTTTTTTGTTTGAGCAACAAGTATAGCTTTGGTTTATGTTTATTTTATTTATTTTTATTTATTTATTTATAAAAGTTTCTATACCGTTGATAAGACAAATCATCTCTGATTTGGACTCTGATTCCTCCAGGTTAAAGCACCTATTAAGCTTTTAACCTGTACGCTCTATGGTTACACTTTATATTTTTCCTGCCTTATCTTCTTTCCAGCTTGTTGCAAGCTTCCAAGTTTCTCTTTCCCTGTTGATTGTAACTTTGACTTATTCGTACCTATTGTTTATCTTTGTTTACTTGAATTGTTTACTCCAGTTATACCCTTGTTAAATGTAAACCGATCCGATATGGTTATTTACTATGAAGGTCGGTATAAAAAACTGTTTAATAAATAAATAAAATCTCAATGGTTTACATGGCATAAAAATGTCAAATAAGTGTTCTGTTATAAATACAGACGTCGTTATTTTCACTAATGCACAATGTAAGTTAATTGTGTGTGGAGGCGGGGGGGTGGCATAGCTGACGTTTCGCCTAGGGCGCCTAATACCCTTGCACCGGCCCTGCTTTTGCGCTCACAGGTTTTGCACTGTTTCAAACGCTTTGCTTGGTGCACAAGTTGTGTGCTTGCCTTACCACACTTTCCTATCTGGCGCTTAATTTTTGTGCGCATACATTTTTGAGCGTGACCCGTTCAGACGCATGTTTACTGGCACGATGACGCCGGCAAACAAGAAGCCTAAACGCCTTTCTCTTTGTGTTGCCTGTCATATTAGGGCTTCTCAGCCTGATCTGTTTTCTAACATTTTATTTTTATTTATTTATTTATTTTTAATTTTTATATACCGGAATTCCTGTATGCATGTGTCGACACTGTTCGGACGCTCAGGGTGAGTTGTCTTCCTCAGATTTTGCTAAGCCTGGCTCCTCCCATTCTGATGATGGGTTGGCTACGGCCTTCGCTGGAGGGACACCAGACTTTGGTTCTCCCTCGACTGGCTCCTCCGCTGGAGAGGGTAGTTCGGTGGGATCCGCTCCAATTCCTTCTGGACTTGGTTTGGACCTGGCTGCTTTTTCTTGGGTGGAATTTTTTCAAGGCTTACAAACTTTTCTTCAGGCACAGTCCTCCACTTCACCCAATCCTGTCAGGTCAGGTCGAACCCTCAGCTGGTGGCTCCTCCCTCTTCTAGTCCTATGCTAAAGCAACAGGGCTCGCCTCAGCTCCCTGCGGGTATTCCTGACAGGAACCCGGAGGGAACTGATGATGAGGCAGATCCTGATTCCCTGGAAGATGGAGAAATCCCTCCGGTGGAACTGTATTGCACCATGTTGCGGTTCTTTCATAGAGATGAACTGCTGGCCCTGATTTCCCAGACTTTGAAGCAGCTGGGTCTTCCTGGTGTGGATGCCATGTCAGAGCTGAAGAACCCCATTTTGGTTTCCTTGCGTAAAGTCTCTTGTTTTTTTTTTTTACTGTAATGGACGCCATTCAGGAACTGATTCATCTTGAATGGGACGCCCCAGAGGCAAATTTTAAAGGGGGTCAGACGTTGGAAGGCCTGTACTCCCTGGATCCAGCTGTGCGAGAGCGTTTGCGTTTTCCCAAAATGGTATGTGCTATCTCTAAGCGGATGACTATCCCCGTGGAGGGAGGACCAGCCTTGAAGGATGTGCATGACAAGAGGACTGAGGCCTTCCTTAAGCAAGCCTTTGAGACAGTGACTATGACTTTCAGATCGCTTCCTGTTGCTCCCTAGTGGCGCAATCTTGTCTGCTTCTCTCTCAGGAGGCTGATAATTCTGGAGGGAATTCCAGAGCGGTTATGGAACCCGCTGCCGCCTTTTTAGCAGACGCGGGCTGCGATTTGGTCTGTACCTCAGCCAGAGGAGTAACTTCGGTGATAGTGGCCAGGTGTCAACTCTGGTTATGAAATTGGTTAGCTGACACAGCCTCCAAAGCTAATCTTAGAAAGATGCCCTTTAACGGCTTGCTGTTGTTTGGGAGTGAATTGGAAAAACTGACCAGTAAGTGGGGCGAATCGCCGCTTCCTCGCTTGACAGAGGATAAGAAGCAATTATAGCGTCCTTTTGGTAGGAGTCGTCGTCTCTGAGATTCCAAGCGGTTTCGTCCTTACAGAGTGTCAACCTTTCAGGACTTGGCCTTTCAGTAGGTGTCAGTCCTTTTGTCCCAGACAGCCCAAGAGAGGAGCGGGCTCGGGTGGCGGACCTTCCCAATGAAGATTTGGCAACCCATCTTCGGGAACAAGAGACAGGGATTACTGGTAAGTGTTTATCCAATACCTAGATTGGGGCACCTAGATTCTTACGTGAGTTCTGTGTTTCTTGTTGGTTGCATACAGTTATGGTCGACTGTTTTTAATCAAGTTTTTTGCTAGTCTGTCCACAGTTGCTTTTGAAGAGAATACTGGCAGGCTGGAGTCACTGCGGGTGTATATATACTGTGATGTCAGTTTGCTCCATCTCCATCTGCTGGCAGGGGAGAATAACCCACTGGTCCTGAGTTCATCTCTCTACACTAAGGAAAATGAAATTATCAGGTAAGTAATTTCTCCATTGGCGCGCATATCTAATAATCGCCCTCTTATGTGGTAGAACTGGCATTTGCACGTACGTCCTTATAAAATTGTACGGATGTATAGCCAATTTTATATCACATGCGCATATGTTAGTTATTCTCTCTATGAATATTTGGGCACTTACCTGCCTAAATTCTAACCGGCTAATAAGTTAGTCAGCTAAGTTAGGGGTGTTCTCGGGGTATAACTGGGAGGAGGTCAAGCTCACCAGTCTGTAGTTTCCTGGATCGCAGCAGTAATATATAAATAGCGAAGGTATAAGCCTGGGCATTGGATTAACTAATACAAAAGTACAAAATACCCGTAAATGCACGTTTAAATATTTAGTGGATACAATAATTAAAACTAAACATGTTTACATTATACATCAATTTGCTCCCTTAGAAAAACAACCCCACAGTAAATATACAAACAATTAATTCCCAATCATACAATTCGACAAAAATTCAAACATTCATATACAGCAATACATAAAACTGTCACAAAATATTCCTATAAATCCAACAAAGAGCCCTTGTTTCGCTCATGCCTACGGATTCATCAGGGGACATTAATGCTTATGTTTCAATTTCTCAAATCTTCACAATCCCATCACAATTTATACAATGCACAATATCGAACACCCATTCAGAAATGGCGGCTTTTCACACCGCAGTGTTCAATATTGAGATTTATTGAGCAGTGCTGTTGCTGCAGTTTTTAAACTGCTAGTATATGGCGTTTCATTAGAAGCTCACATAGACTCCAAGAGAGGTAATGTTTTCCCTGTATATGAAGCACAATATACACTAATGGAGAATCTATGGTTAAAGATATAAAACATTGAATATCTGACATCACCAGTTGGCCAGCAATTGGAGAAAACTGAATACATGCTCCCTGGAATGAATTTAATATATGAGTACTTCCTTTGATATCTTGGATAAATTGATTAAATTCATGAATTGTGTTGGGATTTATTTCCAATATGAAGAAGCACATATTAATGTCCCCTGATGAAGCCGTAGGCATTGATGAAACAAGGGCCCTTTGTTGGGTTTGTAAGACTGTTTTGTGTCAGTTTTATGTATTGTTGCATATGAGTATTTGTAAATTTTTGTAGAATTGTATGATTGGGAATTGTTTGTATATTTACTGTTGGACTGGATTTTTAAGGGAACAAACTGATGTATAATGTAAACACGTTTAATTATTTTAGTTATTGTTTCCCTGATCACCCCAGAACCCTTTTAAAAAATGGGCATTATATTTCCCACCCTCCAATCCTCAGATACCACTGCTGATTTGAATGAGAAGTTACAGGATATTAGTAATAGGTCTTCAATTTCATGTATTAGTTCTTTCAGAACTCTGTTTTGTATATACCATCCAGTCCTGGTGATTTATTCTTTAGTTTGTCAATTTACTCTATTAAATCTTCCAGGCCCAGTGTGATTTGATCCCATGTCAGATTGCAGGGAGAACTGCGGATGGGGGCTTAACAGCCTCTCTGGTGGACTATGCTCCTCCTGAGATGGAGACAGAGACTCCCCCACTGGAGAGAATTCCTGCAAGGAAGGGTTCGATGGATGGACCTTCTAGCCACTCTCAAGAGAGGAGAAGAACTATGACAGAATCTCAGATATCTGTGACAAAGCCTGGGACGCCAGCCTTCCTTCTCCAGGCGTGGGATGCCCCTGTGGGGAAACTTAACTTTTAGTAATTCCGTGAGGAAAATTCCTGTCAGGAATCTCTTCAGAGCTTCTTTACCGCGAGGCTACTGCTGCGCGGATAAAAGAAGACTGAAGGGGGACCCCTCCTGGCTGCAGGGTTAGTGCCTTGCTGGGCATGCCCAGTAGGGGACAGTCAAAGTTCTGGAAACTTTGACAGAAGTTTTCCGTGATTGGGCTCCATCCTGTGATGTCACCCATATGTGAGGACTACCATCCTGCTTGTCCTGTGAGAAACCAATTTACCCCACAATCTTTCTTTTCTCCCAAACTTTAATTCACAAAAAATTCCCCAGCAAAGCAATACTTATAGATCCTGTTCAGTCACCAGCATAGGCAGCTTCTGCTCTTAGTACTACTTCAAGATTGAGAGTAACTGAGCTCTTGTCTTGCTATACAATATATATCTCTGATTAGAATTACAACAGATTTTTTCATGCAGTTGCCCATACAAATGCTAAACTTTGTATAGATGTGTTGTCCTTACTAAATAGCACCTGCAAGTCATGACTATTGTCCATGAATGTAATTCACTTTAAAGTGCCAAAAAGTGCAATATAAAAAAAAAGTGACTCAGGTGCACTGGCAGAGCTATGTATGGATCTCAGTACTAGAATAATAGGTGTATTGCAAGCCAAGATTGCGATGCACTGGCAGAAGTGTATGTGATGGTCCAAATACATGGTAGGGGTAGAACCTCCACTCCTACCATGTGCCAAATACTGTAATAACAGGGAAGATGCTGCAAGTCAGGACTGAAGGGAATTGAAGCGTGCCAGTATTGAAATAATTTGTTCTTACCACACTGTCATTTGTTTCTGGAATATGCACCATCTTCACCATGATATCCACACCAACTGTCTACAAATTAGAAACAGGAGTCTGAGGTAAGAAAAATACCATTCTGGATATTTCTAGTCATTACTGAGCACCAGCATTTTGCAGTCCTCAGGTTTCTACAGATTCACACTAAGGATGTAAAATATTAAAAGGCTAAATAAATAACTAATTAGTATAATATTACTTTATAGCTTTAAGGCTTTGCATTTTACATTTAATATATTAGCTCTCTTTTAACAACAGGTGTTGGAGCTCAAAGCCCATGGGGGCATGGATGGCAGGAGTGTGTGATGGATACTTTTGCTGTATGCTGCGGTGACAGTTGGGGATGAGACAGGTCCTGGGCTAGCTTCAGTGTTTCCTGGCTGTGGCCCTGGTGGCAGGAACCTGGGGCACAGGGTAGGGCCACAACTATTATCATCATGGCATTGATGCAGCTCTGCCAGGCCAGACAACGACTGTTGCTGCTTCTCCCCCTCTGCCTCACACTGTCTTACAGCTGTCACCTTGCTGCAGGGCTTAGAGTTCAGCTCCTCTCTGGCACTACACTCTCCCATCTCCTGCTCCATGCTTATTAACAGTTAATCCCTAATGCAAACTGAACTATCTTGTCTGGGTAAGAAGCAATAATCTCAACATCCAATGAGAAAGCAAACAACAGGACCAGGACTGATGTTTCTGCACACTTGCAGCCAGAGTACGGTCACAGAGTTTATACTTCAAAATCTGGGTTACATCCTTTGTCAGAGATCAGTGGTTCCCAAATCAGTCATACTGATCCCACAGCCAATAGGGTTTTCAGAATATCCAGAGTGAATTTGAGAGAAAATGTACAAATATTCAGTCTTGAAAATCCAACTAGCTATTGGGTTAATAGGACAAGTTTGGGAACCACTACCACACTTAGTAGAGAAATGTGATGGTAAAAAAACAAACAAACAATAAAATTAGCCAATCCCCTTTTACATAGGAAATATGTTCCCATAGTGTACCCTCACAGTGCTTGTAATGACTCTTCTCCTGTTTAGAGTGGAAATCAGCACATTGGAGAAAAGCTGTGGGGATCATAAGCCATGTTGTCTCACAATCATTGTTCTGCCAGACACTGGGTAAGGGAAAGAATAGAAAAGTGGAACATGTATTCTAGTTATCCAAAATACCATAATAAACTAAGTCATTCACATCCCTATTAGCATTATCAACAGGCAGAAACACAGAAACTAAGGGGCCAATTTTCAAAAAGTTTAGCCTCTTAATAAAGTTAGGCTCCTAACTGGCATTTTTGAAAATTTACTCGGGCTGAGACCATAAATTTAGGTGCCTAGTTTCATTATGCACTTAAATTAAGGATTCTAATATGTTGGTGGCTACAAGGGAAGAATTAGGGTGGAGAAACAAAGTAAGGAGCTTATCACTGATTTTCAAAACTTAGGATCCTAAATCTAGGCCGATTTAGGTCCCTACGTTAAAGGTTCCTAAATTCATGTGAATTTTTAGCTGAACACTAAAATAGGCACCTAACTGAAAATAGGTAACTATTTTAGAAGCTCGGCTATTTTTTAATATTGACCTCTAAGAGCACACCATTCTTTTGTTAGGATACACTACATCTTAAAATAAATTGTATAGTCTAGTACTAAAAGACTGTTATTCTATATCATTGTGTGCCTCTTTTTTAACTCACTTTCCCCTCCATCTGTCTCTCTTAAAATCTCTCTCTCATGTCACTTCTCTGTCTCGCCCATAAAAAATAACTAAAGATAAGGAGCACAAGTCCCATCTAGTCTGTCTACTCTTGATGCAATACCACAGAGCCTACCTCATCTCATGGTATTATCTTCAGATCCTCACATCTCAGGATCCTGTGTGCTTATTATTTAGTCATTTAAATCATACCCTAAATCATGGGGTTTTACAATAAGTTAACACAGATACAAACGACTGCCAAAGAGGTAAGTGAGGTGACAACATTTTTCAAATATAGAAGAAAAAGAAGGAAAGCCTGAAGTGGTATAGTGAAATTGAAAGATGACGAGGAGAAATGTGTAGAAAGAGTCAAGGAAATGGTGGAAATATTAAACAAATACTTCAGTACAATGTTCACTAAAGAAAACCCTGGAGAAGAACTGTTGCTGGTTAACAAGACCATAGAAGGAAATTGGCTAGATACAAATCCTTTTACAGAAGAGTATGTATAGGAAGAGCTAGGAAAACTGAATGTGGACAAGTCCATGGGACCAGATGAGGTACATCCCAGGATACTACGAGAACTCAGATGTCCTGGCGGCTCCGCAAATGACCCGTTCAATAGAACCCTGGAAATGGGAGTGCTGCCACGAGATTGGAGAAGAGCGGTTGTGGTCCCACTTCATAAGGGTGGTAGCAGAGAGGAAGCTGGAAAGTATAGGCCAGCTAGACTCACCTCGGTGGGAAAATTAATGGAGACGCTGCTGAAAGAAAGGTTATGGAACTATCTACAATCCAGTAAGATGCTGGACTCAAGAGCATGGATTCACCAGAGGAAAGTCCTGTCAGACAAATATGATTGATTTTTTTTTTGTTTGGATGACTAGAGAATTGGATTGAGGAAGAACACTCAACGTCATCTACTTGGATTTCAGCAAAGCTTTTGATACCATCCCATATAGGAGGTTTGTGAACAAAATGAGAAGCTTTGGAGTGAGCACCAAGGTGGTGGTGTGGATTACCAACTGGTTGACTGATAGGAGACAGCATGCAATGTAAATGGAACCTACTCTGAAGAGAGAGCCGTGTTAAATGGAGTGCCACAGGGATCGGTATTGGGACCAGTTCTGTTCAATATCTTTGTGAGCAATATCTTTGTGAGCAGCACTCCCATTTCCAGGGTCTATTTGCAGATGATACCAAGATCTGCAACAGAGTAGACACATCTGAAGGAGTAGAGAGAATGAAAAGTGTTTTATGAAAGTGGTTGAAGATTTGGCTGCTGGGATTCAATGGCAAGAAGTGCAGAGTCATGAATCTGGGATGCAGTAATCCAAAAGAGCTGTATATGATGGGGGGGGGGGGGGGGGGGGGAGAGACTGATGTGAACGGACCAATAGTGGGATCTTAGGGTGATAATCTCTGGTGATCTGAAGATGGCAAAGCAATGTGACAAGGTGATAGCTAAAGCCAGAAAAATGCTGGGTATGCTGGGCTGCATAGAGAGAGGAATAACTAGTAAGAAACTGGAGGCAGAGATGCCCTTGAACAGGTCCTTGGTGAGGCCTCACCTGGAGTAATGTGTTCAGTTCTGAAGTCCTTATCTCAAAAGAGATAGAGATAGGATGGAGACGGTCCAGAGAAGAGATACCAAAATTGTGTGGGGTCAGTATCAGAAAACCTATGAGGAGAGACAGAAGGATATGAATATGTATAAATGGTCCAAGAAAACAAAGAGGTAGGCGATCTATGATAGTCGTAAGGATAAACACAAACAATAGATGCCTGATCTTTTTCCAAATGTTTATTAAGCAGAGACGTGTTCAAAAATCGCCCGACTCAGGCCGAGTTTCGCGGTTCAAAAACCGCTGCCTCAGGGGCTTCAACACTCCACAGTAGCAGCAGAGACCGGGAGTGAAGTGCTGTTTGCAGAAGCATTGCTGACAGTAATTGACTCTACATCGGATGAGAAATACACTACTGAGATTTTTTCATAACTGTGGAGTGTTGAAGCCCCTGAGGCAGCGGTTTTTGAACCGCGAAACTCTGCCTGAGTCGGGCGATTTTGGAACACGTCTCTGCTTAATAAACATTTGGAAAAAGATCAGGCATCTATTGTTTGTGTTTATCCTTATGAATATGTATATCCTGGAAAAGAAGAGGCACAGGATATACATATTCAGTGGAACTAGGGGGTCACAAAACGAGACTCCAGGGAGGACAGACCAACATCAGAAAATATTTCTTCATGGAGAGGGTGGCGAATGCCTGGAATGCCCTTCCGAAGGAGGTGGTGAAAACCAAATCAGAGAAAGAAATCAAAACGGCATGTGATAAATATTGTGGATCTCCTCCTAAAGGCTAAAGGACGGAAATGAAGAAGAGAGTGCATGGGGGTAACTTGCTGGTGTGGCGGTTACTACCCTTAACTAATAAGCATTGATACTGTTGATGCAACGCCACCATTGCTCTCTGCTTCAATGGCAGGTGGAAAAGGGGAACTGGATTCATACAGCGACTAATGAGGGCCCTGACTTTTACAGTCTTGGGAAACAAGTACAGGGGTAACTACCCTTAACCAATAAGCTTTGATACTGTTGATGCAATTCAAGCATAACTTTCTGTTTCAACGGCAAGGCATAATGGGGAATTGGATTCAAACAGCATCCAACAAGAGCCCTGACATTTATGGTGTGGGAAACTGATAAGCATGGGGTAACCTACCAGACGCAGCAGATATTACCATAAGCTTACTGGACAGATTGGATGGACCATATAGTCCTTTTCTGTCGTCATGTTACTAAGTAAATATACTCAGGTACCTCAGGCAATGGGAGATAAAGCAAAGCTGCTAACCTATGCTAGGTGTTGAGAACAGCATGATGATCAGTCACGCACACGAATGACATCATCCAGTGGTGCCAACATAGAGTATATCCCAGAATCTTCTGGAAAAACTTGTAAAAGTTATCAGCCCTGGCTTTTACATTCAATCTGGGTGGGTGGGAGAGAGAACCGGGCACCACTGGTCCTAAGTTTTACATTCAATTCCAGCACGTACAGAGAAGGGCTACCAAAATGATAAGGGGAATGGAACAACTCCCCTATGAGGAAAGACTGGAGAAGAGACGACTGAGGGGGGATATGATAGAGGTGTTTAAAATCATGAGAGGTCTAGAACGGGTAGATGTGAATCGGTTATTTACTCTTTCGGATAGTAGAAAGACTAGGGGACACTCCATGAAGTTAGCATGGGGCACATTTAAAACTAATCGGAGAAAGTTCTTTTTTACTCAACGCACAATTAAGCTCTTGAATTTGTTGCCAGAGAATGTGGTTCGTGCAGTTAGTATAGCTGTGTTTAAAAAAGGATTGGATAAGTTCTTGGAGGAGAAGTCCATTACCTGCTATTAAGTTCACTTAGAGAATAGCCACTGCCATTAGCAATGGTTACATGGAATAGACTTAGTTTTTGGGTACTTGCCAGGTTCTTATGGCCTGGATTGGCCACTGTTGGAAACAGGATGCTGGGCTTGATGGACCCTTGGTCTGACCCAGTATGGCATTTTCTTATGTTCTTATGTAAGAGAGAATTTAGCCCCCTTAGTGCTGATTTTCACTGCTAGCTGGCTATTTAGATGCCCCAAAGCTGAACACCCTAATTCTAGTATGCTACATTTCAGCCACATTAGATTTGGGATGATTTTCAGCTGAAATCTAACACGCTAGATTCAGATGATAATCAGCTTAACTTAAGTGGGTACAATTTGACCTCATAACGTAGGTGCTTGGCCATTTTTTGAAAATTAGCCTAATAGCTCTGAAGATCATCCCATGAGAGATGGCCCAGTATCCCACCATGTCAATTTCCCAACAAAAGAATTATCCTATTTCTTCCTGCTTGTTCAAATAGACCATGATTACCTGATTGTTTGTTTGTATTAAGACAATTTTTGTCAGTAACTTTACCCTTGGCCTGGAGATTTTTTAAAAGCGTTCATGTCAGCCTGTAGCTCTAGAAAATAGTTGTGATATCTCTTTTCCTGAATAGATCAAGGACGCTGAGTGTGAAGCCCTTGTACATGGGCTCCCTAGCCCAGACTGGGGACATGAGTCCTCAGAAAAGTGTGATGAGGGGGAATTTGAAAGAGAAACCTCAAGACTAGATTGTAAAGAAAAAAATAATCACATATTAATGCATTTGTCCGGCTAGGTTTGGCAATTAACCGGACAAATGCAAGGATTTAAAAATCCCACTGCTCTATTGCAGACTTAGCTGGCTAACTTTTTACCTGGCTAAAAAATTAGCCGGATAAATCCAGGGTGGGGCAGGGACATTCCAGGGCAGGGCTAGTTATCCAGCTAAGCTATCCAGATAAATGCCAATTTTCAACATTATTTGGCAAATATACCCAGATACCTTTAGGACAGCAGATCCACCCATGACACTGCCTGAGCCTTAGTGGAATGAGCCCTAACCTGTCTAGGTAACGGCTACCCAGCATCCACATATGCAGCTGTGATAACCTCCCTAACCCTCAGGCCAATGCAATATCGGTGCGCATTAAAGGGGCGCTCATGATTGAGCGCCAGCCCCCTTAACGCATGCTGATCCACCTCTCTGGGGCGCCCAATGTAACATGCAAATGGGCTGCCGCAGTAAATAGGGGAAACTGTGCGCCCCTAGAACCTCCTTGGCAGCGGGCGCCCAGGAGAGGTGGCTCTCAGCCACTTAGGAAAACAGACGGAAACACCGTTTACGGTACGCAAACTTGCTTTTTCCCGTTGATAGCAGGGTTGAATTAGCCATGCTGTCATGGGAGTCCCAAGCTCCCGATCACATTGTTTGTGATATGTATGGTTGAACGTGATCTGTAGTAGTGTGGTAGTCATCGTGGATTGGAGGATAGAGAGTGCAGGATTGTTTGCCCTATCTTCGCATCCGTGGTTGCTTGTTGATCAAGACAATAGTGGGATGTGAAGGTATGGAGGGATGACCATGTAGCTGCCTTACAAATGTCTATGGGTTGTACGTTTCGAAGGTGTGCCCATGACGTCGCCATTGCTCTGACTTGGTGAGCTTTGGGAATAGAAGATAGATGTAATTTCTGCTTGTCGTAGCAAAAGTGTATGCATTGTACTATCCAGCTAGAGATGGTACGTTTGGTTAATGGAAGTCCAGGTGCTTTTGGATCAAAAGATACAAAGAGTTGAGAAGTCCGTGAATCCAATTTTGTTCTTTCTTTGTAGTAAGCTAGTGCTCTTTAACAGTCTAGCGTATGGAGTAACTTTTCCCTATCATTGGAGTGAGGTTTAGGGAAAAAGATTGGTAGTTCTATATTTTGATTGAGATGGAACTGTGAAACCACCTTCGGTAAGAAAGATGGGTGAGTTCTGAGAACTACTTTTTGGTGATAAAACTGCAAGTATGGAGAATAATGGACTAAGGTTTGTAATTCACTGACTCGTCTAGCTGATTTTACTGCTACTAGAAACACTACTTTCCAAGTAAGGTACTTTATATGTGCTGAGTCCATGGCTTCGAAAGGGAAAAGCATGAGTTGTTCCAGAGTTCATGGGTTCGAAAGGGAAAAGCATGAGTTGTTCCAGAACTATGTTGATATTCCAAGGAACTGGAGGTTTTGAAATTGGAGGACGAAGATGAGTTAATCCTTTGATGAAACGAGATAATAAAGGGTGGTTAGATATAGGGATATCATTAATCGGTCTATGATATGCCCCTATGGCACTGAGATGAACTCTAATGGAAGATGTGGCTAGACCAGCTATGTACAGTGTATGAAGATAATCCATGAGTTTTTCCGGTGGACAGTCTAATGGTGATATGCCCTTGGATATGCACCAAGTAGAATATCGTTTCCATTTGTAGTTGTAATTCCTTCTTGTTGAGAGTTTTCTGGATTCTAACAAAATGAATCGTGTCGAAGCGGAAACTCCTTGTTCTGTTAACAGTAGCCGCTCAACCTCCATGCTGTCAAATGGAGAGATGAGTGTAACGGGTGTAGAAGCGTCCCCTGATCCTGTAGTAGCAGATCTGGATGGTTTGGTAGACGTATTGGTTCTTCGAGAGATAGTTGGAGAAGGAAACTGTACCATGGTTGTCTGGGCCAGGCTGGAGCTATTAGTATCATTTGAGCTTTGTCTGCTATGCACGTCTGAATTGTCCTTGTTATAAGTGGAATGGGAGGAAAGGCATACAGGAGGTCTGTTGTCCACAAGATGAGGAAGGTATCCTGAGCGATCCTGAGTGGACTGGGACGTATCGAGCAGAAGTTTGGAACTTGAGCGTTTATCTCTATTGTGAAGAGATCTATCGAAGGTGTTCTCCATTGCATGAAGATGTTTTGGGCTATCTCTGCATTGAGTGCCTATTCGTGAGTATGAAAAATTCGGCTTAACCTGTCTGCTCTTGTGTTCGCCACACCCAGAAGGTAGGTCGCTTGTAAATGTATGCAATGTTGATGAGCATGTTCAAAGATGATCAAGGTCTCTTTGCAGAGGGACCATGAACCGGACCCTCCTTGTTTGTTGATGTAAAACATTGCTACTTGATTGTCCATGTAGATCATGACTCTGCGACCCTTGAGGTAGTTCTGAAAAACTTGTAAAGCCTTTCGTATCACTCTGAGTTCCAACAAATTTATCTGCAGGGTTTGCTCTGCTATCGTCCATAATCCTTGCGTTTCGTAGATCTCGAGATGCGCTCCCTACCCCTTGCGAGATGCGTCTGTGGTTAGGACTGTATTGTGAGGAGGAGGACTGAATAGTGCTCCCTTGGAAAGGGTGGAATGTAAGAGCCACCATATTATGTCCTTCCGCATCTCGGCTGTCAGCGATATTTTCTGTGTTAACGGTTGTGTGTGTTGTTTCCATTGTCATTTTAATCCGCACTGCAGATGTCTCATGTGTAGTCCGGTATTGGGAAATGTAAAATTGGCTGCCGCCATGTGACCTAAGACTACTAGAACTTGCCTCGCTGAGGGTCTTTGAGTGTTGTGCAAGAGATAAAGAAGTTGACGGAGGTTTGTTATTCGTTCCGCTGGGAGGTATGCTCTGTTCCGAGTGGTATCCAGGCATGCTCCTATAAACTGCAGTTTCTGTGTTGGTCGCAGATGTGATTTTTGAAAATTGATCACTAGTCCTAATCCTTGTAAGCACTGTATTACTCTTCGGAGATGATCGATCAATATATCCGGAGTCGAGGCTACTATTAGCCAATCATCCAGATATGGAAAGATTGTCATCCCCTGTTGTCTGAGTTGAGCCACCACCACTACCATGCATTTGGTGAACACCCTGGGTGCAGCCGACAGTCCAAAAGGGAGCACTTTGTGTTGGTAATGCTGATGCTTGTACCGAAAGCATAGGTAACGCCAAGAGGATGGGTGGATTGGAATGTGAGTGTATGTATGCTTCAGATCGATGGAGCACATCCAGTCGTTGGGTTGAATTAGAGGTAGGATTGACTTTAAGGATACCATTTTGAATTTTTCTTTGGTAAGAAATTTGTTGAGTTCTCGAAGATCCAGGATAGGGCGGAGGCCACCTGATTTCTTGGGTATCAGGAAATATGGGGAATAAAACCCCGAGTTCTGGTGTTTTGGGGAAATTAGCGTGATGGCCTATTGCCAGTGCAGGAGTGCAATCTCTTCCGCTAGTTATGACTGAGATCTCTGAATTTTTTTGTGTGTGAAGGTAGGGTAATGTGGGTTTTGTTGTGAATTGAAGTTGATAACCTTGACGTACTATCTCCAAAACCCATTGATCTGAGGTAATCTGCTCCCACATTGGTAGGCAAGAGTGGATTCTTCCCAGTGGCGTTAAGTGTTGTGGTGGTGGCTGTATGTTTAAAAAGAGAGAGTTGTTTTTACAGTAGTTGCTGATTTGGTTGTCTCTGATTTCGAGGTTTATCCCTGCGTTGAAGAGGGGCATGTTGTTGTTGTGGTCGTTGGTACGACGGGTATGTCTGTGGACGAAAAGATTGATGAGACCTATAGGGTCTACGGTTGTACGAGGAGCGACGATGATATGGAAAATAAAGTCGTGTGCTAGAGTAGGCAGGTTGTGATTGTAATGATTGCACTGCTATAGCTTCGTCTTTTAGTTTTCCCACCGTCTCTTGAAACCGGTCACCGAATAGGTTGTCCCCTGTCCACGGTAGATTTGCCAATTTTTCGTGCAAATCTTCTCTGATGGTGCTTGAACGCAACCATGCCATCCTACGGGCTGCTATGGCCGTCGCCGACGCTCTAGATGATGTTTCAAATTCTTCGTATACTGAACGGAGGTGGTGTCGGGAACACTCCTCCATATCATGGAGCGTCTGTGGAGTTTGATCTGCAGTGGAGGAGAGCATGCCCTTCGTGGCTTGGATACATTCATATAAGTACTGTACCATATAAAATTGGTGATGTATAATTCTGGTGTTTAGCATTGCATTCTGGTACATTTTTCTGCCAAATTCATCCAAATATCTATTGTCTTTGGTTGGTGGGTATGTAGATTGTGTTTTTGATTTCTTAAAGCGCTGCATCGCCGATTCTACCACTATTGAAGCATGAGGTAATTGTGGTAGCACGTATGGTGAGGTTTTCCGCATGCAAAATTTAATGTCGGTTTTCCGTGAGACCGCCATGTGAGAGTGAGGGGTTTCCCAGGATTTTTGGAGAACACTATGAAGTAACTGTTATGGTGGTAAAGATGTGGGTTCTCCTGGAACATCAAATATTTTGAGAAGACCCAAGGTCTCTGATCTAAGATCTGATTCCTTTTGCACATCTAAATGCAAGATGGTACCCAACTTCTCTAAGAATCTTGGGTATGAAAGATCTTCTGGCGGAGAATATGGTTCTTGTGGTTGTTCCTGTGGATCTGAAGGGAACCCCATCAAGGATGAAGGAGATGTTGGTGGAGATGTGGAATCCACAGGTGTGTCCTGTTTTGTAACTGGAGAATGTGGCCGGTCTGGTACCGGTGATGATGGAGGTTCTACAGACGGTTCTCTTGATAGACGACACTCTGTTCTCTAGAACTTGTCAATGGTTGATTGGTCATTTTGAAGGAGGCTTCTAAGGTCTCACAGAAACTCGCTAGAGACTGCAATAGCTGCCAAAAAGCCTCTTTCATTTTAGGAGGCATGATAGATTTACCAGTTGGGTCTGGTGAATGATGTGGTCTCGGCTATGCCGGCATTGGCGGAGGCAATGAATGTGAGACGTGCTCTGGTTTGTGAGCTTTATCTCTTGTTCCTCTAGAAGAGGTGCTTGAAGAGGTGGATGCATTAGAAGATGTTAGGTATATCACTGACCTATGTGAAGGTGCCTTAGGATATTTACTCCTAGAAGATATGGAGGTAGAGGGGCTAACGTCCCATCCTGGAGTCTTATGTGGAAATGTTTTATGATGTGAGTGATGTTTGTGGCGATGGGTAAGTACTGGCGCCACGTGAGGTCTATCCCTTGTTGGTGACCGTGTCTTATGCTTTGGTCTAGATCCCTTTGATGAAGTCTCAGAATGACGTGGCTTAGAGGCACGAGAGGTTGAGTGGGATAATTATGGGAATTGATGCCTCCGTTTTAGGCCCTCTCGCCTTGAATGATTCAATGTATATATCTTTAATGCCGGAGGTGTTCGCCTATCTGGGGTTTGACTCCTTGACCCGTTTGGGGTTTCTTGTTGTTTATTGAGGTTCTCGGCGCCGTGATCTGCGCCGACTTCTTCGGCGTCAGTCTCTTCGGGGCCGTCATCTGCGCCAGTATCTTCGGCGTCGTGGCGCTTGATAGGGTTTGCGGCTCCACAGTTCATACCGGAGACGGCGGCGCTGACTGCTCCGATATTGACGGTCCCGATCGGTTGGATCAGATCCCTGATCCAATGGCCTCGAATACCTCGATACCTCCTTTCCTCCAGGCCTGGAGGGGCGAGGATCCGACGATGCCGCTCTCCTGTGTGAGGGAGCGGGTGTCGTTGATGGTCCCAGCGAGGAGTGAGCCTCCGATGGCTCCGAGAGGCTGAGCAGCTCCTTCATCTTGTAGGCCCGCTGTCTCTGGGCCCTAGGGGACATGCGAGCACAAAACTTGCATTCCCCTGCATTGTGGTTGGCACCGAGGCAACGGTAACATCGGTCACGGCCATCCGTGACCGACATTACCTTGCCGCAGCAACAACGCTTAAATCCCGACTTTGACATTTTTTTCCCTGAGGAGAAAGTGAGCTCCGCGTGCGATCCCGCGCGCAGAAAGAAACAGACTGAGGAGAATCTGTTACTTTCCTGCGCGGGAACACATGCGCAGCCGCAGAGACTAAAAAGCCAAACCTCTGCTTAATAAAGCTCCTGGACCCAATGGACAGATCCCATGACAGTATGGCTAATTCAGCCCTGCTATCAACGGGAAAACACAAGAATTCCTTGATACAGAAACATGCGGTATACAACAGAATAAAAACAATATCATTGAAAAATAGGCAAAAAGTCAAACATCCTTATATAATAAAAAGAAAATGAGGGGAGACAAGGGAAAAAGGAGCGAATAAATAACTCCAAGAAATTAAGAAAAAAGGATAATGAGAACACCAGTATTACTTTATATAGCTGATCTATAGGAGTGGCTATTAAGCGTGCAAATCTAAGAACGAACGGAGTTGAGACGGTTCAAGGAAAATACTGAAGAGCATGGTGTCCTGCAGGGATATGTGTACTGGGGCTGATGTCAGATTGAAATCTGATCCGTCTCCAACTGCTATCAGGAGCACACTATACTCATTGGTCCTGAGTCCATCTGCTACACGCTAGGAAAATATAATTAACATTAAGAAATCTAATAATACACTTGCAAGGATATTGCAAGATATATTGACCCCCCCCCCCCTAGTGACGTCAGGGTATATCCATAACTTTTGCCCATAATACACGAGAATGGTTATGAAAGAAAAAGCTAAAGACCATTATTTCTATAAGAGGAAAAAGCAAGACACTAATACAGTTCCTCTATGCAAAATCTCGGTAATATGCGAACTTTCAAGAATATTTGTGAGGTCTAAGGCAGATTCCTGGGGCAAGTTCCCATCTGGGTCTTCTTCTGCTTGTGGTAAATGGTATGCCTTTGTTATTACAGGCATCGCAGCATTAGGAATTTTCAAGATTTGAGAGATATAATTTCTACAGGAGAGATCAATTTTCTAATAAGAAAGTTTAATATCTTTAAGTTAAGGCTTTGCAGGGAATTTTCTATATTTTCTCACTTCTTAGAACATATTTGGTCTGATTAAACCAAAACTTGCTGAACCTTTTCAAGCGAGGTAACCCGGATATCAAATACCTCCAGCTTAGTTCTGTAGGAAGAAACCAAATTTGTGTTAGCAAGAACTTGATTAGTGTCCAAGATAACTTTAGTTAAAGAAGAAATAGAAGCTTCAAGAGTCACTAAGGCATTCCATACAACTTCCAGGGTAATCACAGGGGGTTTAATCAAACTGAGTTAGCCGCATCGCCTCCACTCCAAGAAACACCCTCACCCAAATCACCTGGAAGAGCCGGTGCAGGGCCAAAGGCAAAGGAGCAACCATTCCAGAAGCCCCCAAAAACGGGGCTATTCTCTTCAGCAGTATCCAAAGCCGCGATCGTGGCAGAAGAAATAGGGCTCCCAGCCTCTTCCACAACCGCCCATGACAAATTCAAGGCTCCCCAATTCACCTCGAGGAAGACTGATGAAATGTCCAACGGCAGCAGAATTCCATGGTGAGGGGGAGATGATGTAGTCGGCGCACCCGGGCTAAGAGATCTCTTCAGCCAGCAGGGGCGGCTTTCACACACCGTCAGCCCCTGCAACGGCCATCACTGCTGGGCTTATTCCTGGCGTGATTTTGAAGAAGCCCTCGATCTGGGGTTGGTGTAAGTCCAACCAGGGAGAGCTGGTAATATATGTTTTAAACTATTTGATGTTATTCTATTTGTTATTGGTATGGTTGCTGCTTTGGTCCTCTCACTGTGGGGTATACTTGCCACTGTAACACCCCCCCCCCCCCCCCATGGAGTACTAAAGGGATCATCCCCCCCACACTGACAGGGACAACAGCCCTTGGCTCCGATTAGTGGACCTCTTTAAAAAAAATGTTTGCCTACCCTTGTTTTAGAACATATGGGGATAGTTCTGAATTGTAACTCGCTTTGAATTTGGAAAAATCTAAAATCCATACAGGAAAGATAGGATAGGGAAGATATAATAGGAAAATTAGTTCTTACCTAATAATTTTCGTTCCTGTAGTACCACGGATCAGTCCAGACCATGGGTTAAGCCCCCGTTCCAGCAGGTGGAGACAGACCAAAGTTCTAAGGGTAGCCCATATAAGGACAGAACCCACCCTGGAACCCTCAGTATAACCATTGTCAAAGCAGAAAGTACAAGATCAAGCAAGTAACAGGATAACTAGTAATTTAATTTAAACCAACAAAATAACAGAAACAATTGAATGAACTGTGTAACTAAACGCTCTTGTATATCTATCCCTGATCATCGTAACGAGGCTTCCGGTGCCTATCAGTAAATTCCAGGAAGAAGATGCAGGGATCAAAAAAGAAAATCCTATAAGAAGGAAAAATTCCAAAAATGACAGGAAGAAAATTCGAGCGGACAGAAGAAGAAGAAGAATGGGCGGGTGTCTGGACTGATCCGTGGTACTACAGGAACGAAAATTATCAGGTAAGAACTAATTTTCCTTTCCCTGTATGTACCCGGATCAGTCCAGACCATGGGATGTGCCAAAGCTTCCCTACAAAGGGTGGGACCCAGACAGTCCCGCTCGAAGCACTTGCCAACCAAAGGAACCAAAAACTGGAGCCTGAACATCGAGACGGTAGTGACGAGCAAAGGTATGAAGGGATTTCCATGCAGCCGCCCTACATATTTCTTGCGGCGACACCGAATGAGACTCCGCCCAAGAAGTCGCTTGAGAACGTAAAGAATGAGCTTTTAGGCCCTCAGGATCTGCTCGGCCCTTGCAAATGTAGGCCGAAGAAATTGCCTCCTTCAACCAGCGAGCGATCGTAGCCTTAGAAGCTTGCTTCCCCCTGTTGGGTCCACTCCACAGGACAAAAAGATGACAAAAAGAAAATCATTAGTGACCTCAAAATAATGCAATAAGACTCGTCTGACATCGAGACGACGAAGATCACTATTACCAGACGCCGCGATATCCACTGGCGAAAAAGCAGGAAGTTCCACGGACTGGTTAACATGAAAGGATGAAACAACCTTAGGTAAGAAAGAAGGGATGGTCTTGAGAGAGACGCCTGAGTCCGAGAAACACAAGAAAGGGTCTCTACAGGAAAGAGCTTGAAGCTCAGATACCCTCTTGGTGGAGCAAATAGCGACCAAGAAGACAGTCTTGAGAGTCAAATCTTTGAGAGTGGCTCGACGGAGAGGCTCGAACGGAGCCGAACAAAGAGCTCGAAGAACCAAGTTTAAACTCCATGAGGGACAAATAGACTGGACAGGCGGTTTCAAGTGCTTAGCGCCCCTGAGAAAACAAACAACATCCGGATGAGAGGCGATTGCCCGACCTTCGATGGTGCCCAGAAGGGAACCAAGAGCAGAAACCTTAAGGGAGCTAACCGAAAGACCCTTGGAGAGACCACGCTGAAGAAAAGCGAGAATCTCCGCAACCAAAGGTGAACATGCTGAAACACCCAACTCCTCGCAGATGTTTTCAAAAACTTTCCAGACTCAGACATAGGTAAGCGATGTTGACTGTTTGCGAGCCCTGAGGAGTGTGGCAATAACTTCATCCCTATATCCTCTGCGTCTCAAACGTCTCCGTTCAAAAGCCATGCCGCTAGACAGAAGCGATCTGCCTGATCGAAAAATACGGGACCCTGTCACAGAAGATGGGACAGGTGACCGAGACAAAGAGGTCCGTCCGCATTGAGATTCACCAGATCCGAACACCACGGCTGTCAGGGCCATTCGGGGGCCACAAGAATGACCGGTCCGCGATGAAGTTCTATCCTTCATAGAACCTTCCCCACTAGCGGCCATGGTGGGAACACATAGAGAAGTACGTCGGAGGGCCAGGAAAGGGCCAGCGCATCCACCCCTTCCGAACAATGCTCCCTCCACCGGCTGAAGAACCAGGAAGCCTTGGTGTTGGAAAGCGTCGCCATGAGGTCCAGGCGAGGGGGACCCCACCTGTGCACGATTAGGTCCATCGCCTCGTCTGACAACTCCCACTCGTTGGGGTCGAGATGTTGTCAACTGAGAAAGTTGGCTTGAATATTCTCCTTGCCTGCTATGTGGGAGGCCGCCAGGCGATCCAAGTGCCTCTCTGCCCAGAGAAAAAGCTTGCTGGCCTCTAGCGCCATTAGATGTCTTCGAGTCCCCCCCTGTTGATTTATGTAAGCCACCGTGGTGGAGTTGTCTGATAGAACCCGGACAGCTTTGTGTCGAATCAGAGGAAGAAATTTGAGAGCCAGGCGAACCGCTCGGGCTTCTAAACGATTGATGTGCCACTGAGACTGAGAGAGGGAGCAGAAACCTTGAGTCGTTTGAGATTGGCAGACGGCCCCCCAACCGGAGAGGCTGGCATCTGTCGTCACAATGACCCAAGAGGGAGTCAGAAGAGGCATCCCCTTGAGAAAGTGTGCTGGGAAGAACCATCATTGTATACTGGCAATGGTAGAGTTGGAGAGAGGGAGAATCTCTTGGTACAGTCGGACATCGGTTTCCAACGGGATAACAATGCTTTCTGTAAAGGATGCATGTGAGCAAGTGCCCAGGGAACGAGATCGATCGTGGAAGCCATGGTCCCTAAAACTTGCAGGTAATCCCACGCCGTGGGAAGTGGTAGAGAGATGAAAGTGTTCAACTGACTGATCAGGTTGAGAGTCCGCGAGTCCAAAAGAAAAACTTTCCCGACCCGAGTATTGAAGACAGCTCCCAGGAATTCCAGCTCTTGTGAGGGCCGAAGATTGCTTTTGGAGTAGTTGATTATCCAGCCGAGGGATGCGAGTAGGGCTAAAACTCTGTTTATCGCGAGTGCGCAGAGGGCAGCGGACTTGCCCCTTACCAACCAATCTTCTAGATAAGGATGGATTAAGATTCCTTCTCGTCGGAGAGCTGCCGCAACGACTACCATGATCTTGGTGAAGGTGCAGGAAGCGGTGGCGAGACCGAAGGGAAGAGCCCGAAACTGGAAGTGCTGGTCTAGGATCTGGAAGCGAAAGAATCTTTGATGTTCCCGACAGATTGGGATGTGAAGATAAGCCTCTGTCAGATCGAGGGAAGCGAGGAACTCGCCAGGACGGACGGCCGCAATCACTGCACGCAGGGTTTCCATCTTGAAACGGGGAACCTTGAAGGCCCGATTGACCCTTTTGAGATCCAGGATGGGGCGAAAAGAATCGTCCTTTTTGGGAACAATGAAGTAAATTGAATACTGGCCGGCGCCCTGTTCTTACAGCGGTACCGGAAGGATCGCCCCCAACTCCTGAAGTCTCAAGAGGGTGTGACAGACCGCAGGCCGCTTAGAACGGCCGCAAGGGGACATGATATATAGATCCGGCAGGTCCCTAGCAAACTAACGCGTAGCCGTGTTCTATCACCTCGAGGACCCAGAGATCGGAAGTGATTTTAGCCCACTCCTCGAGAAACAGAGAAAGATGCCCACCTAAGTTTCGTTCGGATGAATGGACTGGCCGAATCTCATTAGGGAGCTGGACACGAAGCAAGTCATAGAGGGCATCCGCACCATAGGCTATAGTGCCCTCCAAACGCTCAGCCTGCTCTGCCTCTGCAGACGGGAGGTCCTGGGTGCTGAGTAACTGTTGCTTCCACCTAAGGCTTGCTCGCTGCATGAGACTGCTGCAAATAGTCGCCCGGACTCCGAGCGCTAAAACCTCAAAAATGCATTTCAAATAAAATTCAAGCTTACGGTCTTGCACATCCTGTAATGCAGTAGCGCCCACCACAGGGATGGTGGTACATTTAGTCACCACGGTGACAGAAGAATCTACTTTAGGAATCTTTAACATGTCCAGACAGTCCTCAGGTAGCGGGTATAGCTTATCCATAGCCCTACCAACTCGAAGCCCCGCCTCTGGGGACTCCCATTCCCTGAGGAGAAGCAGGCAGTGCATTGGATGAAACGGGAAAGTACACGGTAACGCCCTGAGTCCCTCCAGGACCGGGTCCGCGTTTGGTGTCATCGCTGCCGCCACAGAATCATCTGGTGGGGCATCAATTCCCAATTCTTGGAGAACGAAAGGAATAAGGGGCTCCAGTTCCTCCCGCTGAAATAAGCGCAGGACACGGGGGTCGTCGCCCTCCAGCGGGGGGCTTGGGCTGTGGTATCATTATCCCCAACATCAAACGGGTCTAAGGGAGGCGGGGTGGGGGGGAGGGTCCGCCAGGGGAGGGGGGCACCCGGGACCACACGAACCCTAACCGGGCCCTGAGGGTCCGGAACCACATCAGGTGATAGCACAGGCAAAGGAGGAGGGTTCGGAGGAAGGGGAACAACTGGGTGGGGGGGGGGTCTCCCTCCCTCTGTAAACTGGCCAACTAAGATTCATGCAATAAAAGGACAAATTCCGATGAAAAACGGGTCCGGGCTGAATTTTTTGTGGGGGGAGGGGGGTCCGAGCCCCCCCCCCCCCGAGAGCGAACCGGGGATCAAATCGGGGGGGGGGGGGGGGGAAATCGGGTCCCCAGCCCCCGGAGAAGCATGAAGTGTTTCATCAGAAACCCCCAAAATGGCCATCGCTGACACGCGTTCCCGAGACGGGAACAGCTTAGAAACACGACGGGGAGGAGCCTTCACCCCCCGAAATACACCTGGAGCATATCCCTTCACAGGAGAGTTGGGAGGCCGACTCTCCACAAGCTAAACAAAAAGGTGGCCACGGCATTGAGCAGGAAAGCGGCTGTAAAGATAATTGAAAACAGCTGAGCAGGGAGCCCCTGAGGAGATGGGCGGGAGATTGATTTTGTGAGGAGGGAGTGGGGTTCAAACTGCTGCCTTTTTTTTTTTTTTTTTTTTAATTTAAACAAAGACAAGTAAAAAAATATATTCTGTGAAAACTTGGGAAAACAAAAACAGTTTATTCACATTAATAATTCATTGCATTCACAGAGGCAGGGTTATAATAATCCTCCCTGAAGCTCCACCGAGGTATGGGCATCTCGGGGCACGGCAGCAGATACAAAACATGGGGAGAGGGACTGGCACCACCAGTATCACCCACAGAGGTCACCGGGAAGGGAACCTAGGCTGACAGAAATCAAGGGGCAAAGCCCCCCTAGGAACCCCAAGAGCGAGGGAGACAGAACTGTCTGCCCTGACACAGTCAGTCAGAGAAAAAAAAATCTTTTTTTTTTTTTAATTTAAAAATTAAGAAGTAAATTAAAAGAGTACTTGTGTGAGCTTGCCCCAGAGAAAGAAGAGGAAAGAAAACACAGAGGGCAAGCTAAACAGGGAACCAAAGGGTGAGCTGTTCCACCTGCTGGAGACAGACAAATACTGAGGGTTCCAGGGTGGGTTCTGTCCTTATATGGGCTGCCCTTAGAACTTTGGTCTGTCTCCACCTGCTGGAACGGGGGCTTAACCCATGGTCTGGACTGATCCGGGTAAGTACGGGGAAAGAGGCATTTAAATACTTCCAAGGTATCAAAGCACAGGGGCCAGGCCTTTTTCAACAGATAGGAGATTCTAGACAAGGGGTCATGGGATGAGGGTGAAAGGGGGTAGACTCAGAAGTAATCTAAGGAAATATTTCTTTACAGAAAGGGCATTAGATGCATAGAACAGCTTCCCAGTAGAGGTGGTAGAGACAAGAATAGTATCAGAATTCATGAAAGCATGAAACAAGTACATGGGATCGCTGAAGAAGTGGTAGGGATTGTAGAGCTGAGCAGTTGATGTGGATGGGCAGTCTAGATAGGCCCATTGTAAGATCGATTCCTTCTGTCTTGTATCTATGTTTCTATGAACATGTCACTAAAAGGACAGACAATTACTTCACAGATAAGTTGAGGCATACTACAATAGAACTATACCATAGAAAATGGTATTAGAAAAGACAGTAGACAATTCTCTTGCAATCGTTCCTATGAGCTCTGTTCCCAGTTTCCTATTGCTACTTCCTGAAGTTTCAGGAGGACTAAAGACCTGATTTATAAAAGGGTTTGGTTTTTTTTGTCTCACAGATAGAGAATAGGTGACAACCTTTGATAAATATTCTTCTTAAATAGATCATGTTCTCAGAATGTGCCTTACACTATATCATATTTATTAAATTAATATTATGTGTTACTCACCATGGCATAATTCTTCTGGAAATGGGCTCCATCACTCCGGAAGAGCTGGACCAGGGTGCTTTTCCCCACTGTGGCATCACCTGTGAATTTGTCAAAGGAAAAAAGAACTGTGCCTTTTTAGAAATCTGGTTTCTTCCTTTCTTTGCCTCTCCCTTTTTTCCCCAGGAACATTAGTTGTTAGTAACAGTGGGAGATGGAAGCCAAACATCCCACAGACACATCAGGCATATGCTGTCCAGCTAAGGCAGCAGCTTAAAAGGAGGTGGGAGATGCTGAAATTACGTAGCCTTAGCAGCCACTACTGCAGCTGACTCATCCCGTTGTTTACAATGACCTCCTGTCCTGTGACAAAGTCTCCCCACCTCCCACTTCCACCCCCGGTGCTGCAACAGTCTGGGACCAGTTCCATCCTTACTCACAGGAGGGAAGATTCCAAAATGCACTTCAGCATATTACTCTGGCATTTGTTAACATACACAGATGATGTTAGCCCTTAATGGTCACATCCGGGTTTTCTGAGCTCAGTGGCAGAGCATCACCACGCATACCAACATGCTTGTTAAGTGCTTATGCTATTATTTGAAATCAGCTAAGGCAGCAGGTTCAAATATCCTCCTTCCTGCAAACAAGCTGCTTTCAAAACAGAAATAATATGATGGTTCTAAGTAACTAAAATATTTGACAGATTTTTGCCTAATACATGTATTGGCCTTGGAGAAAATTGTATTCATTGCAGAATGTGCACTTCACTGGACCAACATAAAATCGTTAACAGATATTCTTATACATGAACTTCTGAAGCCTTCTGTCAAACTGTACCCGAAGAGGTCCATACAGAGATATATTTGGTTTTTGGGATACTCATGTACACCTGCATCTGTGATACTTTTTTTATGGAATCAGCATAAAAATTAATCACAACCTGTAAAATAATGAGTTAAGGATGATAGCTCACCTATTTAAAATCATATAGGCAATATAAAAGGTAGAAATTACTACTTAACTGATAATTTCCTTTCCTTTAGTAATGGCTGTTCAATCCCAATGAGTGGGTTATGCATTTTTGCCAGTAGATGGAGACAGAGCAAAAGCTGATGTCATTGTCATATAGTCCTGCCCTGACATCAGGCCGCTAGTATTCTCTGGAAAAGCCAAACTGTGGACAAAACTGATTATACTTGAACATTATAATCTACATTCAATCATTCATCTCTCTCAACCAACAGGAACACTGAACTCAGCCAAAAGAAGGAACATATCAAGCAAACTAAAGGAAAATTGGTTCTTACTTGCTAATTTTCGTTCCTGTAGTACCATGGATCAGTCCAGACCCTGGGTTATGTCACCAATCCAGCAGAGGGAGGCAGAGAAAACATTCTAATGACACTGACGTATACCCTGGAGCACCACCTGCAGCCAATCAGTATTGACCAGTATCAAAGCAGAAATTTAACTACTAACATATTAACTAGCTATCTAAACAGGAGAACGAATTTCCGACTCACAAATCCTAAATGGAAGCAGAATCCCAAAAACAAAATCTTGGGAATAAACAAGAAAATATTAAGAAAAATAGACAGCATGAAAAGGCGGTTTAATCACCCAGTGAACGAGCAGACTCTCCGAAAAGATAAATATAATACACAGACATAAAGGGTGGGCGTCTGGACTGATCCATGGTACTACCGGAACGAAAATTAGCAGGTAAGAACCAATTTTCCTTTCCCTGTATGTACCTGGATCAGTCCAGACCCTGGGATGTACCAGAGCTGATTCAATTAGGGTGGGACCCAGAGAGTCCCGCTCGGAGAACACTGTCTCCGAAGGTTGCCGAACTTGGAGCATGAACATCCAAGCGGTAATGACGAGCAAATGTATGCAACAACTTCCAAGTCGCTGCTTTACAAATCTCCTGAGGAGAAACTAACTGACAATCTGCCCAAGAGGTAGCCTGTGACCTAGTAGAATGAGCTCTCAACCCTTCAGGAAGGTCACGACGAGCTAGAAGATAAGCTGAACGAATTGTCTCTTTTAACCAACGAGCAATCGTAGCCTTCGAAACCTTATGACCTTTGCGAGGGCCACTCCACAAAACAAACAAATGATCAGACAATCGAAAATTGTAACTTCAAGATAACGCAACAGAGCTCGTCGTACATCCAATTTTTTAAGATCCCTAGAAGAAGGATCCAAACGATCTAAACACGGAAAAGCCGGAAGCTCTATGGACTGATTTAAATGGAAAGAAGATACTACCTTAGGTAAAAAAGATGGTACAGTCCTTAATGAAATTCCTGTATCAGAAATTCTAAGAAAAGGCTCTCTGCAAGACCAGGCCTGCAACTCTGAAATTCTATGAGCTGAAGAAATGGCCACAAGAAACACCACCTTCAATGTGAGATCCTTCAAAGTCGCATGATTAAGGGGTTCAAAGGGAGCCGAACACAGAGCCCTAAGAACCAAATTCAAACTACAAGCAGGACAAGGATTCCAAAATGGAGGACGTAGATGTTGCGTACCTTTGAGAAAACGCGCTACATCCGGATGCGCAGCCAAGGATAATCCCTGAACCTTACCACAAAAACATCCAAGCGCTGCCACTTGTACCCGTAAGGAACTACAGGACAAACCCTTGGCTAATCCATCTTGTAAAAAAGATAAAATATTGGATACAGAAGAGTGAACTGGATCTACTTGATGCTCATTACACCAAGATTCAAAAACCTTCCACACACCCTTGCATAAGCCAAAGATGTAGAAGGTTTTCTAGAACGCAATAAAGTAGTCACTACAGCATCTGAATAACCTTTATTCTTTAACCGACGCCTCTCAAAAGCCATGCCGCTAGAGAGAAGCGTTCAACCTCTTCCAAACAAACCGGAGCCTGAGACAGAAGGCACGGAAGATCTCGAAATCGAAGGGGACCATCCAGTGCTAGTCTGACCAGGTCCGCGAACCACGGACGGCGTGGCCACTAAGACAACGACGACTTGTTGAACTTCTATCCGACGCAGAACCTTGCCGATCAGAGGCCAGGGAGGGAACACGTAGAGAAGAACATCCCTTGGCCAAGGAAGTACCAGAGCATCTACTCCTTCCGCTCCTCTTTCCCTCCTGCGGCTGAAGAACCGAGGGGCTTTGGCATTCTGAAATGTGGCCATGAGATCCATTGCCGGAGTGGACCATCTGTTGCATATCATTTAATAGGCTTCCTCGCACAGTTCCCACTCGCCTGGGTCGAGATGATGCCGACTGAGAAAGTCGGCTTGAATGTTGTCCACCTCGGCAATGTGTGAGGCTGCAATGCTGAGCAGATGTTGCAGATGCTAAGCAGAGCTAAGCAGAGCTACCAGGAAGCTTCGGGTTCCTCACTGACGGTTGATGTACGCTACCGTGGTCGCATTTGAAGAGCGATTAAGGCTAAACGAACCGTTCTGGTCTCTAAAAGATTGATAGACTACTGTGCTTCCTCTTCGAACCACTGACCCTGAACAGATGTATTCTGACATACCGCTCCCCAGCCTGAAAGACTGGCGTCGGTAGTGACCACAGTCCATTCCGGAATCTCTAGCGGTACACGTTGTTGCAGATTCACTGTCTGTAACCACCAATCTAGGCTGGAACGAGCAGCCTCTGTAAGAGGAAGGGGAAGGTGGTATAGTTCCGAAACCGGATTCCAGCGTGAAAGCAATGCAGACTAAAGTGGTCTCATGTGCGCAAAGGCCCAGGGAACCAACTCCAGAGTAGAGGTCATTGAACCTAAAACTATCAAGTAATCCCGCACACAAGGAATAGGAATAGACTGTAAGTCTCAAATTTGTGATTGAACTTGAGAAGGCGATGCTCCGGAAGGAACACTATCCCTTGAAGAGAGTGTCGAACCGTGCACCCAAAAACTCCAGAGATTGGGAAGGTAATAGGTGACTCTTGTCTTCGTTGATCACCCAGCCTAGAGACTGCAAAAAGCTGATTGCCCTGTTGATTGTATAATAACAAAGAGATTCCGACTTCGCTCAAATCAACCAGTCGTCCAGGTACGGATGTACCAACAGGCCCTTCTTCCTGAGTTGAGCGGCCACCACAACCATTATCTTGGTAAATGTTCTGGGAGCTGTGGCTAATCCGAACAGGAGAGCCCTGAATTGATAATGTTGCCCTAGAATGCAAAACCTGAGAAATTTCTGATGATCGGATCGAATGCCGATATAAAGATAAGCTTCGGTGAGGTCGAGAGATGCTAGAAATTCTCCTCTGTGAACCGAAGCTATGACAGACTGAAGAGTCTCCATCCGGAACTATGGAATCCTTAGACAATGGTTGACCCTTTTGAGATCAAGAATGGGACGAAAGGTTCCTTCCTTTTTGGGAACAACGAAGAAAATTGAATAACAACCTTTCCGATGTTGGAACTGGAACTATAGCTCCTAGGTCGCTTAAACGCTGTAGCGAGTCTTGAATTGATCCGACGTACATCTGGCCCATTCTCCGTAAAACAGAGACAGCCTGCCCCCTATGACGGGAACCGAAGAAAAGACCGGCCTTATCTCATTGGACAGACTTTGTGCCTCCTGAGACTTGGGAAGTTCCAGGTCTACCAAAGCGGCAGCCACAAAAGGAACGAGACCAATTCTGTTGTCTACCTGAAGACTGTTTAGCTGGAGGAGCCGACGGATGAGAAGAACAAAATCTTCTGTTAGACCGAAAACGAGAGCGAGATGAAAAAGAGCTTCTAGTTCTAGGACGGTCCTCTGGCAATTTGTGAATCTTATTTTCCCCTAGGGACAAAATTAAATCTTCCAATTCCTTACCAAATAATAATTTTCCCTTAAAGGGTAAAGCCCCTAATTGAGCTTTGGAGGATGCATCTGCGGACCAATTCCTCAACCAGAGAAGTCTGCGAGCCGATACAGAAGCAACGATAGAGCGAGCCGAGGTCCTAATGAGATCATATAAAGCATCTGCACTATAAGCAACTGTAGCTTCCAGTCTACCAGCCTGAGCAACTTCCTCTTCAGAGAGGGAAGAATTGTTTTGTAAAGCCTGGACCCATCTTAGTCCAGCTCGCAAAGCCAAGCTACTACACATGGCCGCCCGCACACCAAGAGCAGAAACCTCAAAAATTCACTTAAGCTGAACCTCCAGCTTATGATCTTGGAGATCTTTAAGAGCCGTAGCCCCAGTTACTGGAATAGTTGTTTTCTTAGTGATGGCTGAAACAGCGGCATCCACCTTAGGAAATTTTCAAATTTCCAAAGCTTCCTCAGGTAATGGATACAATTTTTCCATGGCTCGTGCTACCTTAAGCCCCAACTCAGGAGTATCCCACTCCCGGTATATAAGGTCAGTGAGAGAAAGATGAAAAGGAAATGATGTCGTGGGACCTTTAAGGCCAAGCAACAGAGTCAACGCCACCCATCCGAGAATCCTTCACTGGAGCCTCGAGACCCAATTCCAGTAAAATTGCTGGAATTAAGGGACTAAGTTCCTCTCTTCTAAACAGGTGGACTACTTTGGGGTCATCCCCATCCGCAACATGAGGGTCTGAACTAATACTCAAAGCAGGGTCTTCATTTAAATCCCCCTCCAGCAAGGACTTGTCCGGGATAGGTAAAGAGCCATGCTCAGAATCATCTGAAGAAGAAAAAATTGTCTGATCCGGACCCGGACGAAGGGGACGCTTCGGAGCTGACCCCACTCCCAAATCCGTGGAACTAGCCCTTTTAGAGGAACGTGGCTTTAACCTCTGTTCAGATAAGAGACTCTTATGTCTCTTATGAAATTTCTTAGATTTGTAAGCTTTGCGAAGAAAATGAAGAAAATCCCCTGAAAAGGCAGGAGAAGAGGAAAAAGAATCTGAAATCTCCTCCAGGCTTTCAGCCAATAAATATGGCCCTGTTTCGCGCGGCTTGTCCCCCCCCCAGGGACCGCCGGCTGCGGAGACAGTGGAAGCGGGTCAGAAGCACCCTGAATAGCTTGTTGTATCGCCACTCTCAGAGAAGACAGGAGTGTCTCAGTTCCAACACTGCAGCGAAATGAGTCCGGGACAGGAGAGCAGCTGGGCCGAGGTTTTGGGGCCGCGCGAAGTGGCCGAGTCCCTTTTGTTATCGGCAAACTTGATGAGCCTTCCTCCAGGGGAGACATGATGAACAGAGACTCTCCACAAGTGCGGCAGGCAAATTTCAGCAGGTGACAACAAATGAACTTCTGTCCATGATACCGCCTAAGCCCCCATGGAATGCGGTCCAACCTGCTTCAGTAAGGCTACCTCAACAGCCATAGAGGCTGCCATAATGACTTCCTTAAGTCAACAGGCAATCATTGCCCATGTCGCCAATGCCCTGCTTACCTCCACCATGGAGCACAACTAGAAGATCAGACTTCCGAACATCTTTAATCATCTCCAAGTACAGCAGTAAATGACACTTGACGTCCAAGGAACACAAAAGACAGTACTTCACTTCATCTCTGTCCGTGTCCAAGGCGGGCAGAGAAATGGACTGATTCAAATAAAACTCCGAAACCACCTTGGGCAAAAAAGGAGGGCACAGTCCAAAGTTGGACTTCACCCAGAGCCATATGGAGAAAAAAGGCTCACGGCAGTAAAAGCCTGCAGCTCAGAGATCCGATATGCCGATCAGATTGCTACTAGAAAAAACTGTCTTAAAGGTAAGCCGTCACAAGGAAAAAGTATGCATTGGTCAAAAAGTCGGACCTGCCAAAAACTCGAGGACCAAGTTAAGGTCTCACAGCGGCACTCTATTGACTCTCCCCCTAAAACAAACCAGGGCTGCAACTCGAACCTTTGAGGTGATAAGGGCCAAACCCTTAAGCAAGCCGTGCTGTAAAAATTCCAAGATCAAAGGAATATCCACCTTGACCGGTTGAGTATCTCTCTCAAAACGCCAGGTCTCAAAGATCCTCCAACTTCTAACATAGGCTAAAGAAGTAGAAAATTTCTGGGCCCGAAGAAGAATGGAAATTACCACAGGCGAAAAACCCCACTTCAACAACCGAGCCCTTTCAATAGCCAGACCATAAGACAGAATCAACACGAATCCTTGTGCTGAATGGGCCCCTGACGTAACAGATCCATCCGAGATGCTAGTCTGAGGGGACTGCATACCAGAAGGCACTGGAGATTGGCGTACCACAGCCTTCGAGCCCAATCCAGAGCCACTAAAAGGATTGTATTGGTTTGACTTGCAATCTTCTGGACCAGCCTACCTACCAGAGGCCAGGGCGGAACGCATACAGAAGGGAGCCGCATAGCCACTCTTGAACAAGAGCATCAGAGCCCATCACTTTTGGGTCCCGCCTGTGACTGAAGAAGAGTGGAACTTCTACATTGTTGAAGGTCACCAACAGGTCTAGATCCGGTAGGCCCCAGCAATTCACCAGGAGCTGAAGGGTCTCATCCGCCAGCTCCCATTCTCCTGGGTCCAAATTTCTCCTGAGGAAATCAGCTCTGATAGTGCCATTTCTGGGAATGTGAAAGGTGGATAAGCTTAGGCGATGCTGCTCTAGCCGCTCGGTGAACCGCAGGCATGCCTTCCAAACTGCTAGTGGCTCCAGTTTGTTGATGTTTCACTGCCACTGTGCTGTATTCCAGCGCTCTTGCACCACCATCTTCTGACAGTGAGCCCCTCAGTTCCTGAGGCTTACATCTGCTGTGAGTACCAACCAATCCGGAGTCATCAGGGAAATTCCTTTCCTGAGATAATCCGCCTGTAACCACCAGTCCAACTGGAATCTCACCTCTAACAGGAGAACAGCATCACTGCATAATTCTTCAACTGCAGATTCCATCAGGAGAGCATCAGGTGCTGAAGAGGGAGCATATGTGACCTTGCTCAGGGAATAACTTCTAATGTGGCAGCCATCAACCCCAGGACCTGCAGATAAGATTGCATGGTTGGACAAACAAGAGTTCAGCAGGGATCGAACTTGCAGCATCAATGTGTGGATCTGTGACTCCGACAGAAATACACTGCCCTGCCTTGTATCGAATCGAACCTTGAGATACTCCAGGGTCTGAGATGGCTGCAAATCACTCTTGGACCAGATTCACCACTGAGCCTAGTTCCTGTAGCAAGGAAACACCCTGTGGGAAGCATGAAGACTCTCTTCCACGATCTTGGCTTGAATCAACTAGTCGTCCACATAGGGGTGAACTAGAATGCTCTTCTTAAGGAGAGCCATCACTACCACCACTATGACCTAGGAAAAAGGTCCTGGGCACCATGGCTAGCCTAAAAGACAAGGCCTGAAACTGATAATGACAATCCAGAAAAGCAAACTGATATTCCTGACATACGAGAATATGCAGTCACGCCTCAGTCAGATCCAGAGATGTAGGTTACTCTCCTGCCATCGTGATAGAATGCACTGTTTCCACCCTGGAATGAGGGACTTGTCCATGTCAGTTGGCACCCTTGAGATCCATTATGGGCCAAATTGCCCCTTCCTTCTTGGTCATGACAAAATAAATAGAATAACAGCCTGTGATTCATGAACGGAAATCACCGCTTTCAGTTTTAACAGCCATAATGTTGCTTCCACTTCTACCCACATCTGAGGGGAGTTACATGGAGAGACCATGAAGGCCTCCGGAGGAATGTGAAGAAATTCTAGAGCATACCCATTTCGAATAACTTCGAGAACACATTGATCCGAATATGGACCCATCTGTGATAAAAACAGGATAGATAGCACCTGAACCAACAAGTGAGCCTGCAAATCTTCATTAGGCAGACTGAGAGGCTCCACCTCCGGAGTCTGCATCCTTTCAAGGTTCTCAGGTGTGAAAGGACTGAGACCTGCAGAAGGAACAGGACCTGTGGGAAGTACCTCCCCTAAAAGACCAAAAATGCCTCAAAGGCTTTGCTTTAGATGGCCTCAATCCTCCTATCCTGAACATCCGTCAGTGCCACACCTCCCTCTACTGTGATGTGGTATGTTTCGTGACAGAACACACCAAGGTATCCATCCTAGGGAAAAGCAACTGCTCTTTGGCTGGAGGATCCAAGGGGTATAAATCTGCCAAGACGCCTTTGGCGCACTCCATTCCAGATCAAACAACTCCTGGATTGCATCCTGGAGGAGAAGAAAACAAGAAGCCTTGCAGAGGATGACCAAAATAGGAACTTTCTTCTGCATCCCAAAGGAATCAGGCCCAGCCACTTCAATGGTCTTCAAGGTCTGAGAGATCAAATCCGGCAACTCATTTCTATGGAAGAAATGGAGAAGAGTTCAATATGGTTCCAAATCTGGGGGAATGTTTCCCACCACCATCGGTATCATCCTGATTCACATAAATTCAAGTTTATTCAGGCTACATTGCGCCACGGCGCTTGACAGTGGAGACACGCAGAGAAGAACTTGGAGCACAAGGACCAACCTTAGCAGGAAGTACCAATTCAGAAGGCTGGTCCTGTAGAAGTGTCTGCAATCCCTGGAAGAATTCTACCCAGATAAAGGAGGATGGGTTCATTCCAGGAGCCACAGGCCCGACCAAACCTGACATCCTGAGAGCCAGTGGCTTGTGACAACTCAGCCTGTGGATCATTCAAGGAAGGGGACACTCCCTGCGTTTCTCCCTCGGCCCACTCCTCTCAGAAGGAAGAGATGTACCATTGCCAGCAAAATCAGAAGGGGGTAAATCTCCCTGAGCATCCAGGTAGCACTGACATAGGGTTAAAGAAAGCTGTGGTTGAATGGCCCTGATGTGGCATGCAGCACAAATAGATAAGATTCTTCGCTGCGGGCGCCATAGTTGTAAGTGTGCAGAACGGTAAAAGCTCATGCCTAGAATATGCACACATAAACCCGCACACAAAATGAATGCATAAACCCGCACACAAAATGAATGGATGTGCAGCCTGGGCTTGTAAGTATATGGGCCCAGGCTGCACATCCAACAATCTGGTCACCCAGTATAAGCAGGATGCTCAAATGGCCACATAGGAGTGCGCCAACGTCCCACTGCACAAAAAGCGCAAAAATACCTTGCGGCCAACCAAGCTCCCAAAAAGGGAGAAGCCTGAGCTCAACCTTCCCTGGCTGAGAGCAGGAATGGGTCCCGGTTACAGGGGGAGAGGGTAAAAGCTTTCACCGCCAAGCCTCTCTCGGCCTGCAACCACTAATCGAAATTTAGGTCCACGCCACTCGAGGCTACTGGACTAAGGCACTCTACTGAGGGAGGGACCACATGGTATCACCTCAGGAGGCAAGTGGTGCTATGTAGATGTTTCATCCTAAAAAAGACGACGAAGTTGGGCACATAACTGGGTGCGCAGGAACAGGTTGACTGTCCGCAGCGAAAAGAGCACAAAATCACCTCATGGCCTATCATGTGCCATAGGGCGAGAAGCCTGGAAGCGAACCCTAGCCAAAGGGCTGCTCAACCTGCTGTGCCTGCACTACCACCGCATCTCACCGAACTCCTCAGAGACATAAGCAGGATAGGTGAATGCTGAGCTAACAGACCCGTTTCCCCATTTCTCCTGCTTACCTCTCACTTTTTTTTTTAAGTAAAAACTTTTACCTGAGGTCAGCCTCCCTGGCTGAGAGCAGAAGCGGGTCCCGGCTACGGGGGGAGACGGCTAAAGCCTTCAAAGCCGAGCCTCTCTCGGCCTGCAACTGCTATTGAAATTTTTCGTCCACGACAGTCAAGGCTACTGGACTGAAGGCACTCTACTGAGAGGGACTGCACAGTATCACCTCAGGAGGCAGACGGTGCTATAGTGAAAGCTTCCGGAAAGCTTTCACTCAAGGCAAATAACCCTGCCACAGTCCCCCCTTATATCATGCCCCACCCTTCCTCTGTACATAGTTAATTTATTAAACTTTTATATATGCTGTATTAAGTTACGCTATTCAAGCATGTAATAATAATAATTTGTGTAAAACCATTATTGGTATACAGCCAGTTACTCAATTAAGCTGTTATAATGTACTATGTCATTACAAGGTTCGCTTTAGACATATTGTTATATATAAACCGATGTGATATGCCAGATCGAATGTCGGTATAGAAAAATAAATAAATAAATAAATAAAATAATAGTGACAACTCGTCTTTCTGTTATCTCCTTTCAATTCCTTCTTTTTACTCACAGGCAATTCCCTGAAAGGAAATGCATGGCCACCATCTGCTTGAGATGGCAAATACTGGTGGGCTGATATCGGGATGGGACTACATGGCTTTGTCATCAACTTTTGCTGTCTCCATCTGCTGGCAGAAGTATATAACCCACTTGTTGGGACTGACCTGCCCAAACGCTAAGGAATAGCCCTTTTATGACAGATCCCATTCAGGTATTTGGTTTTGCTTCTGGAGATTCAATCTGCCTGATTTAATTGATGTTGTAAACAGTACTAATGAAGAACATTGGTTTTCGGACTATTCTACCGTGCTGTTGACATGTTTTGAATCAACTTTGCATATTATTTTCACTCTGTATAAAGAAAATAAAATTAGCCAGTACATTAGGAAGAACTGACTTAGAAATCATCCACAAATCACACGCAATCCCAAAGATCACAATTTCAGCTCTAGATAGCAATTTTATCACCAAAGAAAATCTTCAATGACCAAAGATCACTGTCATAAATAAAGATAGAGGGGGTTAATTTCTATTGTGTTCTTTTAGAGGGTAATTTTTTTGCAAGCCCACAAAGATCTGCCTAAGTTACACCATTTTTCAAAGGAACCTTACATGTGCAAGCTAATTTTGAAAATTATGCTGGCTATATTCCCTCACACATTACAACTGCTAATTTATGTGGGCAGGGGGGGGGGGGGGATGCAGAGAGGAGGAGGGGGATTCCTGATATAATTTACAAGCATATTTTTGAAAATCAAAATGTAGATGCATGTAAATCCTACCCCCACCCAGACTTCATCTCCAGTAAACATCTCTGCACAGTCCGGGGAAAAGTATGAGCAGAATTATATTTGGGGCATCCTTTAACCTGCACAAACCCTGGGCAATTTTATAACAAGCCATTTATGTACATAAAACATTGGTTTTTTTTTTACATGTAAATGGTTTTGAAAAGTATGCCCTAATGCCTATGATTTCTATAAGGACAGCTCTTCTCACCTCTTTTGGTTCAGCTAGCAGTTTCAACTAAACAGAGCAACAGAAGAGATCTTTAAAATTAACAGATCCTCTAGTTCCATGCTGCAAAAGAAATCCATTTGGTTTATGGGACTCTTTAGCTCCAGAAAGCTAGGCAAGAAATGTATTAAGTAAATCTCATAAAAAGTATCATCTTATATAATATTTGGTTTATTGACCTTTATTTCCACACATTCAACTAAACTAATGCAGCAAGTACACTGCTTTACTGAGAAAATGTGTGAAAAATTATGACCGTGAGGGAAGGGACAAGAAACATTCAGCCCCCAGAAGGTTTTAAGTATAACTAGAGGAGGACGTTTTGGGCTGCAACTTTGCAAACTGGGGATACAGGTGGTATGTTTAGGGTCCCTGCTCTATTAATATGTATCTGCTGCAGATTTTGTTCGGGGGGGGGGGGGCAGCATTTTTTTGTATTTTGTTTGAAATGTATCCCCAGCCCCCCAAATAAAATCAACGGTGAAGAACTACCTTTTTCTCCCCATCACTGTGAACAGCAGACTCCTCTGTATCTCTGGGTTGGTGACGGGGTCTCTGCAACTCTCTGAATATTACTAAGCTTTATTTTTAATTAAAGAAAACCTTTATTAACATGTAAAGAAAGTAAAGATGTATATTATTATAGAGACACTGCCAAATGTAGTGAAATATCTGAAAATAGCTGATAGTTTCCAGAATGATGCAGGATTGAATGAACAGGACTAACTCGTCCTTCTGAGCTACGGTACTTGCTGCTCGGCTCTTATATTTCTCATTGTTTCCATGTGAGGCTCTTTACTGCTTGCACCGCAGCAGAGTGAGAGATTAGCGACCGGCCCAGCTTTTGGCAGAAAGACTCTTTTGGCCAGTCCTGGCTTTTGGCGCTTTACATCCCCCAAAGCGCGCTGTGGTATAAGCAGTCTCTGCTTCCTCGTTCGATCACGGGCAGAAATCAAACTGCAGCATGAAGGGGGATGAAGAAGGGAGCCCAAAACACCAGGACAGGTGGGAAGTTTCCCTCCGGGTCGGTCAACAACAATACAATTACTCACCAAGGTGCAGATTATCAATCCCATAAATTAATGACTTTGCCATGTTACCAGGCCTCGACACGTTAGGGGCCCTGGTGTCAGGAGCTCCGTTCACTCACCTGCTAGAATGCATTTAGCCGACAGTTTCACCATCCCGACACCGGGATGATGGGGGGGGGGGGGGGGGGGTAAAAAAGGTTATCGGGACCTGAAATAATTTCAGACAGAGGGTTACATGAACGGACGTCCACGAGGGGCAGCCGCGGCGCCTCAGCACTGAAGCACCAGACAGGGAAGAGAGGCTCGCAGACCCCACCCCTTTCCCGAGCCAACACTTCCATAGCAACTGCCTACACTAGGAAAACTACAAAAAAAACCATCACAGCGCCAACAGCCAATTCGACACTCTGCTTGTCCATCAAGAGCGGCGAGGATAACCATTGGAGAATTAGGCGTGGCTCACATGTAAACAATTCCCGTTATTCGATTTGATAAATGTGGTGCCCCTCGGGCATAGCTTCGCGGTCATTGGTTGAAATCGTTCCTGTTCCCGCCTCACCCAGTGGACTGCTTGGTTGTTTAACCAACAAGAAGAGGAAGTGAGAGTGCAGCATGTCTGTCAGGGAGTGGAATTTAACAGAAAGGAAGAAACAGAAAACCTTCACTGTCGTACATGTTTCACGGAGAAAGGCGCCGGCGGTCTTTTTTGGCACCAGTTTTTAGTGATAGGTTAGTTGGACTAAAGACAAAGCTAGACAGTCATTCTCAACATTTGTTTTCAGAGTAGCTTTGCTAGCATATGAGTCTATATTTCTGTCTCTCTCCTGATTATTATTTTATGTGTTAGTAGTGAGGGGGTAGGGAAGTATCTGATTTTTCCGCTTTTGAAAGTTGGTTGGTTTGGGATGGGGGCCGTTGAACCGAGGCTATTTAGAATATCGCTTTTTCTAATTGTATTTCTACCAATTTTGTCTTTCCTAACAGACAGCATTGCCTTTATCTACACAGCTAATATAGTGCACAGTACGCAGAAATAGAGAATATCACGGCAGATAAAGTACCATATGGCTCATACAGTTTACCCATCTACATCTCCTGCTCATATATATATAATAGTCCCTTCCTCTCCTTCGGAGAACCTCTGTGCTTGATATGTTCTTGAATGTTGATACAGTTCTCATTTCCACAGCTTTCACTGCATCTACCACCCTTTTCTGTAAAGAAATATTTCTTTAGATAATTACTCAAGCTACCCCCTCTTGCCATTCTATGTCTTTCATTCCAGAGTGCCTTTTCTGTTGAAAGAGGCCCACCTGCTCTGTATTTATTCCTTGGGAATATTTAAATGTCTATCATATCTCCATTACCTCAGATTATAAACTCTCTGGAGATAGGGAATTACCTACAGTACCTGAATGTAATCCTCTTTGAAGTGCTGAAAAAGCAGAATATAAAAATCTAAATAATAATAAAAAATTCCCCTTTCCTCCAGGGAGAATAAAACAGTGAATGTCATAATGTCTTTTTATTGCTCCATGGTGATGCTGCACTACTGTGTGCAATTCTGGTTTCTGTATCTCAAAAAAAAAGTTGCATTTGGAAAATCACTGAGAAGGGTAACCAAAATGATAAAGGGGATGGAACAGCTCCCCTACAAGGGAAAGGCTAAATAAGATGTGTCTGTTTAGCTTGGAGAAGAGACGTCTGAGCCATGGAGCCCTTTCCTGCGCAAAGGAAAGGGAACTCTCCCCGGGTGTAGCTAGCCTATCTCTTAGCACCCTTTTTCCCATGTTGAACCACTGTTCACATGGAAACCTCCTCCACTTCGCCACACTTTGAAGGCTCGTGCCTCACTCTAGGGGCCAACCCATTCCAGGGATCCCTTTCCTATGCAAAAGAAAGGGAACTCTCCCCAGGTGTAGCCAGCCTATCTCTTAGTACCTGTTGACCCATATTGAACCAGAACCGCTGTTCACATGGAAACCTCCTCCACGTCGACTCACCACGCTTTGAAGGCTCGTGCTCCACTGTAGTGGTGTTGTGTCCGTCGGTGCCCGACGCCCTCTCTCCGCCTTCCTCACCTCTTTGGCACCTCCCTCTTTGCCCGCGGGAAGATTGGTTGCTGCGGCATTCCTCTGCCAAGGCCCTCCGGCGTCCCCGGACCAGCTCCACGCTGCGAACTGCTATGTTTCCTGGAGGCCTAGGGGCATGTGTGCGGCGCGGCCCCGACTGAAGTACCGGTGATGGTGCAAACCTCGGGGGCGTTCCCCCAAAGATGACATCACCCACGACGGATATTTAAGGTCTTAGAATTTGCTAACACATCGAGTTAGCAAGGAATGACAATGGATATGGATTTGTTCTATGTACGCTACTCTGCCTCCTCGGACTAACCAGGGATACCCGCTCCTCGGGGGCCTCGCCCTCTCTCTTACTTTGTAGATTGCAGTCTGGAACCGGTACTCGCTCCTCGAGGGCCCTTGCTCCCGTATTTCTTCGAATTCACTTCTGCCTGGAAGTCAGCACTGCCTACTACATCTGTGAGTTACCATCGCTCTCTCAGAGCTTTCCCTGGAACCAGGTATTCGTTCCTCGAGGGCCTATACTTTCCATCTCCTGGGCTTCTATGAGACATTGTGTGAGTGTTCCATCAGGTTCGGTACATGTACTCTGCTTACCCTGCCTACTCTCTATATTTCAGTTTCTCTACAGCTCAGCCTCCAGGGATCGCTGTTCCAGTATCTGAGGGACTACAGCCCAGCTGGGCATTCCAGCTCACTACTGCCACCTCTGGTGGTTCGGTATACTGTCTAATAAAAGAACTAGTGCGTGTCTGTCTCCATACTCTGAGCCTGACCGGTGGTCCCTCTCGGGATCTTCCCTGGGGGCATGGTCATCTGCCACTGGTCCAAGGCTCCACCCACAACCCTCCTAAATATTACAGATTGCTATCTCCTCAGCAGACTGTTAACTCCTATCTGATTGCTCCTCCCATCAGATAGCGGTTTCATTACAGTGGCCAACCCATTTCAGGGAGCCCTTTCCTGCACAAAGGAAAGGGAACTCTCCCCGGGTGTAGCCAGCCTATCTCTTAATGCCCGCCGACCCATGTTGAACTGCTGTACACATGGAAACCTCCACGTCGACTCGCCATGCTTTGAAGGCTCATGCTCCACTATAGGGGCCCACCCATTTCAGGGAGCCCTTTCCTGCGCAAAGGAAAGGGAACTCTCCCCGAGTGTAGCCAGCCCATCTCTTAGTACCTGTTGACCCATGTTGAACAGGAACTGCTGTTCCTGAACTTACCCAGATCAGTCCAGAAAAGTGGGCTGTGTATCCCTACCAGCAGGTGGAGTCAGAGAACAATTAGAACTTTGGGCACTGCTACATAACAAGAGTGCCACCTGCAGTCACTCTATTTTTCTGACTCCAGTAGGTGGTACAGATGGACACCTGCAGACTTTATTTTTATTTTTTATTTAGTTAGTTTGAATTTAATTTTTTGGTTTACGGTCGCTTCCTGAGGTGTTAGGCGCCTTCGTGGGCCATCCCTCAGTAGAAGCCGGGCGTCCGGGGAATTGGATATTCCTGTCAGGCTTTCATTTGCTACAGTTCAGTGTCTGACGACCAGGGGCTCCTGGCTACTCACCACCGTCTCTGCTACAGCTGCTCCCTTGTCTCCTGCAACAGCTTTTCTCTCTGTCTTGGTAAAGTTTAATTTAAAAAAAAAAAAAAAAAAAGAGCTGTTTTTACTGCGGCTGACTGACAGTCTTCAGTGCTGAGGTAAGGAGAGGTGCAAGGCCAGCCGGGGAAGCTGTCAGCAGTGTTCCCTTCAGCTCCCAGGGCTCTGGGTCGTTTTCTGAGGGCAAGGGTGGGCTTTTTTCCTTGTGCCTCATTTACTCGCTGCTTCCCCGCTGGGGGCCTTGCGATTTCACTATAGACAGGCTTCTTTCCCGCAGCATGGCTGTGCGCATTTTTTTTCTCCTCAGCTGGTAGTCTCATGAAAAGTTTGTTTTTCCGGCCCTGCCTGACTGAAATTTTCTCCACGTCGCGGCACCGAGCGTTTCTTTTTTCTTTTTTTTATTCGCACCCTTTTCGATTTCACATCAGACTATCGGCGCACTGCTGCAAATGGGATCGATAACAGAATCGCAGGCCTGCCACGTGTGTGGGTCATGCTGCCAGGCGTTAGATGCGGCCTCCTTATGCGCAGCGTGTTCCCCGGGGTTAGAGGGCTCTTCAGGGCTTCTTGCCTCCTCCCATGGGGAGGGAACATCTGTCACGCCTTCGACTTCGCGGGAAGAGGATTCTCCGCCTGTTCTAGCCCCGGTGAGGGAAGACCTTACCAGGGGAACTGATGATATCACCCCAGCCGACTCTCCAATGGGAGGGGTTTTCCCCAGAATTTGTCCTCCTTATGCACCAGACTTTCCTGGCAAGGAAACGCTCGATGGTAAAGCAGCCCGGTTCTGGGGACAGGTTCGGACCCACCTGAGAAAAGAGGTCGGGGTATGGACCCTCGTCAGCGCCTCCCTGATCAGGCTCACCCCACAGGGGATTTTCCCCAGAGTACGCCAAACACGATCCTGGGGTCTGGGGCGACACTGACTTCTAGGGTAGTAGGGGTGGCAGACCCGGATCCGCGGCTGGATCTGACTGATGTGGATACTGATGATCCGGATGAGTCCGATGACCCTCCTGCGGAGGGGGATGACCCCAGCGTGGTGCGTTTGTTCAAGCGGGATGAGTTAAGACCCCATATTCCCCAGGTCCTTGAAGTTCTGAGATTTAAGGTTTCTCAAGAAGAGTCTGACAACGAGAGCGTCAATCAGTCCTCAACGGCATTAGGGGTCCCACAACATGTTTTCCTCTGCCTAAGAAGGTTCGCAAACTAGTGACCCGGGAGTGGGAGACTCCACATTCCAACTTGAAGGTGGGCAGAGCTATGGCGAAACTGTACCCGTTATCGTCTGATGTTTTGGATTTACTGAAGATTCCAAAGGTGGATGCCGCGGTCTCGGCAGTCACGAAAAAGACCACTATCCTGGTTGCTGGGGCGGCTGCCCTTAAGGATATGCAGAACCGCAAGCTGGAGATCCAGTTGAAGCGAGCATTTGAGGTTGCCGCTCTAAGCCTTCGGGTGGCGATTTGCGCTAACCTCATGCAGAGGGCCTGTCTGTGTTGGGTCCAGGAGTCGGCTGCCGGGGCCGGTACCGGCGACAGTGGGGCTCTGCAGTCCGCCTGCCTAGAAGCAGGCATCGCTTATGTTGCAGATGCTTTGTATGATCTGGTGAGAACCTCGGCAAGAGGTATGGTGTCCTTGGTGTCAGTGCTGCGTCTCCTCTGGTTGCGAAATTGGGCGGCCTATTTGTCCTCCAAGTCCCAGCTTTGTAATCTACCCTTTAAGGGCAAGCTCCTGTTTGGGGAGGATCTGGATCAGCTGTTAAAGCTGCTTGCCGAATCCAAGGACAATCGGTTTCCGGAAGATAAAAGATCTTCTAAGAAAGTCTTCCTTTCTCAAGCTAGGTTTCGGGATTCTCGCCGCTTCAGAGTGGGTAGATACTCCGCACCTTTTTCTTCTAAACCTGCTTTAGCGCGCCAGCATTCCTTTCGAGGGGGGTCGCTGGCCTGGAAGAGATTTGGGACATCTTGGTGCAGGAATTAATAAAAACCCCCAATGAAGCCACGCGCACCCATTCCATCGTCGAAGCTGTCTGAGGCAGATTATCCAACTTTTACACGGAATGGGCAAGAATTACATCAGACCTCTGGGTCTTAGAAGTGATCAAAAACGGTATGCACTGGAGTTCTCACACCTGGTCCGGGAGGTTTTTGTGGAGTCCCGAGTGGCCTCAGGTGTCAAGCGAGAGGCGGTCCGGGTGACTCTACAACGACTTCTCGAGCTCAAAGCTATTGTCCCAGTTCCAGAGGCTCAACAGGGACAAGGTCGGCACTCCGTGTCCTTTGTGGTCCCCAAGAAGGAGGGCACATTTCAGCCCATCCTCGATCTGCAGAAGGTGAACCGTTGTCTTTGGGTTCCTCGCTTTCGTATGGAAACCCTGAGGACAGTGATGGCTGCGGTTCGAAAAGGGGAGTTTCTCACTTCTCTGGACCTCACGGAGGCGTATTTACACATTCTGATCCGGCTGAATCACCAGAGGTTTCTGAGGTTCAAGGTCTTGGGACGACACTTCCAATTTCGAGTCCTCCCATTTGATCTCGCAACAGCTTCTCGCATGTTCACCAAGCTGATGGTGGTGGTGGTGGCGGCCTTCCTTCGTCAGGAGGGAATCTTAGTTCACCTGTACCTGGACGACTGGTTGATTCGCGCGAAGTCTCAGGAGGATTGCAAGAGATCGGTGCACATGGTGATGTTCACATTGCGATACCTAGGTTGGGTAATCAATGTGCAGAAGAGTCACTTGGAACCCACTCAGAAGTTGATTTATCTCGGAGCACAATTCGATACCTTGCTGGGCAAAGTGTTTCTAGCGGCGGACCGAATAGGGAAGTTGTAGAAACAAATACATTCCCTTCTTCGAAGGAACAATCCTACAGAGTGGCATCATCTTCAGGTCCTGGGCTCCATGGCTTCAACCTTGTCTTGGTTCCTTGGGCGTTCGCTCACTTAAGACCTTTACAGCGTGCGCTTTTGTCTCGTTGTAGCCCAGTGTCAGAGCAATTCCATCTACCAATGCCTCAACTTCCGGAATCCAGAGCCAGTCTGTCATGGTGGCTGTCACTGGACAATCTGGAACGGGGGGTGGATTTGGACACTGAATTGGCTGATAATCCCCACTGATGCCCAGCCTCTCAGGTTGGGGGGCGGTATGTGCAGACAGGTCTGCCCAAGGGCTCTGGTCGGCGATGGAAAAATCCTGGTACATAAACCGGCTCAAGACCAGGGCTGTACGTCTGGCCCTGCAGGCGTTTCTTCCCTGGATCCAGGGAAGAATGGTGCGAGTCTTCTCGGACAATGCGACAATGGTGGCGTACATTAACCGGCAAGGTGGGACTCGAAGTCCCGCCATAGCACTGGAGGCACGTCTTCTGTTCACCTGGGTGGAGCACCATCTCAAGGGCATTGCCGCATCCCATGTCGCGGGAGTAGAGAATGTGCAAGCTGATTATCTCAGCCGTCAGCAACTACACCCAGGAGAATGGGAACTACCGTATTTTTCGCTCCATAAGACACACTTTTTTCCCCCCAAAAGTGGGGGGAAAATTTATGTGCGTCTTATGGAGCGAATATAAAAAAAAAACTAAAAATCTAACAAAACCCCCCCACCCTCCTGACTTCCCCAAGACCTGCCAACTTAATTTACTACAACCCCCCACCCTCCTGACCCCCCAAAGACCTGCCAAAAGTCCCTGGTGGTCCAGCGGGGGTCCAGGAGCGGTCCGGGAGTGATCTCCTGGGCTTGGGCCGTCGGCTGCCAGTAATCAAAATGGCGCCGACGGCCCTTTGCCCTTACTATGTCACAGGGGCTACCGCTGCCATTGGTCGGCCCCAGTGACATAGTAAGGGCAAAGGGCCGTGGCGCCATTTTGATTACTGGCAGCCGACGGCCCAAGCCTTGGAGATCGCTCCTGGACCCCCGCTGGACCACCAGGGACTTTTGGCAGGTCTTGGGGGGGTCAGGAGGGTGGAGGGTTGTAGTAAATTAATTTGGCAGGTCTTGGAGGGGGGTCAGGAGAGTGGGGGTTGTTAATTTAATTTAAAGGTTTGGGATGGGGTATTTTTTTGGGGGGGGGCTTCCAGAGAAAGAAAAGTTTTCTGATCTGGGGAGTGAACCAAAATGGCCCTCCCCAGACCCGAAAACAAAATGGGGAGAAAAAAAAAAGTTATGCACTCCCCTAATTTGCTCCATAAGACGCACAGATGCCCGGGGACAGAGCTGGTTTAGCACTAAATTTTTTTTTTTTTATTTTCCCCCTCTGAATCCTAGGTGCGTCTTATGGTCAGGTGCGTCTTATGGAGCGAAAAATACGGTATTTCTCGAGGCGTGGAATCTCATTTGCGCCAGATGGGGAACTCCTCAGCTGGATCTGATGGCAACGCAGGCGAACGCAAAAACAGTCTGTTTTTTCAGCCGTTGCCGAGAACAGGGTTCGGTGGGCATAGATGCTCTCATGTGTCCTTGGCCCACGGGGATTCTTCTGTATGCCTTCCCGCCCTGGCCCCTCATAGGTCGGCTTCTCCGTCGCATAGAGCGGCACCCGGGAAGGGGGATTCTGGTGGCGCCGGAGTGACCACGTTGTCCATGGTTTGCGGATCTGGTACGCTTGGCTCTAGAGGGTCCACTTCAGCTGGCTCATCTAACGCATCTGCTCCGTCAGGGGCCCATATTTTCGGATTGGGAGGATCGCTTCTCTCTCGGGGCTTGGCTTTGAGAGGCGACGTTTACGCTTGATGGGTTATTCAGAACAAGTCATTTCCACCCTCCTACAGGTGAGACGTCCAGCCACCTCTATGGCCTATATGAGATTTTGGAAGCTTTTTGAGACGTGGTGGCATCAGCGTTCCTGCGACCCTTTAGCGGTGCATGTTCCTTGGGTGCTTGACTTTCTGCAACAGGGCCTCACTAACAGCTTGGTGTTCAATTCCCTTCGTGTACAAGTTGCAGCTGTAGGTGCCTTGCAGGGAAGCTTTGACGGCTGTTCGCTGGCAGCGCATCCGGATATTGCTCGGTTTCTTAACGGGGTCAAACATTTGAGCCCTCCCATCCGTTCGGTGTGTCCGGATTGGAGTTTGAATTTAGTCCTGCGAGTTCTATGTGGCGCTCCTTTCGAGCCTCTTCGTGGAGTTTCCCTGAAAGATCTGACTTTGAAAACGGTGTTTTTGGTGGCCATTTGCTCAGCCCATCGGCTCTCAGAGTTGCAGGCGCTGTCTTGTCGGGATCCTTTTCTTTGGATTTACGACGATCTGGTATCGTTACGTATGGTTCCGTCCTTTGTCCCGAAGGTGGTTTCAGCCTTTCACGTCAATCAAACTATGGAGCTTCTGGGGTTCCCTAACTGGTCCCGGGAGTCTTCTCAGAACAGAGACCTTCATCTTTTGGATGTGCGGCGCGCCTTATTGTGTTATCTGGAGGTTACCAATGATTTCAGACGTTCCGATCATTTGTTTGTTTTCTTTGGTGGCCCAAAGAACGGGGACAAAGCGTCAAAGGCGACCATATCTCAGTGGATTAAGGAAGCCATTTGCGTGGCATTCATAGCCCGAGGGTGTCAGGAGCCTTTGGGTCTCAGAGCTCATTCCACTAGGGCTCAGGCTACCTCCTGGGCAGAGTGTCAGTTACTGTCGCCTCAGGAGATCTGTAGGGCGGCAGTGTGGTCGTCTACTCACACTTTTGTGAAACATTACCAATTGGACGTTAAGACTTCTGATGAACCATCCTTCGGGGAGAGTGTGCTTCATGCGGGTCTTTCGGGTTCCCGCCCAGTGTAGGGTGCTTGGGTACATCCCACTTTTCTGGACTGATCTGGATATGTTTAGGAAATGAAAATTGGTTCTTACCTGCTAATTTTCTTTCCTAAAATACCACAGATCAGTCCAGAGGCCCACCCCTTTCTTCAGATACCGAAAGACTGTCTTGGTCAGTACCTGCTTAAGTTTTTTATTGTTGAAGCTCCTTTTTTGCAGACATGATTCATGGAGCAGTTTTTAGCAGTTGTTCGGTCTGGTTTTTGCCAGCGGCGAAGTGGTAGTCCGGAAATTTGGTTGGGTGCTACCCTTCGTTATTTAGTTCTGTTAGCATGGGCTTGGGTACAGGTCAATATTGAGTGACTGCAGATGGCACTCTCGTTATGTAGCAGTGCCTAAAGTTCTAATTGTTCTCTGACTCGACCTGCTGGTAGGGATACACAACCCACTTTTCTGGACTGATCTGTGGTATTACAGAAACAAAAATTAGCAGGTAAGAACCAATTTTCATTTCACATGGAAACCTCCTCCACATCGACTCGCCATGCTTTGAAGGCTCGTGCTCCACTCTAGGGGCCAACAACCCATTCTAGGGAGCCCTTTCCTGCGCAAAGGAAAGGGAACTCTCCCCGGGTGTAGCCAGCCTATCTCTTAATGCCCACTGATCCATGTTGAACTGCTGTTCACATGGAAACCTCCTCCACGTCGACTCGCCATGCTTTGAATGCTCATGCTCCATTCTAGGGGCCAACAACCCAATCTAGGGAGCCCTTTCCTGCACAAAGGAAAGGGAACTCTCCACAGGTGTAGCCAGCCTATCTTTAACACCCGCTGACCCATGTTGAACTGCTGTTCACATGGAAACCTCCTCCGCCTCGGCCTTCAAAATTATCGTTTGTATATCTGCTTTGTCCACCAGATTTTAAAAGACCAGCGAGAGCTCACTAGACACCAACGGAAACACCCCACTCTAGGGGCGAACCCATTCTAGGGAGCCCTTTCCTGCACAAAGGAAAGGGAACTCTCCCTGGAGCCAACCTGTCTTGCCCCTATCAAAACCACAGGGACCTGACTACCTCAGCTCTGCCAGCCTGTCTTGCCCCTATAAAAACCACGGGGACCACACTACCTCCACTCTGCCAGCCTGTCTTGCCCCTATCAACTTTCTGCCACTCTGCCTTGCTGCCATACACCAGATGACTCCCTCTACTACTTGTGGTGTTCTTGCCACTATCATGGTTCCTCAGTGTGTTGGTGCTAGTCTTTCTGCTGCTTTGTACCTTTATTGGCGCCTTGTGGTTTTTTCTGATACTCTTTCTGCTTGCTATGTTCCCCTTTCATTGTGCTGTAGGATGTTGATGCCACTTGTCTTGCCACTTTGCCTGTCATTCTGCCTTCAAGGGTTCATGCAACTGTTATCGGTGCTCTCTTTTGAAGCTGTGGTGTGTTTTTGACACTCTCACTGCTGCTTTGCACCTCTGTTAAAGCACTCTTGCCACTCCTGGTACTCCTTTGCCCCTTTACAGTGCCTTAGGCTATTCATGCCACTTTGATGCCACTTTGCCACAGTCTAAGTACCTTGGAGCTCTTTTCTCATTCTGATGATTGCTCCCCAGAAGTTTCATCAGAATTGATAAGAAAACCCCAATTCTGCAACCAAAAATAGGCTGCAAATACTTCCCCCATTGACTTTAATGGGAAAACGGAAAATGAATAAAACTAATCAACAAATTGGTTTCCCCCCCTATGAAACTAATGCAACGAATTTGGGTCCCGGCGAAACAAAAAACAAATCAAAACAAATTTTTTCCTTCTGCACATCCCTATTTGCTGCACTGGAGATCTATGGATGCGCCCTCATACTGGATGTGGAGAAATGCCTTCCATAAGTTACTGCAGATGGAAAATTTAGCATCCAGATTGACACCTCGGCACCGTCACTAATTCTTAAAACTTTGGGATGTATATATACAATCTTTACCTCATTGAGTCAGAAATCTCATTCTCAATGACTAATGTTGACTGCTCCCGGGCCGGTAGATGGGGTGACTTGTGTTGCAGCTACCCTGCTCTTCGATGTATACACCTGTTTGATCTTTGGGCAGTTCAGCAGTTTTTCAGTACATTCATTATATGAGTCCACAACTAGTGGGGTGGGAGGGGAGGAATGGGAGGTAGGGGAAAGAGGGGGAGGAGGTGAAGGTGAAGGGGGAAAAAGGGGTGGGGGTATGGTACAGCAGTCTGTGGGATAGGGGGGACCAAAATTGTTAATGAGCTGGTTTACAGATTTATCTTCTTGAAATGTGCCAGTGGGGTTCAAGTGTCCAGGCCCCTTTGGTTGTATAATTTTCTTGGATCAAGCTCAATAAAAAATTGTTTACTCTTAAATAAATAAATAAGGGGAAAAATGACAACAAAGCTCCTTCCAATGTCAAGGCAGCCCTGCACTTGCAGCCATTACCTTCTTCTCACTTTGACCTTGACAGCCTTGTTTTTATCAACAACCATGTGCCTCACTCCAGCCCCATGCACTAGCTCCCAGGGTACCACCAAGGGGCATCCCATGGGTAAAGGTTCCCCCATCATCAGGTAATAACCAGTTTTTAAATTTGTTTTCCATTCTAGTCACATGTATAGCTCATTTTTATAGAACACACCCTCCCTCGGGCTCAGAGGGGACACCCATGCACTATCCCCACCCCCTGCTGGGTGTCCAGTTATGGTTTGTAAAAAAGTTGGTTACCTTACTCCCTCTTTTTTTCTCCTTCTCCCCAATCAGACAGAATATGTGAGTGGCTCAAGGCACACTTGCTTGTTAGATAGCAAAGGCTGCCACAGAAGCAGCAGCCATCTCTCCACCCCCCCCCCCTCCCCATCCAAGCCTGAGCACATCACCCTCCGCATTATGCTGAGACCTGTACAGCTCTAATGGACAGGAGATCCAAACATGAATTTCCCTGTGCCTTGCCACAGAACTATCCCCATCCCCATAGCAATCAGATGATAACTTCTAATAAGACAAGTGTTTTTGGAACTCAGTTACTTTCCCCCTTCTTGTTATATATTCTTTAGAAGTTAGAGAGTCTAACCTGAGTAAATTGAAACCCTGTATACTTGAAACATGTTCTTTGTTACCGAGTGTGTAATTTTTATAATCCTACAAAACCCAGGAAACTGCACATACGCTAATCAGTTAAATGGCCTCAATCTGTGGTGAAATTTCATCCTTCTACCACAAGAGGTCAACACCTCCTGAGACAAAGTTACCCCATGGCACATTCACTCACATTAACTTTTCATCCATCCTTTACTATCAAACAAGTTATTTCTGATTTTCTCATTAATCCAGCTCTAATTTCAGTACTGCTCTCATTATTCTTCCTAAAAAAAAGTGGAATGGGTCTATCTGTCCCTACGTACATCATACCCATGATGTGGATACTGAAAAAAGCAGGACTGTGTCCTGACAACCAGTGGTGATCAAGAAGGAAACTCATGCATATCTTCTCAGATCTCTTTAAAACTCTCAGCCCTAGCAGGCATTAGTGTCTTTCGGTCTCTGTCAATCTGTGATAAATAGACACGGAGGGCAGAGGTGGAGAATGTTGTTGCAAGTATTTATTTTGTGGATTGATGAGTCCTTTATTCTCAAGAGCCATTTAATATTTTTGGAGATGGGCTCTATAGCTTATGAAACTCCTACTAGCAGATAGTTATGAGAACTGAGTGTCTAATGATTGTACCAATGGAGCTACCTCTTCCTTTACCTCTAAAATTGTTGTATATAGGGAAATTGATTACAGAGAACTTCCACTTACTCTATAGATAAATTAATCCTTTATTGCTGACATCTTTATTTTAACCTATTAAGAAACTGAATTTATTGTTTCTGGAGATGGACTCTCCAGTTTATTTTGAGAAGAATCCTTTATCCCTCAGTGATAAATCAATAGTCCCTACCTGTATTTATAGCCCCCAAGTCACAATTTTCATTTTGCGAGAGCTCCCACCTCGGAAAAGAAAGAAAAGTGGGCGGGGCAGGGAGAAAGCCCCTCTGTAACAAAATGAAACCAAGGATTCAAGGATGTGATAGACTGTCAGACAATCAGAGCCCAGTTTGATTTGACCTTTATTGTTTGACTTTACATATCTTCCAGCACGGAATTCCAGGGCTGTGGATATCAGAGGTGGAGTAAAAAAGAAGAGAAATAAATAGGACAGAAACCAAATAGCTCAGCAGGAGGTGGCCGGAATAAGACGACATCAGGTGAGGAAGGAGGTTTAGAGGGTCCAGGTTGGTTAGAACTTTTTATGATGCGGTCACCAGGTTTGTAAATTCTGCCAGAAATGATTGGAGAGAAAAGAAATGGAAAGGTAAGATAAGACACCGATTATTTTGCATTTACAACTATACATCTACATTCTTAAGCAGCTTCCCCCCCCCCCTTCCACTGTTGTAATTTTTAAATATTAAAATCTGAAGGCATGTCTCCTGGTCTCTTGGCTCTAGCAAAAAAAAAAAAAAAAATCCTGGATAAATGAAGCCCTCTAGTTTCATGTGTCATTTAGATGGGCAGACTGGATAGGCCATATGGTCTTTTTCTGCTGTTTCTATTGTGAAGATCTCTTATAAATGTTTATCAATGCAGTGGGTATTTCATATTAGGGATGTGCATTCATTTGAAACTAATAGGTAAAACAAAACAAATGTTTCCATTTTTGGTGTGGTTGGTGCACAAATGGATAATGCCCTCAAAAATATCCACACATTTTTGTTTCATTTGTTTTCATATCCATAAATGTCTATGGGGCAAGCAAACGTGCATGTTTTTTCTTTTCAAGCCAGACTGAGCAGAGCTAGGAAAAGACCAGGAAAGTGCAGAACCAATTAAGGTGAAGCACTTTTTCAACCAGTCTATCCCAGCATGACTTTCTCATTTATTTTAAGCCTGAAACTGAAAGGAAATCTTAACTTTGAGCAGTCAGTATATAGTTTACAGTTATTTTTCTGTTGGATTTCAGACAGAGAGGAGAGAGGTTCTGAATCTCTTTGCCAAAGTGAAAGAAAAAGCTTATAAAAAGATTTAGATAGGAGAAAGACGTTACGAGCACTGCAGATGCTGACACAATGTGCCTGCAGCACATAGTAGAGAGAGATCTGTATTGCATTGTGAGCAGTAGTATACAGTAGTAATTCTGACAGGCAGGCACAGCAGCCTTTGTTCTCTCTGTCTTTCTGTGTGTGTAAAGATGTGTGTGTACTGTGTGGAACTCTTTTGCAAGTGTCAGTTACTTGTGTATATCTGCATATAGCCAGTAATCAGACAAAAGTCTATATTTTGTTTCCAACAAAAGTGACTGTGGTCTGTGTGTATCCACACTACAACTGGGTATACATTGTAACACTACTAATCCCCTAGCTACTAATGATCCGTTTCAAATTCCATCATGCCACTGGCATCAGAGGGCAGAAATGGCAATGAGAGAGGAAGAGGAAATGCTGTTCCTCCACAGGATTTTAGGACCAACACAAGCATCTTTGAAACAGTTGTATGCTGCATCATTTGCAAAAGCAACACCTGTTAGCGTTTTTTCATGGTAGGCCGCCGATACTAGTCTGGAGACCCTGTATTCCACTCGAAGCAGCAGGATCAGGAAAGTCATAGTCTGCCTCCCAAGTTGATCCCCTCTCCTTCCCCCAATGAGATGGTAGGCCAGCAGCCCCCACCACCATGTCAGTAGCAAGCCATCTTGGAGCAGATGGGGTGGTGTTCTATATCACTGTCCCAGGATAAGAGACAGGCCATATAGTAAGTGGTGACACAGTGTATCAGAGAAATGATCTCTGGATGACCAGCCCCTTCAGGTGCTAGAGAACATGGGATTTAAGTGGCTGCTGCACCTTTTATCCTCCAGTTACAAAGTGCTGTCCAGGACAACATCTAGTAGGCAGGCAATCCCTATCCTGCACATTGAGTTCTATATTCAGATGTAAGCACAGCTGGCCAAGGTGCAGGGGAGTACGATTCATTATACTAGCAACATCTGGACCAACTAGAATGCTACTCATGCCTATCTCTCTCTGACAGAACCCTGTGGCAGCTGGATGAGACAAGCAGGTAGTAACTCTAGTGGGGATGGACCAACAGGCTACAGGTGAGCTGTGCTGCACATCCAAATGATGAAGCTGAGCCATACCTTGGTCCATGTCTTAGCAGAAATAAAGAGGATAACAGAGCTGGCAACTAGGCCAGATGGTAGCAGAATCATGAAAAGGGCAGTGAAAGATGGGGTCTATCAGTAGATCCAATGCTTTGCACATCTGCTGCACCTGGCAGTAAGGGATGCCCTGAGGCCGGAGGCCAAGAAATGCAGTTGCTTAGTTCTGAAGGAAGTAAAATGCAGAATTGGGAAAATAGTAGGGCTTTTTCACCAGAGCATGAAGAGTGGACAACTAGGTGAGAAGCAGAAGGTAGTGGGGAGGCTTCTGCACTAGCTTATTCAGGATGTAGGCCCCAGATGGAATTCTACTTATTTAACTCTGCAAAGGTTAGTGGAGCAACACCTTCTTGGAGTAACAGGGACTGAAACAACAGGTGTTGCTGCTCATGGGCTCCTTCTAACTATACCCCACAGAGTACCGTCAGCATGAGCAGCACCCTGTCAGTGACCACACCCTGTCCTATGTTTTTCCATCACCCTTCAATGGTCACTGCAGAATGGGCTCTCCAGATACATGGCAGAGCTACAACAGTTGTCAACAGAGATCAGCATCTTCCCCTTGCACAAATTTCAGTCACATAGTATGTCGCAGAGCCCATCAAGAACAGGGCCACAGACTCATTAGCATACTGAGCACACAAGGCCATTGTGTCATCCGACCTGGACAAGGTTGCCCAGCATTTCCTTTTGTACCCACCAACCAATGTGCCTAGTGAATGGGTATTCTCAATGGCAGGGGACATCACAAGTCCACATTCCTCACAGATGGCACCAGAGTTGGTGGAAAAGCTGGTCTTCATTAAAATAAATCTTCTTTTCCTGGGTTTCTCTGAATTTCCATGTGAGTGGCAGGAAGATTAAGTGTACAGCTACAGTGAACCAGTGCCCACAGCTTTTGCTCTCAGCACCTTGTTATATTGTTGCCATTTTCCACTGCTGCTCAACTTATTCCTCCTATCATGCCTCTCTCTCTCATGTCACTGTTTGTTAGTATATTTGGCCTTCTTTTGGGGCTTCGGTATATTCCTGCTACTATTGGTATTGCTTTGCCCCTGTCATGGTGCCTTGAGGTGTTTATGTTCTTGGCAATTCTTTTGACATTTTGTTCCACTCTTGATGTCTTGAAGTATCCTTTCCTCTGCTATTTATGCCTGCCTGCAAGATTCATTAAAACTGGTAGAAAACTCTAGTGTTAGAGTCCACAACAGGATGTATTGCATCCCCTATTGACTTTGATGGAAAACAAATGAGCAAAATAAACAAATGAAAATTCTGAACCTGAGCCAAATGAACCGAAATGATGTGCAGAACAAAAATTGTTTCCATGTGCATCCCTATCTCACATAGACATATGGGAGCACAGAAAGCTTGGCGATAATTTTATGATTCTTACCAATGACATTTTTTCCTTGACAATTTGTTTACAGCAAATTAATTTTGACTTTTATATGGTACTCTAAAACAGTGGTCCCCAACCCTGTCCTGGGGGCCCACCAGCCAGTTGGGTTTTCAGGGTATCCACAATGAATATGCATGAGAGAAAATTTGCATGTTATGGAGGCACTGCATGCAAATTTTCTCTCATGCATATTCATTGCAGATACCCTGAAAACCTGACTGGCTGGTGGGCCCCCAGGACAGGGTTGGGGACCACTGCTCTAAAACACAAAGATTATGCTTAGAACAAAAATGTCAAATCAGATATGGATTACATTTTCATTTTTCCTTCTGACATATTGGACTGCCTTGTTCATTTTATTTGCTAATCCTAAACCAGGGCATCATTTATAAATTACAACAGTAAAATAAGCATGATAAGCTTATCAAGGATGTCAAGGGTGTTAATTCCTGCCAGTTGTGATAATGTGTGTGCATATGGGCTCCAGAAGATTGCAAAATATGTTTGCTTAAGCAATCACTTAAAATTATGAGTATACATATGCACAGTAGGCATACTTTAAATGATATACGCGGAAATGTGTGCATGATTTAAAATTCCAGTGTATGTTTGCTCGCAAGCCCATACGCATCTGTATGGGTGGCTGCGCGCTGATTTGAAAGTTACCTTCCCTGTATACAGCAACAGGCACTGAGTTCTGAAAGTGATCCCTGCTGTACAGTACTGATGGAATTTTGGTATTTGGCATTCCCAACTAGATGTTAGTATGTACTGATCTAAAATTATGGAGGGCATTCCACTAGGTAACTCTACTGATTGCACTTACCCTCTATCTATGTATATTATAAGACCATGTTTTTTAAAGAGAAGTTCTCTCATTCATTTGTATTGTAAGGGAACAGTGAGGCAAATCTGAGAGATTTTATTGACCTGGAATGCCCAATTTGATATCTGTTATGATTAAAGCATGAATGTGTTTATGAGCAAATTATTACCTAGTTCTCTCTCACCCATCACCTCTTGTAACAGATGTCTCTTTTTAAATGTTATTACCATTTTCTTTTCTTTGCAAATCCACTTGCTTTGAGGGCTTAGGTGTGGGTGTTAAGTCTCCTCCAGCCTTTCAGGGCTACTCATATGGACAATAGGGATTTGCTACTCTAGCAGCACTCCTGCTTCCTTCCCAAGACCTAAATTTATCCCTTCTCTGACATGCCTATAAGCCCACACAGCAGTATTAGCCATGGAGCCAGATCTTGGTTTCCTACTGTGCCCATGACACAGGATATAGGCTCCCAAATGAATGTGATTGCTCCAGTCTTAATTACACGAGGCCACGTACCATCAACACTAATTTTTCCATCCCCATCCTTATCTCCAGCAGCCATAAAATCCTTGGTTTCCTTGACAGAGAGAACTCTGCTGTGAGGTTCAAAGCCCTGCATCACCTTCCTATAGAAGAAAGGAGAAAGAAAGAGGAAGGTTATGCCATTCAACACATGCCATCACTCACTATGCTTATTTTCCAACATTAACTCTGAATGAGAAGTTAATTTTGTATTTAATACAATGTAACTTTAATCGGTATACTAATATCAAAATGCACCTTGTTTGTGAAACCACTCTGTTATGTACCTCCTATTTCCCTACACACATGATTGAGGAGTCCTTTGAAAAAGTAAAAGCCATAGCTTTGCCCAAATATATATATTTTTTAAATGTAACAGTCTAAAATAAAAGACAAAAGTCTGTGCGAGCACTATCACAGTGGCCTCTTTAAAAACAGCTGACTTATGGGAATCAATGTACCTAAAGTGGGTTAATGCTGGTTTAACTCACGTCACCATTGTG